>NC_084931.1:11082328-11427321 GCF_958298935.1 Phragmites australis
GTGACAACCGTGGCGGTATAGATCGGACTTTGGCCGGGACTAAGTCTTGGCTAGGGACTTAGTATGATGCTAAAACTGTAGTAAGGGAGGATAAGAAGGGGTCCTCACCTTGCTTTGATGGTGGAAGAAGGAGGATTCGTGAAGAAGACAACGTAGCCCATCACGGGCGACGGCGGCGGCGGCTCCAGCGAACGGCGGCGCTCTGACGACGCACGGACATGGTAGCAGCGACTCCTAAGGCTTGGAGGCGTGTAATAGAGGTAGGAGAGGGCGTGCAACTCATATATATAGGGCTAGGGACGGCTGGTTGGGGTGGAGTCCAAACCGAACACGAATTGGATTCGAGTTCGAGTCGGTTACGATTTCCTTTTTCGCAGCTCTGTATTCCGAGGATGATATCTCTATTGTCCGGACTCCAAATTATTTGTTTATTTATTCTAAATTATAGTAATCGAAAAGATCTACAACTTTGGTAGTCATTGGAACTTCTAAAAATGTCATCTTGATTTTCAAAAATGCTCCACAAGATAAACTGTTTGAACTCAGACTTCTCTGCGCAGCATTGATTTCGGGGGCCATAACTCCTAGCTCCATTATCCAAAAGAGTACTTCCATAGGTTCAAATCAAATCTCTCGACGAGACCTACAACTTTGGTATTATCAAGATTTGTATTTGAGGCCGTTTTGAACTCCGAAACGTCATGTAAAAATGAGGCTGTCCAGAACTCCGCGAAAATTTGCAGATTTCGTGGATCTTTTGTTAGGCCATCTAGATGACTTGGCTAAGGGTTTGGACTTGAGCAAGATTAAGCCCAAAGACACTTTACGTATATATAGGGTTTAGAAAAGAAACATTTGCAGAGAAATTTGAATACGATTTGAATTTGAATTGAGTTTGGAGTGAATTTAAGAGAAACGAAAAATATGATGTTGAACAAGAATAGGAGTAGAAAATGAATTTGAATTTAGATTTTGGGTAGAATTTGAGAAAGAGGAGAGATTGACTTTAAACAAGAATTTGGATAAGATTTAAATTGACCTAGAGAAGGATCAAGTATGATCAAGGATTGAATAGATGATGAATTCAAAGATTTTGAATTCCAACCATTAAGATCATTAACTTATTCACTACTGAGTTTTGTAAAAACCTTTTCAAAATCTTTTTCACTCAAAACACCAAAGAGAAGGAAAAGGAAAAAGAACTCTAATGCATTTACCTGGCTCCTAGCAAAACTCAGCATGCAATGCACACAAAATAATAACCTACATTGATTGATTGATTAAGAAAATAGGTTTTAAACCTATTCTACTGGTGAAGCTATTCAATAATCTTGGAAATTTTTAGAAATTTGAGAAATCTAAAAATCAGGGTGTTACAGATGGTAAATAATATTAGAGTTGTCCTAGAAAGGGATAAGGCAGTACAAAATTCCTGAGTGGAAAAAGAGCTCATATGTGAAAAAAGAGATCAATTTTTTGGGACCTACCTTATTGACATGACCTGGAGGTCCGACACGCACTCGACATCATGCACATCGAGAAGAACTTATTTGACAGCTTGATTGGTAACTTACTAGATATACCAGGCAAAATAAAAGATACACTCCAAGCATGGATGAACCTAAAAGATATGGAACATAGGAAGTACCTACATCTTGAAGAATTGAACAATGGAGAAAATGGCTTCTTATGGCTTGCTACACTCTGAGCAAGGAAGAGAAACTCTGCCTGTGCGGTTGCTTGCTTGAAGTCAACTGTCCGGTTACTCCACCAACGTAAAGAGACTAGTCTCGATAAAAGATTTGAAATTAGTTGGCATGAAGTCTTATGACTACTAGGTGATGATGACACAGTTGATTGCAGTTGCAATAAGGGCGTTCTGCAGGAGGAAGTTCGAGACCCGACCATAAAGTTGTGTTCATTCCTTAATGCGATCTCACAGAAGTCATTGATCCATTAAAACTAAAAAAGCTACGGGATGACATGGTCCATACTATATGCCAGCTTAAGATGTGTTTCCCTCCATGTTTTTTTTAATCATAACCCATCTAGTTGTTCACATTGTAAGAGAGATAAAAATCCTTGGCCTCGTGTTTCTTCATCAGATGTACCCTTTCAAGAGGTTGATGGGGGTTCTGAAGAAATATGTTCGTAACCGAGGTCAACTGGAAGGTTGTATTTCCATAGGGTTGGGAACCGATGAGGTCATTAAGTTCTATATCGACTACATGAATCTCAAATTGATTGGTGTGCATGTATCTCGCTATGAGCGGAGGCTACAGGGGATAGGGATGATAAATGAGAAATTAGTCCATACCAACGACTGTGTTTCATTCACTAAAGCACATTTCACAATTATGCAACAACCAGTTGTAGTGGGCTCTTATGTTAATATGCACATGAACATGCTACGGACCACAAACCAAACAAAGTCAGAGGGTTAAATCATGAGAGAACACATAGATCATTTCAACGATTGGTTATGTAGAAACATGATGGGTAAGGATACAGAGGATGCTCAGTTAAAACTTCTTGCTCATGTAGCATCAACTACAATTCTGACATCCAAAGTCTAGGATCGAATATATGCAAAATACCTAATCAGAGGGGTGTGAATGATTATAGAAACCTAATTCAAAGATTAAAATCGATTTAGACTCGGTATTCCACTCGAAACAGATTATACACTCTCTAGTAAAAATTATGCAGAGAAAGATGTGTTGATCCGATTGCCTTCAAATTTGGAAAGAGGAAACTAGATTAAAATATTAAACTATTCCAAAAAGAATCAAGTCAATCCAATATGTGGATCAAGAATTATGCCTAGTTGAAGAAAACTATATCAACCAGAATCGAGTAGATCAAAACTTAGTTGAGTTGACCAAAAAGCTACTCGAGATCAAATCAAAGCTACTCAAAATTTTCTCAGATTAAACACTAGATATTCTAGTTAGATTTTGGTCAGATTAAACCATGATAAAACTTGCTAAAAACATGAAATTAATCCAAAACCAAAACCAAGCACGCAGAATATAGAATAGAGAGAAAATTTCGAATTAGCAACTCATCAACTTATGAAACTTGATTCTTCATTGCACTGATGAGTTCACAAGATTCCTTAACAAAGCATCCAACAAGGATTTTCATGAAATCCCAAAACCCTCGACTTATCTACTCTCTAGATCAAAAGTCCTGATCTCATTCTTGGCGCAACACCTTGCTTGCCCTGACTAAGACCCTCTCAATATATAACCCTCCAAACTAATCTTGGTTTGGAAACAATCCTGGTCGTATCATACCTTGACACAAACCATACCAAAACACGTCGACACATAACCGAATCCAACTCGTGCTCAAGTCTAACTCCGACTAGCACTCGATGCCATATGGGACTAGACTCTTCGATAAATCAGACCGCAGCCTGACCTCACCATGTACTCGAACAACTACATCATCCGAACACATAATCTAGTTGCCCACGACCTCGCATACATCTGTGCTTCTTTGTAGTGCACCTAGTCGCACACATGCAACCTTGGCTTCACATACACTGTTCTCTAGCCTGAATGTTCGCGTGACATCCTCGATCACTAAAACCTCAATTCCTCTCTAAACCTAGTTTTGAACCTCAGTTCCTCGCTGAACCTAGTTCTGATCCCTCATCGACCATGTTTGCATTCAACTGCACATGGATCAAACAACAAACAAGTACAAGTACAAGTCCTTCACTAAAGATAAGTTCACGCAACACCACACAAACTCCAAGCAAAACTAACATGCGAACCTAAGCAAACCCAACTATTGATAGTGCATCAAACCAGCTATGCTATCCAAGCATATACAAGCAATATCTTAGCAACTCATGAACATAATCCTAATTTCATTACGCTAAATCACTTTGCTTTGCCAATTTCATCATTCGAACCAATTTTTCATCACATGATCTCACAATCTCTCCCTTGATGAAAATATTGGCAGCCCTCATGTGAACATTGGCAACTTCTTAACAGACATGATTTGATTTTAAAATAAAAAGAAAAGTGAAAATAAAAATAAAAGCCCCCCTTTTGAAAAATAAAAAACTCTCCCCCTTAAAAAAAATTCTCCTAAAACGAGCAACTACCTCTCCCTTTGACAATGATTTCATCAAAAATTAAAAAGAGAGAACTAAATCTGTTTTGCTATTTGTATCATAATGAGCATCCTAGATCAGTCATATATACAACAGATACCTGACCAAGCCATACTATCAAGAATATCTACACCAACCCATCAACATATGTAAAAATATAGTGTGATCACAACTTATCAAGAATAATTAATGATTTATTTGCAAGGTATGGTCTCGCAGTCTCAACTACTCGAATCCTCAATTTCCTCAATTTATATACTATAAAAAACATGGATACCAAAAGTATATCATTGTTTTGATTTTAAAAATAGCAAGTTGTCAATTGTGTTGTCAAGAACTTCTCATATTCAATTGCAAGGAATTATAGCACCATCAACCTTATTCAATCCAACCAAGCCAAGCCTATGTCAAAAAGACAATCAGAAGCTTAGGACAATGGCTACGGTCATACATAGCTTCTTCCAAGTTCAAGAACTACGACAGTACATACTTCCTTGATCTTTTACCTATTAACTATTATTCAACACCTTTTCATTTCTTTGAGTCTTTCACATATAGCATTTTTTTTTATCAAAGATCAAAGCAATCAAGAGAGTTTAACCATGATAAGATTTAATTCAAGTTTGCATTCTGATTAAAAAGTCATGACAAAAACAACACAGTTACACGTATAAATATAAAAGTGCAAAAATTCTCATGTAGCATAAGCATTGGCTTCAAAAGTTACATATGTATCAGATATGATGCTCATCATATTTCATTGTTTTCTCATTTTTAAACTCTGACAAACTTCAAGATATAAGAACTCTCCCTCAAAACAATCATATAAGATGAATAACACCAAGTTCTCCCGAAGAAAAGCAAAACGAGAAGAATCCAAAGATTTTGTGAAAATGTCTGCCAATTTGTGTTCAGTATCTAGACGTAGAAGTTCAATGTTCCCTTTTTCAACATTGTCTCTAAGAAAAAGAAATCTGATGTCAATATGTTTAGTCCTAAAATGTTGTATAGGGTTTTTAGCAATACTTATAGCACTAGTGTTATCACAGAAAAGTGGAACACTCTCTAAATTAACCCCATAATCATTAAGTGTAGCAACTATCCAAAGAGTTTGTGAATAACAATTAGCAGCAACTACATATTCAGATTCAACAATAGATTATGCAACTGAAGACTATTTCCTAGATGACCATGCAACAAGAAAATTACTTAAGAAATGACATGTTTAGTTTTTCTATAAATTCTACAACCTCTAAAATCAGCATCACAAAAATATCTTAAGCTAATAGATGAAGAAGCAGAAAGCCAAATGCCCAAATCTTGAGTGCCATGAAGATACCTGAGAATCCGTTTGATAGCTTGTCAAGAAGCTTGAAATCGTGCACACAAATATGCAACAAATTGTATGTCTGGCCTTGAACCGGTGAGATACAAAAGTGATCCAATCATACTTCTATACTCTTTTTGATCAACCGACTCACCATCTTCATAAGGATCAAGTGTCATTGTCACTCCAATGGGTGTCTTGATTATCTTGTTGTTTTCCATCTCAAAGTGTCACAGCAAGTCCCATGTATACTTACTTTGATGAACAAAAATAACCAAAGATGATATCATCTACATAAATCTGAACAAATAGTTGATCATTATCATGCTTGAGCACAAACAACATCTTGTCCACTTTTCCTGTTACAAAATCTTTTTGAAACAAGAAAGTTTTTAACCTATCATACCATGCTCTAGGAGCTTGTTTTAAACCATATAAAGCTTTAGACAACTTGTATCCATGATTTGAATATTTAGGATTTTCAAAACTAGGTGGTTGCCTAACATAAATCTCTTTATTAATATAGCCATTCAGAAAAGCTCTTTTGACATTCATTTGATATAATCTAAAACGTTTGGATGCTAAAAGAATTCTAATGGTTTCTAGTCTAGCAATTGGAGCAAAAGTTTTCTCAAAGTCTAGCCCTTCTACCTGTGTAAAACCCTGAGCTAGAAGTCTAGCTTTGTTTCTAACAACAACACCATTCTCACTCTGTCTATTTTTGAAAACCCATCTAGTACCAATTGAGGATATGACCCGAAGGAGGTGTGACTAGCTTCTCAACTTTGTTGCGTTCAAAATTTTCAAGTTTCTCATGCATGTCATTGATCCAAGATTTGTTAATTAATGCATGTAAAACATCTTTGGGTTCAAAAGAAGCAACGAAAGCTAAATGAGCATGAAAATTAGAATCAATAAAGTTCGATTGTGTGACTCGTTCATACAAATCTCCAATTATCTAATCAGGTGGTTGACTCCACTGAATGTGCAAAGGAACATTGACTCTTGAAGCCATCTCTTCTTCTCTTTCAACATGCACAAATGATGTAGTAGCTTGAGGATGTCTAACTGTAGCTGAAGTAATCGAAGGTTCCAAGGGATCTACAACTGATTGTTTCATCAGAATTAACATCTCATCCTCATCCTCCTCATCATCCACAAAAATGCTCTTGGACCCCCCCCCCCCTTTTGCAACAACTGATGTAGAAGAGGCATCTCTAAAAGTAACACTTTCATCATGAGATGCACGTACAAAGGAGGAGAATCAATTCTTATCACCGGACACGTGGCATGAGCATTTGGAATCGACTAACCATATGTTCTCCTTCCTCGTTCAAGAAGCCTATAAAGCAACAGAAGATGTTGAGACCTCCGTACTGGGGTCACTAATAAAGCATTTAGGGATCCAATACTGAGTCACTCTACTAGAAATGTGAGTAGGCAAAATATGAGTAACCTGAGTAGACTCAACTCGAGAAGCACGAGTAGGTTGAACTTGAGAAGCACTAGCAGCCTGGGTAGTCCCAACTCGAGAAGCCTGAGTAGGTTCATGATGAGTTGCACGAGCAGAAAAATGTGATGGCTGTTTCACCCGAGGCACAAAGTGAGGTGTCACAACCTTATGAGAGATAAAACGTGCCTTTCGCAAATCAGACCTAGCCTGAAACTTTTCTTTCCTTTGTTGTTTAGCTAGTCTAAAGCAAAATTATACTAAATATCCATCTCTACCACAACGAGTGCAAGTGTACTTAACCCAATAAGTTGATTTAGAAGAAGAAGAAGCAATATTTGCATTCATTATAGAAGATAAAAATCCAGCAGACTTAAAAACTACCTTCTTAGGTTTAGATTCAACAATTGTTTCAATTTACCACTACTAAGAGCTCTAACAACAGTGGGTATATTTGTTTTAGAACGAGCATAGGGATCAAAACTCAAACCTTGTTTACATGAGCTTGACTTAGATAAATCTAAAATTAGGTTTAGGTTTTTCTTTTCCTTAGAAAAATGCTCTAAATTTCTTTTAGAGGGATCAACCTGTTTAAAAAGAGTTGGGTGCTTATCACAAGTAACATTCATGTGTTTCTTTTGTTTATGAAAATTAGAGCGTGAAAGAACCTCACAAGTAATCATATCATTATCTATTTGAGAAACTCTAGCATTAGCATCATGCAACTTTAATTCAAGAATTGAGCAATTACAACAGGAAGTTGAATCAAGCAAATCAAACGTTGAACAACTAGTATTTTTGACATGTTTGCAATTCTATACAGCAAGTTTCTCATTCTTCTCAATTTCTTCTCTGAGTTTTTCAAGAGTAGAGGCATGAACATCTCTAAGAGCAGTGAGCTCAGAATAAATTAAGTCACATGACTTGCAATCATCATCATCAGGAATTAAATTTTTAAGTCTTGCAATTTTGGAATTAAGCGATTCATTTAAAACATCATAGTTTTTAATTTTCTTGTTATATTTCTCTAAGAGTGTACCAAGACGAACAACAACATTATATAGATCATCATAAGTAGGTAATACCTCATTACTGTCGCTGTCAAGTTCATCCTCGATTGAACTCTATTTGTTGCTTGCCATGAGACACAACCGAGTCAAGTCACGCAATGTATTGCTCTTGGATGTTGTGTCATCCTTGCTGCTCTCCAAATCAATATCATTCAAGTTGACTTGTTCAAGTGCCAAAAGAACTCGATACACAACCATACGGTTGAGAAAGCACTTCTTCTTTTTGTCATTGAACGAATGCTTCGTTTTCTCCTTCTCCTCTTTTGATGTCTTCTTCACAAGCTTAGGACAATTAGAACGAAATGAGATCACCACATTAATAGCATCTTTGAGGAATTCCACTTTCTCTCTTCCTCATATGTACATTATGTAATGCTTTAGAAAATTGAGTAGAGAGTAGTGCTAAATTTTTGTTAGGAATTAACTCAAGCTGATCATCGGTTAGTGAAGATATAGAAGATAAAGAAAAGCTTGATGAAGAAGATCAACATAAGACATGCTACATTGAGAGACCAAATCAATTGATTTATTAGCGTTCTTCCTAGCAAAGACACCTAACTTATTAGTTTTCAATTTAGAATAAAAAACATCTAATATAAGTGTACTCATGACAGTAGATTCTTTAATAGATGTCATCTTTATCTCCAATACCAACATGTCTAAAGATCCTAGCAATTGTTGTGCATTTGTAGCATCACTATATGCAAGATTAACAGTACACAGATTGCTACGAATCATATTAAAGTGAGCAAAGAAATCATCAAGAGACTCACTGGGTTTCATCTCAAATTTCATGTATTCTTTCTTATATAAATCTTGATATACCTCTTTAATGGTAGATGAATCTTCATGGTAATCACAGAGTGCTTTCCCTACCTGGTACGCTGATTTGAGACGTATCACTCGATCGAAGTCGCTCCTTCCCAAGCCTTGGATGACCAAGTTTCTTACCTTTCTATTTGCCTCGATTGTTGGCATTTCTATGCCTAGGGATGAAAACGGACGGAAATGGTCGGAAAAACCCTCTAAACGTTTTCACTTTCACATTTTCTCAGCCAGACGGAAATGAAAACGGGATAGACGGGAACAGAAACGGTCAGGACATAATCGGAGGGTTAAAAATGAACCAATCCGATAGGGAAAATGCCGGTATCGGTCGGGATTCAAAAAACACAACGAAAACAGGAACCCACAAAACCATCAACAACATGTATAAGTTTAACATGACTACAATAAATGCATCATCCATGCATAAGATCTGATCTACAGGATATGACATCATCATATGAGAAATAGAAAAAAATCGACTGCTTGGTGAGATAACATGTGATAGAACATAACGACGACATGTATAAGTTTAACCACACAAGCAATAAGTCTCAAACAGATACATAAGTGAACGATAGTACAAATGTCCATACAACCATACAAAGTCTTAACATAATAACATTGAACCACTAGTCCACCATGACGTCAACATATAACAATAATAGGACAACAAAACACGAACATAAACATTCTTCAATCACTCTCGGCCTACAGCTGCTCATAATCATTCATCACATCTGGATCACTTGCTATTTCTTCTTCTTTCTCCTGCAATTTTGCAATGCATGAAAAGATTACAATTTAGATAGGATGTACATGAAGAAATAACTTGCTAATTGCTAAAGGCCTAAAATTATAGAGTTATAGCATTGCATATTTGCAGTTAAGAGAACAACAAAAAAGAGCAAAGCTAGAGAGAGAGTGTGTGATTAGCTTCGGACATCCATGCATCAAAACGACTAAGAGATTCTATGCACCCCCAGCCTTGTACCATGAGAGGATAGCATAAGTACGGTAAGTACCTCATGCATCAGTTTATTAGAAATGGTCTCTAGAACCTCGAGATCATCCATAATGGAAGGAAAATTCTTGGAATCTAAAAAATCAAACAAAGACACATACATCAGTCAAATAATATAACCAATTATTGCATAATTATAAATGGCAAAATATTTAAATTATCACCTTTTCTTGCTGTAACTACCCAATCTTTGGTGCAAAATAATGCTTGTACTATCTCAGGAACAAGACGGATGTGATAAGGATCAATGACACGGCCACCAGCACTAAAACTAGACTCTGAAGCAACCGTTGACACTTGTATGGCCATCATATCACGGGCAATTTGTGAAAGAATAGGGTAATCTTCTGTATGGTTCTTCCAATATGCTAAAATGTCAAATTGGCTCTGCTTCAAAAGTGGCTCTGCCATGTATTTCTCCAACTCACTTAGACCATCTCTATCAAGGCCACAATCATCATATAAGAAGTTTTCAAGTTCATCATTTCTATTTCCCATGAAGTGAGAGACCCTTCGTTGTATCCAACCCACACTCAGTGGCACGCTTCATGAGTTCCTCCCACTGCAACAGAGAGCCCTTTACAGCTAGTACAAGTGCTTTAATCTTCTCAATTGTTTTTGAAATTACACTTAGACCATCTCTAGCAACCAAATTGAGTATGTGGCAGGCACATCTCACATGAAAAAATATACTATCACAAACTAAAGAAGCATGAACATCCTTGAGATCAGTAATTATGTCGTTGACTGCCACTTCATTTGCACTAGCATTGTCCAAAGTTAATGCAAATAATTTCTTCTCAATGTACCACTTGACCATAAGTTCAGAGAAGGTCTGTGCCAACTTCTTACCAGTATGTCGTCCTTCTACATGAAAGAAACCCGCAATTCTCTTCTGAATATGCCAATCATCATCTATCCAATGAATGGTGACACACATGTATGATTTGTTTTGACACGATGTCCGCATGTCCATGGTTGCACTAAAGCGGCAATAAACATTTTTAAATTGTGCATACAGTTTATCCTTTTCTTCCAAATATATGTCCATGATTTCCTTTCTAACAGTGACACGAGACTTGATTGGAAAGTTAGGGCGCAATGATTTAATAAACTCAACAAAGTAATCATGCTCAACTATATTGAAAGGATACTCATGCATGATTATTGCCAAATACAATTTCTTGAGACTAGCTTCCTGATCATACCTGTAAGGCTCAACAACAGTAATGTCTTTTTCATGATCCTTTTCCACTTTGAGTTGTTGCTGCCCTTTTACTATACTGTGAGCTGACTTCAAATGGTTCCGAAATCAGGATGTTCCATGATAGCTCTCAGCCCTATATTTGGTCTTGCAATTTGGAAAGTTGCAATATCCCCAGCACTGCTCATACTTCTTCCCATCCACCTCTACTATCTCTGTTTTTTTGGTAAAGTAATGCCAGACATCAGATGTGCACTTCTTCTACCGCTTTGCAGTTGTTTGAGATTCTAGCCTGTCATCAATAATAACAACATTAGGATTTGGAGCTACATCATCACCTTGCTCCTGTGTATGTGTGCCACGGCCATCGGTGCCAATAGAAACCCTCTCAACTGCAGGTGTTGAAGATGATGCTGACACACTGAGATGTACACTCGAACAAACACTTTGAACTTCGCTTGCCTTTCTCTTTGGTCCTGACAAGAATCAATAATACAAGAATCAATAAAAGGCTTTTACAATTCTACTAGCTGAACTAGAGAATATGAGCAATGTCTTATTCCTGTGCTAGATATTACAAGAATCCTTATTTCAAAAGAAATTGATGACACAACAGATTCTTGGATAAAAACACAAATAAATGGACACTTCCTAACATTTCATTTTCATCATAGTGACAGTCAAAATCGCAATTTTGTCACAAGTCATCTTCTATCCATGAGCAATATGACCAATTCTGCAGAGATATATTGCTAGGATTGATGGCCATCACATATTTGGAGAGTTTGGATACTTGGAGTGGAGGTGTACCTGCAGTAGAGCTGTCGGTCTTGGCATCGACTGTAGGTGTTGGCGGCGGCGCCTCCAGGAGCAAGCGGCCCAAACCTAGGTACTTCTCTGGTGGCCTCGAGCTAGAAGGGGCTTCTCCTATTGGTAGCATCGCGAGTTTCCCGGAGAAGGGGGGTCAGGAGGGCGTTGGCAGTTCGGGGCTCCATGGCCGCTTTCACGACGTACTACTTTGAGTGTGGGGAGAGCAACAAGGAAAATGAGGAGATAATGGCTGGCCATTGGTACACCAAGCTACCCAATGGAGAGGAAGCAAACATCTGATCAAATCTTCTTTTTTCCATTTTTCTTTCTTTGGATGACTTGTATTTTATACTAGTTTTTTCCATTTTTTCCATTGATGAAATGTTGTAGTTACAAATACATACACACCGCACAACTCAATTATCGTATAATTAGGATCAAATATGAAAAATAATAAAAAATGTTAAATAGACATAAATATGCACTAGAAATACGAGAGGTATTACGGATATTACGCAACCAAATTAAACATCCAACTCACCCCAGAATCTAAGATGCCAAATAACTCTTAGCTTTTTACAATCTAATTTTTTAAATCTATAGTTTAGAAGCTCTTTTAAGAATCCCAAGCTAAAACAATAGATCCTTAATTGACCTTTAATTTTAGAAATATATTGCTATTACATCTATGAGCTCATATGGAGATTTTTTTAGATTGTTCATATGGGTAATACAGCTAGGTTAATATCTAGCTATATACATGAGTCACCAAGATCATTTATATGAACTTATATTAAACATTTTAATGAACATATGAGCATCTTTTAATTTCTTACGATCATGCTTTTCAAATAGAACTATCAATACGTTTAAAATTCACAAGGAATAAATTTAGTTATCCCCTAAAGTATTGAGGTTCGTCTAGATAATGCCCAAAGTATAAAACCAAGTATTGAGCTCCCTTGAACTATTAAATACCATATAAATGACCCTTTGGGTTGGTTTTAGAGGTGCTTTTGTCACCATGATGCTTATGTGGCACTGACTCCAAATTTTTTAAATATTGGGCCTTGCCATTCAAATTTGATATAAAAATGAAGTTTTTAATTGAGTATTCAAATTTTGTTTTGTTTTCATTTTTTGGACATTTTAATTCAACATTATAAAAATTAGAATTTCAAGGACACAAAGTCCAATATTTTGATTGTGAATTTAAGAACGTGGCTTTACATTTTATTCAATTGTTCAAATTTGATTTTATATTTTTATAGTAATTTCAATGAACTACAAACAAGTTTTCAAAACTATCACAAAACTACATATTTAAGGAATTTTATCACAAAACTATAAATTTAATGTGCCAAATATCACAAAACTATAGATTTTACACATCTATGTAGTATTGTGATATATTGACGCATTAAATCTGTAGTTTTGTGATACAAAATCTGTAAGTTTGCGATACAACTTCGTAAATATGTAGTTTTGTGATAATTTTGCTAAACTATGTTTAGTTTGTGAAATTTACTCTTCTTTTAATTGTTTTGCTAAGTTAGAGCCACATCATCGACCACTTCAACACTATGGTGGCAAAGCCACTTCCGAAACAATACCAGAGGGTTATTCAGATGGTATTGAAAAGTTTAGGGAGCTTGATACCTAGTTTCATTCTTCAAGGATTAACTAGACAAACCTCAATACTTCAAGGGTAAGTAGACTTAATCCAAATATCAATATTATATGTTCTGAATCGATATAATTAGTTTTTCCTCTGTGCATCAATTGCTGGATGACTAATTGATTTTTTTTCAAAAAAACACAAAATGTTGGTAATTGTGGGGTGTGTAGCCATAGTTTGGTCCATCTAGAAAGCCCGCAATACAACACGTTTCAAACTAAAATCGCCAATTAATCCTACTGCTATAATTTATGCTCAATGCCATGTTCAAGGTAGAAAACATCAAAGATATAGTTTTTGAACTCAGTGCTATTATCAGTGCAAATTGCTTTTAATGCACCAGGGAGTTCTTTTAACAATCTCAAAGCTAAGCTCCGAAAGTGTGAGAACACTTCATCCTTACTCATAAGAAAGAGCACCCAAGAGTAGCGAGAGAAGTCATCAGCAATGATAAGTACATACCACTTCTCACCTACCGAAAGAACCTGGGAAGAACCAACAGTGTCCATATAGAGAAGTTCTCCTGTTCGTTTAGTCATCACCGGATTAACTGGTAGGTGAGAGGTGGCAACCATCATGTCATGCCGACAAAAAGCACAAACAAAATTCTTCTTAAACTTGAGCTTAGGAAATCCTCAGATCAAGTCTAGGGCACTCAAACGAGAAAGCAAATCGAAGCTCATGTGCCCTAGTCTCCTATGCCACATCCAAAGCTCGAGAAGAACGAAAAGACTCAGAAAAATCAGCTCCACAGACTCTCCCTACTCGAGAAATCTGGCAAATCAAAGTGCCCAAGAAATCAAGAACTCGAGAAGCATTATACTTGAAGCACACTTCTAAGTCCTTATCCAGCAACTGAGATACAGAAAGCAAGTTGTAGTCCAGATTCTCCACCAAAGCCACATCTTTGAGAGTGGAACTCTGATTCACCTTTACCATATCTTTGGCTTTCACCCTTCCTTTCCGATCATCTCTGAAAGTGATGTACTCGTGTCGCTTCATCGGGATTAGGCTAAAGAACCATGATGCATCTCTGGTCATATGGCGCAAACAACCAGAGTTGATGAGCCACTTGTTCTCTAGGCCTCTGCCTGTCACCTACATATGAGAAAAATAATAGGTGGATGGCTCAGTACTGGGGTTTGACAGAAACCTCTTAGGAATCCAGTACTGGGTCATCCGCCCTGAAGCAGTAGAAGTATGTCCATGCAAATCAACTCTAGTGTGCTGAGGACGAGTACCATGATAGAGAGAACATGGTCCGCCAAAGCACTGCAACTCAAACCCTCTTACATGTGAACCAAAACCATATGAATCATGGTAAGATCCATGCCGGGCACCACCTCCAGGAGGAAACTGAGAAGTGCTGAAACCTCGTGAGTATGAGCTAGGAAAAGGCTCATGTACACCAAAAGAGGGGCGATGCATGTCCCAGTACTCTACTCCCACTCACACTGCTCATCTCTCCTACGACGAAAGCAAAACCTAACTAGGTGACCCTCTTTCTGGTAGTAGGTGCAGTTGTAACATCCCTCAAATATCGAACTATCAGTCACTCTAGGCTCTCTCATAGGGGCTCTCATCTTTGGCTGTGGAGCTCTCTTGGGTTGTAGTGTGGCTTTCTTCTTTGTGGGTTGTGGAGTGGGTTTCTTGATAGGTTGTGGTAAGACACTGATTTTGGACTTCTTAGCTTCTAGGGTAGTAGGTGAGATGAAAATAGTTTTACCAACTCCATTGTAAGCCACGCTCTCAAAACCCAAATCCAAAGCTAAACCCGCCTTATCTGCACACATTTTTGGTCTTGGCTAAAATCAAGTTCATCTTGCCCTTGCCTTCTGAGCATTTCTCCATAAGAGAATGGAGATACTCATTCTTAGCCATGAGCTTTTCAACTTGCCCTCTAACCCAGCGGAGCTTATCCTTAAGGATGATGCAGGTGGAACAATTTACATACACATTTTTAGAACTCTCAGCACTATCTAATCTAGACTCTAGCTCCTTTATGCACTTAGCATTCACATCAACACCCTTTGAGGGCAAAGGGTAATTCGTACAAGCGCCTACAAGAGTATGTCTCAAGCCGACTAGTGACTTGAGCATGTAAAGGCTGAAGCTCAGCAAGCTCACTCATGACCGGCAACTATCACACTCCTCATCATTGGCCCTAGATTTAAGCAACTCAATCTCAGAAGATGAACACTCTAGCCTAGACTTGAGTTCCATAACCTCATTAATTGCTTTGTTGAGCAATCTATCCTAACTAACAAGCGCATCATTTAAGGTATCCACTTGAATAGAAAGTTAATCATAGAAAGGTGATACCTCATATGGATCAAGCTCGGGGTCATTATCATTGTCGTCTACCATGAAACAAAGGCATGTGAAGCCCTTGTTCTTCTTCTTGTTCTTCATGGGCGGCTCCTCCTTCAGGCTCTCCTCTGAGCGCCACCACGAAAGCTTGACATGCCAGCTTGGCTGCCTTCTTGGCCAACTTGTCGTGGTTCTTGAAGAAAAGCTTCTTGTTCTTCTTGTGCTTGTCATGGTCATGGCTGCAATCTTCCTTCCTCTTGACCTTTGGGCAATCCGCCTTAAAATGAGTGGTATCACCACACTCATAACAAGTCCGAGAGCCACCTGTCCTCTGGTCTCTTCTATTGTTGTAGAAGCGGATGAACTTCTTCATGGTCAAAGCAAGATTCTCATCATCAAGTGTGTCCACCTACTCCTCTGTGATAGAAGCTAAGGAAGACAAAGCAAAGCCACTGGGTGAAGGATTAGTACAAGAAAAGCCAACTCCAACAGGACTATCACCACTAGCTCTTGAAACCAACGCCATGTTCTAAGATTGGGGGTTTCCTAAGCCTATGCAAGCCGCCTTAGCTATCTTGATGGATTTGAGATTGCTAAAGAGTTAATCACAAGTCAATATGTCATAACTAGATAACTCTTCAATGTTCAAGATCTTCAGTTCCCACATGCTACCGTCAAGAGCCTAGAGAAGTTTGATTGTTCTCTCATGATCAGAGTAGGGCAAAACACTGGTGGATCTAAGGTTGCTAATAATTTTATCAAATCTAGCAAACATAACATCCAAAGATTCTTCGGATCCTTATATGAACATCTGATATTCTTGGTTGTACGTACTCTGGCGTCGAGCCTTGATTTGGTTAGTGCCCTCATTAAAGACACTAAGAGTAGTCCAAATCTCGTACGCAGTTTGGAGGTGCTGGACTCTTTCAAACTCATTACGACTTAGGTTTGTGAACAATATATTTCAAGCATTGTTGTTGGTTTCATAATGTTCAATTTGGACCAGAGTAGTATGAGCAGCTGAGATCGTATAGTTGGAGTCTATAACCTCCCATTTGACACTTTCTTAGCATAGAAGATAAGCCTCCATGCGCACCTTCTAATAAGAAAAGTCATGACCTTCAAAGAGCAGAATCTTCCCATGTCTCTCCATTATCGCCTACGGATCACAAAATCGGTTAAGATCAACAAGTGATCAAACTAGCTCTGATACCAATTGTAGAACCGAGAACGACGACTAGAGGGGGGGGGGGTTGAATAGGCACATTACCAAATTGTTATAAATCGGATGGCCTTCTCATTCGTTCCACCCAACGCACCTCAAAAACTCAAGGGGAAGCAAAAATAAGTTGCAATCAAGAAAAAAAGGAAATCATGGCCCTCATGGTAATATATGAACCCTAGGTTATAATGAAACTCAAACCACGAGTTATCACCATAAAAAGATTGCAACTTGAGGAAACAAACCTTCAAAACAAAGACAAGATCACCGGTAGAAGAGATTCTCTAAGTTGACTAGGAAAGGGAATTCAAGACCCACTTGTATACATTTGTATGTGATTATTATGCCTCTAGTAACAAGAAAAACTACTTTGAAAGGTGGAAAAATTTCAGCCTTCAAAAGAAAACAAAAAACACAATCAAACAGGAAAAAATCACAACAAAGTAAGGGAGCCAATAAAGGAGACTAGAAGAAGATGAGCACGAGCATCGGAGGAAACAATCACTTCATTTGTCGCAAAAGTCAGCCTTCTTTTCGGCAGATTACAAGATGACATCCTCAAAAAAAAGCTCTCACCTAATACAAAGGCTAAGCTCTACTGCCTCTCCTTTCCTCTAAAACCCTAGTACACAAACACAAGTGGCTAGCCCGTCCACTCCCTACAGCTCTATCCCTTTATTTATAGCTCTAGTGAGATAGCTTAGCCCTTAAACTTCCTTGTTCCTAAATACCCCTCTCTTCCAATGGCCTCCTACCCACAACCGGACATTTTGGTCTAGTTTTTGCTCCGTCTATCGAATGGTTGTGGCATCCTCATGACTTAGCTTTGCCTCGATGCTAGCTTTGTGATGATACCACATGCACTCCATTGTCCCATGGTATTGAGGCCAAATCGTGAAGCCGCCTTGCGCGCTTCTCAAAGCGTGACTCTCCGCTATTTGTGTACACCTTAAGCAAGCAATCTGATGTTGACGCATGTACTCCATCTTGTAATCTTGACCACTGGCAAGTGTCTCCTGCTTATGATCCCTCCGGGCCGCCTTGTCATGTGCACCGGCGTCCCCTTCGTTTGACTTCATAACATGCCATCTTCATCCTTCCTTCTATACTTTGCTTGACCTCTACCCAGCCTCCTCGATCATCTAGCACCATGCACCCCACTTGGCCCTGATCATCCCACCATCGGCAGCCAAGTTGCATCCATCACCTGCATAACACAAGACAATCAAACACATATCTCCAAACCATATTCAATTAGTTCCAAATCAAAATCCTTTAGCTTAAGACACATCCCAGAAAAATCGTGAATGCCAGATGATTCAACGTTCACACCTCCTGAGTGTTGGACCATCTGGCGTGTACTCCTTCTCCGGACCACCCATCTTGCAACCTCTCTGCAAGAAATGCTTCGGCAAAGCATCCAATGTTCATCCCTTTGAACGCCGGACCATCAGACGTGTAGAAGTCAACTATAGCCAGTTTGCAACCTCTCTACAAGAAAAGCTTTGGCGTTCACTTCGTTCTATCGCTAGACCATCCGGTGTAAACTTCAACCTTTGCCTCTGGAATGAAATGCTCCGGCGTATACATATGCCCATCATTGGACCATCCGGCACATGTAAGTACACCAAAGCTAACTTGCAACCTCTCTGCACAAAATGCTCCATCTTTCATAGTGCCCATCACCGGACTATTTGGTGTGTACTTCAACTTTTTCTTTTGAGTTGAAACGCTCTAGCATGTACAGTATCTGAATGCCAAACTATCCGATGAGTTCAAAATCCCAGGTGCTGGACTATTCGGCGTGTACAATTTTCCAAGATCTAGAGAAAAAATATCAACTCCATTTTCTCTACAACTTTGATTAGTCATGATCATAATTGTAGTACATAACCACATCCATACAATCTCAAAATCATCAAACCAGATTGACACCATTCAATCACTCATCACATACGAACCAAGACACATTTCAACTTGCTTTCTCATACTCATTCTCGACCATGAGCTTCTCAACTTGCCTGGTAACCTAGCTGAGCTTATCCTTCAGGATGATGCAGGTGGAACAGTTTGCCTGCATAACCTTAGAACTCTCAGCACTCTCCAATCTAGAGTCTAGCTCTTTTATGCGCTTGACTTTCACATCAACATCCCTTGAGAGCAAAGGGCAATTCTTGCAAACGCCTAAGAGAGTAGGTCTAGACTCCTTCTCAAAGAGCTTCTTCTCGGCAGTCTCAGGCTGATTACCGACTTGAGCATGCAAAGTCTGAAGCTCACCAAGCACACTCATAACTACAAGGCAACTATCACACTCCTCATCCCTGAACCTAGACTTAAGCAACTCAAGCTCAGAGGATAAACATTATGGCCTAGACTTGAGTACCTTGACTTTACGAACCACTTTCTTAAGCAATCTATCCTTGCTAACAAGCGCGTCATTCAAGGTATCAACTTGGACAGAAAGCTGGTCATATGAGGGTGATACCTCAGAAGAATCAAGCTCAAGATTGCTGTTGTTGTCGTCCGCCAAGAAGCAAAGGCCAGTAAAGTCCTTGTTCCTCTTCGTGTTCCTCATGGACAGCTTCTGCTCCTCCGAGCTCTCCTGCTCACTTGAGGAAGTGTCGACCTCATTGAGCGCCGCCACAAAACCTCAAAACACCACCTTGGCCGCTTCTTGGCTAGCTTGTCATGGTTCTTGAAGAAGGACTTCTTGTTCTTCTTGGGCTTGTTGTGTTCGTGGCCATGATCTTCATTCTTTTTGAGCTTTGGGCAACCAGCCTTGAAATGAGTGGTATCACCACACTCATAATAAGCCTGAGAGTCACCTCTCATCTGATCTCTTCTGTTGTTGTAGAAGCGGGTGAATTTCTTCATGACCAAAGAAGAATTCCTATCATCAAGTGTGTCCACCTGCTCCTCTGTGATAGAAACCAAAGAAGACAAAGCGAAGCCACTGGGTGAAGGAGTAGCACAATAAAAGCCAACTCTAGTAGGACTACTACCATTAGGTTCTGAAACCAACTCTAAACCCTAAATATACCTAAAGTGTCTTTGGGCTCAATCTTGCTCAAGTTCAAACCCTTAGCCAAGTCTTCTAGATGGCCCAACAAAGGATTCACAAAATCTGTAAATTTTGCGGAGTCCTGGACAGCCTCATCTTCGCATGATGTTTCGGAGTTCAAAACCGCATCAAATGTAAATCTTGACAATACCAAAGTTGTAGACCTTGTCGAGAGCTTCGATTTGAATCTATGGAAGTACTCTTTTGGATAATGGAGCTAGGAGTTATGGCCCCCGAAATCAGTGCTGTGCAGATAAGTCCGAGTTCAAACAGTTTATCTTGTGACGCATTTTTGGAAATTAAGATGACGTTTTCACAAGTTCCAATGACTACCAAAGTTGTAGATCTTTTCGATTAATACAATTTAGAATCAAGAAACATCCAATTTGGAGTCCAGACGATGGAGATATCATCCTCGGAATACAGAGCTGCGAAAAAGAAAATCGTAACCGACTCAAACTCGAATCCGATTCGTGTTCAGTTTGGACTCCACCTCAACCAGCCGGCCCTAGCCCTATAAATATGAGTTGCACGCCCTCTCCTACCCCTATTCCATGCCACCAAACCCTAGAAGTCACTGCTGCCCTGTCCGTATATCGCCGGAGCGCCGCCGTTCGCCGGAGCCGCCGCCGTCGCCGCCCGTGATGCGCTGCATCGTCTTTTCCGCGATTCCTCCTTCCACGACCATCAAAGAAATGTGAGGACCCCTTCTTCTCCTCCATTACTACTGTTTTAGCATCATACTAAGTCCCTAGCCAAGTCCTAGCCCCGGCCAAAGCCCGATCTACGCCACCACGGTCGTTGCCGTCACGGACAGCCTCGAGACAGCAGCGCTGTAGCTGATTGGCATCGTTGTTCCCGGCCAACTAGTGCACCATTTGCCATTCCCTTTTACCAGCACATGTCCCATGATGTTCCCCACGCCCTCACCAACCGGTTCGGCCATTAGAGCAGCCAAACTACCGCAATCAATGTCGACATACCTGCTGTCCGGTTTCTGGACGTGTTCTGCGCGCACACTGGATTTGCATTCGCGTCCCCCATCAATCCGAAAGTCGTATGGACGCACCAACCATGTCACGGTATGTCCTATGGAGTCTTCTACGTTACCCTAGGAGCCCATCCCCGTTTGTGCAGCGACACGACCAAGACATCATTGTCAACCACAACATGTCGCAGCCATCACCCGTTTCATTTATGTTGATCGTTCTTCCTCTCAGTGGATGGTCTACTAAAACCTATACCGTAGCATTGTGTTCCCGGGTTATATGAACATCCTTGTTCAAACGGTTCCTCAAAATTCATAGCCAATCTCTGGAAACGCGAGCGTCTTCGTTCCTGCATTTGTTTGTGGTCACCATCAAACCTAGAAGCAGTCATCGCTGTTTTGCCGCTACCTCAGATGACCCCTTCCAAAACCAACCATACCGCTGAGTTAGTCTTTCCGCGTTCTACTCCATGCTCCTCTCGTTTCACTAAAACACCACTGAAGCCGACATTGATGTTTGTGGCCACATGCTCGATTGCCATCTCTGACGAAACCCGAACCACCACCGCTACATAGAGTGATCAATAGTATCCTAAACCTAGAAGTGCAACCTTCAGCCTTTTTGATCCATCATAGATGGTAGATACTATACCTTAGCATATCTTTTCTTTAATCCAAGATGGTATTTGCATAGCATGCCAAGTCAGCGCCACATCATTCTCCTTAGCCTAGTCAGTGAAGTCTAGTCTGCCCTACACTTTTGAATCTTGCGCAATGATGTTGTCAAGCCTGACATAGTGATTGTGCAATAAAGCCTTTCCCATAGGAAGATAGTTCTGGAAAATCAGCATTTCCTTTTCAGTCTAATCCATCTCCCGAAAGCTATTCTCTTTTCATCTTAACTCCGATTTAAGCGATTATTGCATCTAAACATTTCTAAAATCATCCCTATCCAACTATAGTGTTTTTAAAGTATTTTGATGATGTTTGGTATGTTGTTCTTAGTGTTTTCCTTTGTGTTGTTTGTCGGTAGTTCTCGCGATTAGTCGATAACGTTCCGGAGCAGTTCGAGGGACTTCAAGACCAAGATTTCAACAACACTGAACAACAATGGGTAAAAGGCAAGTGTCCTTGGTCATCTTGAACCTATATTTTTAAATGTTTTTTTTTACAAAATTGCATGCAGTGTTTGTCAACATGATGGGTAGTCACCTATGTTAGGGTTTTCCCTAGATTTTTCCTTATCATCCCTTGGAACCTAGATGGTTTATGGTTAGGTATCTTTGGTGGGTAGATTGCTTAGCCATGCTTTTGGGATTTTGGAAAGTGTCATAATATTGACTAATGAACATATGCAATATTGGTGGTTAATGTGTTAATGGTCTAGCAACATGGAACCTTAGGCCTTGAGCAAAGTGGTTTTGATGGTTGTCATGGTTATGATGTTGGTGATAGTGATGATGGTTATGTTGTTGATTTAGTGTTTGCTCAAGTAACCTAAGTAAGGACCGGTTCGTGGAGCGACAACCCAAGAAATATTGTACCAACCACGAGACCTGGTATGGGACAGGCCTAGCCTATTAATTAGTGGATTCCAGTTTTTGTGCATGCCAAACGGAAGAGTGGATGTGTGGGGACGGCAAAGGCCAGAACTATTTGGTTAGTGGTATGAGATGTGTAGTGGAAGGGAAGGGTGAAAACTTCCTGGAGCTACAAGGCGCAAAATGGAGCTTCTGGGTGGTGTGAATGCCACTTTGACGACGTTGAAACCTAGCGGGCATGCACATACTGGATGAAACTTTGTAACGGCTTTGAAGTGACTTTCCGGGCGACACACCACTGGCGTGTGTTAAGTGTCTAGCTAACACGGCAACATGGAAATCACGACTCGTGGGGAAAGCTGGACAACCTCTGCAGAGTGTAAACTGTTATAACAGCCGTGCCCACGGTTATGGGAGACTTGGATCCTCACATGATTAGTGGATTGTGATTATGGGTTGTGGTTATGAGTTTGGTTGTGGTTATGGTTCTGGTACATGGAGTACTAGATGGTTGTAGTTATGGTTCTGGTACAAGGAGTACTAGATGGTTATGGTACAGGAAGTACTGGACGGTTATGGTATGCAAGGTGGGGAGCCTTGTATGCTGGATGTTGCACTGTATGGGTTATATTCACTTAATAATTGCTTAATGTTTTTGAGTCCAAATATGTTTTCATTACTCGCATTTACGCAAATATGCCATGTGTTAGCCTATTCTTGATATAAGCCTGCATATCATTATTTTTTCCACACTTGCTGAGCGCATTATGTGCTCACACTTGCTATTTTCCCTATGCTATGCGACATGTATGCTGCTGCTCAGTGAGTGAAGATGTTGAAGACTATCAAGACGAGGTTGTGACGTTCTAGGCGCGTGTCTCCCGGTCGGTTGCTTGCGGTGTTGTTGGGCACTAGTGCTTCTGTTCCGCTGCAGATATCTTCATAGAAGACAATATATGTTAATTGCTGTAAGAGTTTAACGTTTATTTAATAAAAGTATTGCTTTTGTTACTTCACCTGCGACGTCCTTATGTGTGTTGAACATCCTGGGCACACATAAGCCGTATCTGGTTTTGGCCATTAAAATCGGGTGTGACACCAACGCCATGTTTTGAGATAGGGGGTTTCCTCGGCCTATTCTATCCACATTTGATATTCTTGATTGTATGTGCTTAGACACCGTGCCTTGATTTGGTTAGTGTCCTCATGAAAGACACTAGAGTAGTCCAAATCTTACGGGCAGTACGGAGGTTCTAGAGTCTGTCAAATTCATTACGACTCAGGCTTGTGAATAATATATTTCTACCCTTGTTATTTTCTTCATATTATTCGATTTTGACCTGAGTAGTATGAGCAGCAGGGATCTTATAGTTGGAGTCTACAATCTCTCATATTGCACTTCCTTGGCTCAAAAGATAAGCGTCCATGCACACCTTCCAGTATGAAAAGTCTCGACCTTCAAAGAAAGAAATCTTCTCATGTCTCTCCATTGTTGCCTACGAATCACAAAATTGGTTAAGGTCAACAAGTGACCAAACCGGCTTGATACCAATTGTAGCACCGAGGATGGCGACTAGAGGGTGGTGAATAGGTTCCTAACAAATTAGGTCTTGTCCTATTTTGTCACCCAACGTATCTCAAAACTCAAGCGGAAGCAAAATGAAGAGAAATTTAGTTGCTTCAGAAGTTTCCAATAAAGAATATGGCTCTCATGGGTGTAGATGAAAATTAGGTTCCATTTGCACTCATCCCATGTGTGATCGCCACCAAAGATAGCAACTTCTACAGAAGAAAAACTTAGAACCAAATAAGAGAACACCAGAAGAAGAAACTCTCCAGGTTGATTTAGAGGCAAGGGAATTAAAAACTCACTTGTATACATTCGTATGTGAATTTTATGTCTCTAGCAACAAGAAGAACAACTTCTAACGGTGGGAACATTTTAGCCTTCAACCAAATACGAAAATCACAACCAAAAATGAAAAACTCGCAACAAAGAAAGAGAGCCAATAGAAGGAAACTAGAAGAAGATGAACACGAGTATTGAAGAAAACAATCACTTCATTTCTCACAAAGGTCAACCCTCTTTTCGGTAGATTACAAGATGTTTTTCTCACAAAAAGCTCTCACCTATTGCAATGGCTAGGCTCTTATCTCTCCTTTCCTCTAAAAACCTACCACACAAACACATGTAGCTGGCTCTCCCATCCACAGAGCCCTACCCCTCTATTTATAGGCCTAGGGAGGTAGCTCAGCCCTTAAGCTTCCTTGTTCCTAAAATACCCCTCACTTCCAATGGCCTCCCATCTACGACCAGACTATTTCAGTCCATTTTTCGCTCCATCCATGCAAACTTCCCGATGATGCAACATACCCTCATCCTTCCACGGTTTTGAGGCCAAACCGCGAAACCGCCTCACACGCTTCTCAAAACGTGACTTGCTGCCACTTGCTTTCACCTCAAGCAAGCATCCTGATGTTGACGCGTATACTCCATCTTGCAATCTTGACCACCAGCAAGTCTCTCCCGCTCCTGATCCCCCGGGATGGCTTATCACTTGCTAATCCTCAACACACCATCTTCATCCTTCCTTCCATGCTATGCTTGACCACCATGTGCATAGCTAGGATCACCCTTGACTCTACCAGACATCCTCGATCATCCAGCACCAAGCACACTGCTTGGCCCCGATCATCCCATCGTTGATTGCCAAGTTGCATCTACCACCTGCATATCATGAGACAAGCACACACATATCTCTGAACCATCTCCAGTTAGTTCCAAATTGAAATCCTCAGCTTAAGACACATCCCAGAAAAATTGTGAACATCGGATGATCCGGTGTTAACAGCTTCTAAGCGGCGGACTATCCGATGTGTACTTCTTCTCCAGACCAGCCATCTTGCATCCTCTCTGACAGAAATGCTTCGGTGAAGCATCCGACATTCATCCCTTTGAACGTTGGACCATCCGGCAAGTACAAGTCCACCAGAGCCAGTTTGCAACCTCTGCAAGAAAAGCTCTAGCATTCACTTCAATCTTTGCCTTTGGGATGAAATACTCCCCATGGACATTTTCCAATCGTCGGACCATCCGGTGTGTGCATTCTTGCCAGAACTCATCTTGCAATCTCTTTACAAGAAATAGTCTGGCGTTCTCCTCACTTCATCGCCAGATCATTCAGCGTGTACTTTGACTTTTGATTTGAGATAAAATGCTCTGGTGTGAAGCTCGTCTGAATGCTGGACCTTCTGGCATGTACAAAATCCCAAGCGCTAGATCTTCCAGCATGTACAATTTTCTTGGACTCAAAGACAATACATGCCAGCTCCAATTCTCCATAATTTTGGTTAGTCATGATCATAATTGTTGTACATAACTATGCTATGCAATTCACAAATCAATAAACCAAAATAACAATATTGTCAATCACCCATCATATATAAACCTAGGCACATTTCAGCTTAGTTTCTCAGAACTCATTCCAGGGGTCACTGCGATAAAAATATTGCAACTTTGAAAGAAGAAAACTTAGCCCCAAAGAAATTAGCATCGATAGAAGAAATCCTTCACGTTGATGATCTAGAGGAAAAGGAATTCAAGACATATTCTGAATGTGAATTTTATGCCTCTAGCAATAAGAAGAACAACTTCTCAACATGGGAAAATTTCAGCTCACAAATCAAAACGAAAATCACATCCAAAAAGGAAAAACTTGCAACAGAGCAACGAAGCCAATAGAAAGAAACTAGAAGGTGATGAGCGCAAGCATCAAAAGAAACACACACTTCATTTCTTGCAAAGGTTTGTCCTCTTTTTGGTAGATTACAAGGTATTTTTCTTACAAAAACCTCTCACCTATAACAAAGGCTAAGGTCTCCTCTGTCCTTTCCTTTAAAACCCTAGCATACAAACTTAAATGGTTGGCTCTACACTCCCACAAAGCCCTACCCCTCTATTATAGGTCTAAGGAGGTTGCTTAGCACTTAAGCTTCATTGTTCCCAAAATACTCCTCTCCTCCAATACCTTCTAATCTACCAGCGGGCCATTTTGGTCCAATTTTCACTCCGACCATCAAATGGTTGTGGCAACATCATGACTTAGCTTCGCCTTGATGCAAGCTTCGTGATGATGCCATGTACACTCCATCCTTCCATGGTTTTGTAGCCAAATCCCGAAACCACCTTGCATGCTTCTCAAAGCGTGACTCGCTGCCACTTGCATACATCTTAAGAGAGCGACCCGATGTCGACGCATGTACTCCATCTTACTATCTTAACCACCAGCATATCTCTCCCGCTCCCGATCCCTCGGGCTACCTTGTCACTTGCACCGGTATCCCTTTCGCTTGACTTTGTTAACACACTGTGATGAGGACATCACTCTTTCGGATACACACACACACCGAGTATTCCTCCAACAATAGGTCCATTGACACGAGCTCGTGCACGTCAACTAAATCATAAGGTGAGCTCATTCCTTAGTGTTCCTTTATATTTTGATAAGGATGAGATGCTATTGAATAATTATGATGTATTGTTACTTAGGAACACTGGAGAAGACCAGCAAGGGTGCCCAAGCCAAGGTGGAGGTCCAATCAAGTTCGAGTCCGTTTCGGAGTCCAGGACTAGACTGCACTAAAATCGTCGCCCAGGACGCATACGGACTCCGTTTTTGACGTTCTACATACGGTTGGAAAGCTAAGGAGATAGGCTTTCCAACGGGACTGGTCCCATATCCAAATTCTTTCTAAGTCAACAGAAATCATCGAAACCAGTGGACGTCTAGAATCTATCAGGGTGCTGTGCCACCATCTTTTGACCCGTTGGGCCGTGTAACGTGTTGGAGTCCATTAGGGATGTGTCCAGGGGTCCTTGGTCGACCCTAGTCTCTTATATACAGTAGCCACCGCCCCAATTAAGGTTGGGTTTTGCTTAGCTATTGATTTACACATAGATTGTGAGATTTTCGCTCTTGTTCCGGACCGACTAGGCCGCCGCAAGTGTTTGTGGAACCCCAACTTCGATTGCTTGAATTCTATTCGCAATATTTCAGATTGCATCTTCTACGTTCTTGCTTGTGTTCTCGGTACGCTTGCAGGGATTGAGCCTTCTTGGCGAGGTCAACCGCACGACACGGTTGATAACCAACGGAGCTGTGGTGTAGTGATTGCAAGGGAGACGATCTATTCGGGTCGAAGCCTTTGGATCATCAACGTCGAGTTCTCCACCTATCGACTTATCGCTACCTATCGGAAGATCAGGCCAACAATCCCATCACACCGTCTTCATACTCCATCTCATGCTTTGTTTGGTCTCCACATGTTCAGCTTAGGACCACCCTTGACTTCGCTCGACCTCCTCGATCTTGAACCAAGAAGCCTAGAGCAAGATATTCATCAAACTAGCCTTAGTAGAAGTATTGACTAAGCCAAAGCTATTATGACCATATTGATTCAGAATGTAGAATTTAAGAGTCCACATGATTTATAAAATTGCCAAATTTCATCTTTAGGAAAGTTAGCTTGCTTGAAATGATTCATGTCAAAGCATCAAGATGAGCCTAAGTTTAAAAAATTTCTCTGCAAAAGAAGTCTAACAATTGGAAATGCAAAAGAAGTCAAAGCTCAACTATTATGATTATGTTACAAGAAGAGATGGAATGCGAATGCAATAAATATAAGATAGAGTATGTACAATGAAAGCTCCCCCGCACACAATGTTATAGGGATAGCACACTCCAAGCTCTCCCCTCAGCAAAGCAAACCTTGTTGCATCTAGCGGTTTGGTAAAGATATCGGCAAGCTGGTGTTGGGTCTTTATGTATCTCAAGTCAATATCTCCCTTCTCATTATGGTCTTGCAAGAAGTGAAACCTCACATCCATGTGTTTGGTTCTGGAGTGTTGAACTGGGTTATTAGCTAAGCTTATGGCACTAGTGTTGTCAGATAAAAGTGGCACACTTTTGAAGTCTAACCAAAAATCTCTCAAAGTAGCAACCATCCAAAAAAACTAAGAACAACAGCTTGCGTCAGCAACATATTCAGCTTCAACAATTGACTATGAACACTAGACTATTTATGAGAAGACCAACAAATAAGAGAGATACCCAAGAAATGAAAAGTACCATAGGTACTCTTTCTATCAATTCTACAATCCACAAAGTTGGCATCGAAAAACCACAAAGAGAGAGAAGAAGATGCAAAAAACTAAAAACCATACTCAAGGGTGTGTTTGAAATACCTCAATATGCGTTTCACCACTTGGTGATGAGATGTCCTTGGTGATGCTTGGAAGCGGGCACAAAGACAAATGGCAAAGTGGATGTTGGGTCTTGTTTCCATCAGGTATAGGAGGTAGCCAATTATGCTCCTGTACTCCCACTGGTCTACCTCCTCGCCATCTTCATCCGAATCAAGCACGGTTGAGGTGGCCATCGGTGTTGCCAAGGGCTTCGCCTCGCTCATGCTTAAACAAATCCTTGGTTTACTTCGTTTGGTGGACAAATGTACCTTGCTTGCATTGCTTGATTTTAAGTATAGAAAAGAAGTTGAGCTTGCCCATCATTGACATCTCAAATTGCCTGCTCATCGTTCCTACAAACTTGGCCACAAGAGCATGAGAAGAGCCACCAAAAAGAATATCATCCACGTATATCTTAACAAGTAGGAAATCATTTCCATGCCTAAAGGTGAACAAAGTTTTATCGACTGACCCCATCACATACCCATGCTCTAGTAAGAAGGATTTAAGCCTATCATACCATTTCTAACAACAGACCCTTCCTCCCCTTGCTTGTTCTTGGAAAACCATTCGGTACCTATGGTGTGAACATTTAGGGTGGCTCTACAAGGACCCAAACTTGGTTTCTCCCAAAGTTTTCTAATTCTTCATGCATTGCATTGACCCAATTTAAATTACAAAGAGCATGTCCACCTTCATGGGGCTCAAATGAAGCAACAAATGTAGAATCAATGAAATTAGTAGATTTGGATCTTGTTACCCTCTCACCAAGGTCACCGATCATCAGTAGAGGAGGATGTATCCACTAAATGTGTCAAGGAGCCTCGCGTTGCGAGACAACCTCCCCCCTCAAGGACTTTCAAATGAGAAACCTTCAGCTTCCTCCCAAAATGCAGCTCATAAGAAGTCGCATTCAAAATTGAGAGCAAGAAAATACAATTGGAAATATAGCAAGCATTGCTAATAGCCTCTACCCAAAACTTCCTAGGAGTCCTATGCTCATCAAGCATCATCCTAGCCATCTCAACCAAAGTCCAATTCTTCCTTTCAACCATACCATTCTACCAAGTACCACATGGAGCAGAAAATTGATGCTCAATGCATTGTTCAAGATAGAAAGCATCAAAGAAATAGTTCTTGAACTCGGTGCCATTATCACTGCGAATTGCTTTCAATGCACTAGGGAGTTCCTTGAACCTCAAAGATAAGCTCCGAAAGTGTGAGAACACTGCATCCTTGCTCATAAGAAAGAACATCCAAGAGTAGCGAGAGTACTCATCAACAATGACAAGTACATATCACTTCTTACCCACTGAACAAAATTGAGATGGACAAATAGTGTCCATATGGAGAAGTTCTCCCGGTCGTTGGTCATCACTAGATTGATTGGTGGGTGAGAAGCGGCAACCATTTTGCCATGTCGACAAGGAGCACAAACAAGGTTCTTCTCAAACTTGAGCTTGGGCAATTCTCAGATCAAGCCTAAGGCACTCAAAGGAGTGAGCAAATCAAAACTCATGTGCCCTAGTCTCCTTTGCTACATCTAAATCTTAGAAGAGGGTTGAGCAATCAAATATTGAGAAGAACCAAAAGACTTAGAAAAGCCGACTCCAAAAACTCTCCCAACTCTAGAATTCCAACAGATCAAAGCGCCCGAGGAATCAAGAACTCAAGAAGCATTGTGCTTGAATCACACTTTCATGTCCTCATCCAACAACTGAGATACAGAAAGCAATTGTATCCCACATGCTCCATTAAAGCCACATCCTTGACAGTGAAACTCTCACTCACTCTCACCGTACCTTTGGTCTTCACTCTTCCTTTCCCATCATCCCCGAATGAGATGTACTCGTGTCACTTCGTCGGGGTGAGGCTGGAGATCCATGATGCATCTCTAGTCATATGGCACGAACAACCAGAGTCAATGAGCCACTTGTTCTCTAGGCTTCCGCCTGCCACTTACATATGAGAAGAATAGTAAGTAGATGGCTTAGTACTGGGGTTAGATAGAAACCTCTTAGGAATCCAGCATTCGGTCATCCGCCCTGAAGTTGTAAACCCAAGTGCATGCAAATCAACACTAGCGCACTAAGAGCGAGTACATCGATAAGGAAAACGTGGTCCTCTAAAGTGCTACGACTCAAATCCTCTAACATGTGAACCAAAACCATATAAATCATGGCAAGATCCACGTTGGGCACCACCACTAGGAGAGAGCTGAGGAGCACCAAAAACTTGTGAGTGCGAGGAAAAGCTTATGTACACCAAAAGAGGGGCGGTACATGTCTGAGTGCTCCAATCCCACTCACGCCACTCATCTCTCCTACGGCGAAAGCATAACCCAACTAAGTAACCCTGTCTCTAGCAGTAGGTGCATTGAAAGCGTTTTTTAGGTACTTGACTACTGATCACTCTAGACTCCCTCACAAGGGCTTTCATCTTAGGCTATGGAGCACCCTTTGGTTGTGGTGTAAGTTTCTTTTTTGTGGGTTGTGGTGGGTCATTGATCTTAGATTTCTTAGCCTCAAGGTTAGTAGGTTTGGTAAAAACCATCTTACCATTCCCATTGTAAACCACCCACTCAAAACCCAACCCTAAAGCTAAACTCGCCTTATTTGCGCATATTTTGGTCTTGGACAAAATAACATTCATTTTGCCCTTGCCTTCTGAGCATATCTCCGCAAGAGAAAAGAGATACTCATTCTTAGCCCTGAGCTTTTGCACTTGCCCTCTAACCCATCTGAGTTTGTCCTTAAAGACAATGAAGGTAGAACAGTTCGGTTGCACATACTTAGAACACTTAGCACTCTTCAATCTAGATTCTAGCTCCTTAATGCACTTGACTTTCACTTCAACATCCTTTCTGAGCAAAGGACAATTCTTGCAAGCGCTTAAGAGAGTCGTTCTAGGCTCCTCTTCAAGGAGCTTCTTCTCAGTAGTCTCAAGTTGACTGGCGATTGAGCATGCAAAGTCTGAAGCTCAGTAAGCTCACTCATGGCCATAAGGCAACTATCACACTCATCCTTGGCACTAGATTTAAACAAGGCAAACTTAGTTGTCACACACTCATACTTAGACTTAAGCTCCTTCAACTCACGAACCACTTTCTTAAGCAATCTATACTAGCTAACAAGCGTATCATTCAAGGTATCAACCTGAACAGAAAGCTGGTCATAGGTAGGTGATGCCTCAGAAGAATCAAGCTCAAGATCATTGTCATTGTTGTCCGCCATGAAGCAAAGGCTGGTGAAGTCCTTGTTCTTCTTCTTGTTCTTCATGGGAGGCTTCTCCTCTTCTGAGCTCTCATCCTCGCTTGAGGAAGTGTCAACGTCGCTGAGTAATGCCATAAAACTTTGAGATGCAGCCTTGGTCACCTTCTTGGACATCTTATCGTGGTTCTTGAAGAAGTGCTTCTTGTTCTTCTTTTCCTTTTTCTTCAGTTTGGGGTAGTCCACCTTGAAATGAGTAGTGTCACCATACTCATAACAAGCACATGGACCACTCCCTCTCCAATCTCAACTATTGTCAAAGAAGTGGGTGAACTTCTTCACGATCAATGCCAAGTCTTCATCACTGAGTGTGTCCACATGCTCCTCTGTGATAGAAACCAAGGAAGACAAGGAAAAACTACTAGGCGAAAGGATAACACAAGAAACACCAACTGCAAACTAGCCACCACCACTAGGTCCTAAAACTAACACTATATTCTAAGATAGGGGGTTTCCTAAGCCTATCATAGCTGGCTTGGCTATCTTAGTGGATTTGAGCTTGTTGAAAAGTTTATGACAAGTCAATGTGTCATAACTGGATGACTCTTTAATGCTTGAGATATTTACTTCCCATATGCAACGGCTAAGAGCATAGAGAAGCTCGATCGCCCTCTCATAATCAGAGTAAGGAAAAACCCCAGTGGATCTCAGATTGCTGATAATTGCATCAAATTGAGCAAACATGACATCCAAAGACACTTTTGGGCCTTGCACAAACATCTGATATTCTTGATTATATGTGCTTTGGCACTGGCCTTGATTTTATTAGTGCCCTCATGAACGACACTAAGAGTGAACCAAATCTCATAAGCATTAAGAAGGTGCCGAACTCTGTCATACTCATTACGCCTTAGACTAGTGAACAATATATTTCTTGCCTGGTTGTTGGATTCAGATTGTTCAATTTGGGTCTAAGAAGTACAAGTAGTAGGTATCTCATAGTTGGAGTATACAATCTCCCATATTGTACTTCCTTAGCTTTGGAGATAAACCTCAATGTGTACCTTCTAGTAAGCATAGTCACCACCTTCAAAGAGCGGAATCTTCCCATGTCTCTCCATTGTCGCCTACGGATCATGAAGATGGTTAAGGTCAACAAGTTATCAAACCAGCTCTGATACCATTATAGGACTGAGAATGACAACTAGAGGGGTTGAATAGGTGCCTTGCTAATTTCGTTCGAAATAGATGACCTTTTCCTATTTTCACACCCAACGCACCTCGAAATGGCAAGCAAAAGCAAAAAAAAAATGAAGAGAAACAAGTTGCGATCAAAATCACATGGGAAGCATGGCTCTCCTAGATATAAATGAACCCTAGGTTCCATTATAACTCATTCCAGGGGTCATTGGCACAAAAACATTATAGCTTTGAAAGAAGAAAACTTAGCCCCAAAGAAATGAGCATCGATAGAAGAAATCCTTCAAGTTGATAATCTAGAGGCAAAGGAATTCAAGACATATTTTGAATGTTAATATTATGCCTCTAGTAACAAGAAGAACAACTTCTCAAGATGGGAAAATTTCAGCTCATAAATCAAAATGAAAATCACATCCAAAAAGGAAAAACTCGAAATAGAGCAATGGGGCTAGTAGAAGGAACTAGAAGGAGATGAGTGCAAGCATCGAAAGAAACATGCACTTCATTTCTTCCAATAGTCGGCCCTCTTTTCAACAAATTATAAGGTATTTTTCTCACAAAAAGCTCTCATCGATTATAAAGGCGAAGCTCTCCTCTCTTCTTTCCTCTATAACCCTAGCATACAAACTTAAATGGATGGCTCTACACTACCACACAGCCCTACCCCTCTATTTATAGGCCTAGCAAGGTTGCTTAGCCCTTAAGCTTCCTTGTTCCCAAAATACCCCTCTCTTCCAATGGCCTCCTACCTACCATCAGTGCATTTTGGTCCAATTTTCACTCCGATCATCGAACGGTAGTGGCAACTTCATGACTTAGCTTTGCCTTAACGCGAACTTTGTGATGATGCCACGTGCACTCCATCCTTTCATAGTTTTGAGGTCAAACTGCAGAACCGCATTGCATGCTTCTCAATGCGTAACTCACCACCACTTGCTTACACCTTAAGAAAGCTACCTGATGTCGACGCATGCACTCCATTTTGTGATCTTGACCGCCAAAAAGTTTCTCTCACTCCTGATCCCTTGGGTTGCCTTGTCACTTGCACCGCCATTCCCTTCGCTTGACTTTGTCAACACACCGTCTTCATCCTCCTTCTCACGCTTTGCTTGATCTCCACGTGTTCAGCTTAGGACCACCCTTCACTCCGCCCAGCCTCCACAATTATCCAACACCAAGCACTCTACTTGTCCCCGATCATCTCGTTAGTGGCCGCCAAGTTGCATCCATCTCCTGCTCAGCACAAGACAAGCAAACACATATCTCCAACTCCATCTCTTGTTAGTTGAAATCAAAATCTCTGTTGAAAACACATCACATAGAAAATGTGAACATCGGATGTTCTAGAGTTGCCAAAACCTCATCGCTAGACCACCCAGTGAATTCAATTACACCATACCAAAATTTTGCAAGAATTAGTCTGGCATGCATTGCTTTCCATCGTCGGACCATCCAGCTAGTTCAATCCCACCAAACCACCATTTTGCATCCTCTCTGTAAGAAATACTCTGGCGTGTTCACCATCTCATCGTCGAAACTTTTGACATGTATATCTTCACTGGACCATCTTTGTAGCCTTTTTGCAAGAAATAGTCCTACGTTCACTTCACCTCATCACCGAATCATCTAGCGTGCACTACAAATTTTGCCTCTGAGTTGAAATGCTTCGGCATCAACTTTATCTGACCACTAGACCATCCGGCGTGTTCAATTTCTCTAGTGCCAAATCATCTAGCGAGTGCAAACTTCCTAGATTTGAGACAAAAACTCCAACTCCATTTTTCTATGCATCTTTGGTTAGTCATGATCATAATTGCAGTACAGACATACTCATGCTATCCAAAAATCACCAAACCAAAACAACAACCTTGTTAATCACTCATCACATATAAACCAAGGCATATTTCAACTTGGTTTCTCAAGAGAAAGATTCTGTCACCACCACACAAAATCTTCATTGTGATGGTTCAAATTTCAAATACTTGGTGGACAAAGAGCCAAGTTTACCCATCCTTCACTGGATTCTGAGAATTTGGGACGATATTTATTGGTTGAATTGGAGTTCCTACTCCGATGAGGTACCTTCCCAGAGCTACACAGAAGAGACCTAAAATACTGACTCGATGACTCGAAGACAACCAAGAACCTAATTATATGTACATCCTACATAGAGACCCAAGTTATCACTTGGAGAGGTAGCCTATCGAGATGTTTTCCTTGACTGGGCTAAGTTTCTTGACCTATTATAGCCTCGTTTCATGTACTAATCGGGTGCTTGATGATGAGTAGTATAAATCTACTATATATGATGATCTTATATGTATACAAATCCCTAGGTTCTCCTACATACTTGGAGCATACGATTGTATCTGGGAAAGAAATCCTTGGATGTATGGAAACTATCTGCAGGTATTAGGATATCCCTTAAACAAGGAAGTCTATACCTAAGTTTAGGCGGAGATCACCCTCATGGTCCGCCAGGACTCGCTACTCCTCAACCTAGATCCAGACCACATCCTCTGCCCCAAGCTTGACTTCTTCCTCTCACCCAGCTTCTAGCCTTGCATGCTCACTACCAGACCCCACATCCTCACGCTGAGCCTCGACAACTACCAGCCCCCTACATCAAGTTCCTTTGCGGCATCCTAGGTACTAGCGGCAACCTTTGTGTCACTATCTCTATCATGCCCTACACCCTTATAGCCGACCTCGACAACTTCATGTGCCCCGATGTGGAGGCCTTCAAAGGTACTTGATCTAGCTTGTGTATTTGGTCATTTAGTTATGTATGCTTCCTGCTTGCTACATGCAAATACCATAGGCCTTATGTTGTGAATACTTAATTTTGCTTGATGTGAGTGATACATCAAGGGGTTTTAAAGTGAGCATCCAAGAAGCAAATATTGGTGTTTGAAAACTAGACTTGCTCTATTTTAAACAGAAAATAGGTTTACCTTATAGTAAGTTTTATGTGGGAACATTATGTTTTAGACATCCTTAAGAATGGCCACTCTTCAAATGCCATTGACTTCATAGCTCTTATATTTTTTTTGATATAGAAAAGAGAGAACTACTTACTCGCGTGCCATTTTCACCTATTTTCCCTGTCACCTGGCCGATCTGATGTGGGAAGGCATGAGAAATGACTTCTCTGCCATCCAGCACAGAGCTGTGCGCGGCCGCGCAATATGTGACAATCTTGTATGGTGGGACCATTGCCTCCCCGATGTCATCCCCTTCACCCATGATGGCCTGGGTCCAACTCCCCTTCCGTGCCACCGCCACGGGCTCCGATGATATCCTCATCGACACTAACCACGCCATTGAGGACGCGCTCAGCACAATAGTCTCCGGGACTGGCTGCACAGGGGATCAGGCGGCGTCAACAGGGCCTGCACACTTCTTCTTGTTGCCCTCCTCTTACGGTAGAGAGGCAAGGAGGTTAGGGCCAAGTGCGAATGAGGCAGCAATAGGCCAGAGGACATTTAGCTTGAGGAAGACGCCATCGGCAATCGCAGCGGTAGCTACATGCGCCGACAAGGAGGGGTGGATGGGAGAGCAGGAGGCAATCCAATATGGTAGATCTCCAACGATGGGGTGGTGTTCCAGCATGAGAGGTGCGCGAATGAGGACACCATACCAGTGAGGGGAGGCGGGTGTAGTGGAGGGAGTGAGACAGGGGCATGGAAGACATTTCCCATCACTTGCCACATCGAATCGGCCAGTGGTGGGGGAAAATAGGCGAAAATGGCACGCGAGTAAGAAGTTCCCTCTTTCCGATGGCAAAAATGTAAGGACGGTGAAGTCAAAGAATGGCCATTCCTACGGATGCCAAAAACATAATTTCCCCCTTTTAAGCAGATAGTAAGTTTTGAAGCAACCCATATTTGTATTTCAGCTTTGGCAAAATGGTTTATTGCATCCATTTTGCATCAGTCAGTGCTCTCTCTAACTTGATTTAGTATAATCCTTTGATTTTAATGGCTTCTCTGAACTCTGAAAATTTACATTCGATGGAAGGCCAAGGTATTGCTGTTATTATCCAATAACCTGTGAAAATTGCCCCTCTTTGTACATTGTAGGACTGAATCTTTGTTCAACTTTCCACTTGGGAAGGTGTTGTCTGTCATAGAAATTAAATACTAAAATATTTGTTTGCTTAGATACTATAACGACATACTGATTTAATCATTTCCTCCCTGCATGATAATGCAAGACTACAAGTGCACGCACTTCAATTCTGCAGACTAGGTTTTGAAATAAGATGACATGATTAATTCTAATATTCATACTTGGCTTTGAAGATAACTCACCTTTGGCAATGTTGGAAGTAGATGGTACAGACAGAGCTTATTGTCTATGGCACTATTGGCTCTTGATGATGTGTAGTATAAATCTACTGAATATGATGATCTTATACATACATATACGAATAACTGGGGATCTCCTAGATACTCGGAGCATATGATTGTTTCTGGGAAAGGAATTCTTGGACAAATGGAAACTACCTGCAGGTGTTGGGATATTCCTTAAATAAGGAAATCTATCACTAAGTTTAAGGATGATAGAATCCTACTCGGAGAGGCGTTCGGATGTCACACGGTAACACCCCTATATAGGGAGCCAGGGATCCTACGGAGAGAGGAAAAAAAGAAAAGAAAAGAGGGCTTTTAGCAAGGACAATCGCAATCTGCATTGAGAACTCGCCAGACAACGTATAAGGAGCCTTCGATTAGCTATAGATCCCATCTCGGCTAGCTATGACCCTCCTTGTAATCTATCTCGAGATCAATACAAGAACATAAGACATATGGTTATTATCCTCCGGAAGGCCCAAACCTATATAAATCTCTATCTTATGGAGTTTGATTCAGCGTGAGGAAGTATCACCTATAGTCATCACATATTTGTAAGATCGATGGTTCACCGATCGTCGACAGCTCTTATGTTCAAACTTAAAATCTGTGCAATGAGGAAGATGATAACAGCAAACTATTGCTCTGATAAGCCTCATATCTCTTTACTGAAGCAGCGGCTATAAGTTTTATTACTGAACTTCTTGAGAGAGAAAGCATGGTTCATTGTTTAATTCATGTCAGTATTTATACATTTCCATCCAAAGCACCAGAATTGATCATGTAAATAGGAAAACTTCCCCTTATTTTTTCCCAATACAGCATGCACGGCAGTATGTCTTGATCAGTTAGCTAGATGTCCTTAAAAGCAGAACTATATTGTATTCAAGATACTATATTAGATTGGCTTTGATATTTTACTTGAACAATATATTTTTAGTTCTTTAGAAGAGCTGATGTTCTTGATCTTTCCTCTAATTAACCTGTTGATTTCCTAAATTATCATTATCAGGTTGAGGACACACAAATACACCTTAGGCTGGAATTCAATTTTGGTTTATGTAATTGTTTGTCTATAGCATAGTCAAGAATCACGAGTATGGAAGTTTATCATCAAGGTTGAATCCTCCGTAACACTTAACAATGACCACTGGATAACTACCATATCCGGGCATCTCAGGGTTTTACACAATTCTCGGGGCATATTTCTGTCTCCAAAAAGGGGATCCCTGGATGAAAGAAAACTACTCATAGGTATCTAGGGTATCCCATAAATAGGGAAGTTTATCTTCAAGAACTAGAAGAAAGACTGTGGAGGATGTACGACGCCCCCTATATATACGGTGCCTAGGGCCCTTGTGGAGGACAAGCCTTTAGAAATCGTACAAGCCAGAAGAAACGATCACTTGAGCAAGGAAGTCACCAACTAGGTTTGGATCCATCTAGGCTAGCCATGCACCTCTCTGTATAAGCTTATATCAATATAAGAAAAACAGGACATAGGGTTATTATCCTAAGGGATGCCCGAACCTGTCTAAGAGCCCCTCTGTGTTTCTATGATTCATCTACTCGAAGCATCCCCCTTTATTTTACAAGTTTGTAAGATCTACGGTTCACCAATCATCGATAGCTGGTGTCGTCCATGGGGATTGAACCCATGACCACATTTATCCCGACTGTCCATCCGTGGGGATCATCAACAAGAGTCCTTCATGCGCCCAGTGACCACAGATCTGACGATACCAACCGGCAAGGACTGGACGAACTCAACAATCAACTATTATGTTTCTTCTATATAGACTGCCTACCTAGAACCATTTTTCCCAGTACACAGTCAGGGACTTAACAAGTACTAGGTGCTAGAAACCAAAAACAACATATTGTGTACTTTCTGAAAGTAGATTCCAAAGAGAAAAGAAGGATCATTGCGTTGCAAACTCAAAGTTGTGAAAAGGCTCCTTATCGCGTTCCACGAGTGACTGGGGGCTATAGCACCTACAACTCAAGCGGTCCTAAGGCTGTTCATAATAAGTGCTTGAAAGTGCATCTAGCTCTTATGTGTGGTTTTGGTAAATAATGGCAATATCTATGGACTAACAACGTTATTGAGAATTGTTAGTAGGTTGTTCCAGAGGTGATGCATAGAGATGGGATATGCATCAAGATGACTGAGCTCTAAGTGATGCTCGGGTAAGTGAATAACAATATCTATGGGCTAACAATTATGTTGAGAATTGTTATTAGGTTATTCCATAGGAGATGCATAAGTAATGAAGTATGGATTCATTGAGAAATGCTATGAGTTCAAAGAAATGCATCGTTGTCATTGAGCACTTAGTGATGCTCATGAGGAGAAGGAGAAGCTCAATAAGATTGGCAATAAACTTGAAGACTAAGTTACTTGTGGATATCAAATAACTAAAGCTATGACATTGTCAATTAGGATTTATGGACGAATGCATGTGCTTTTTGCTTGAGAGTGAGTTGGGGTTAGGATCCATTAGAAGGCATGAGTTGAGTTGAGATATTCTATTTGGCAAGAGTGAACAACAAGATTAGACTCCATATATGATAAAGTGAATTTATTGAAGATGTCGAATCCAAAGTGGTTTTCTATGGCAAGATAGTGAAGGGCAAGCAAGACTCGGCTGCAATGGACCATCCGTGGTGAATGGCAAGCAAATGGCTTAGTGCTGAAGGACCAAAGCGGTGGTGAAGAGCGAGTGAAGGATTTGTGCCAATGGACCGTTTGAGGCCATGAGAAGCTATGAATGATTCGCATCAATCATATGAAGAATCAAGAAGGGATGGAGTGAAGATTATATGGAAGTTGGCAACCCTCAAGGTTTGAAAAAAAGAAGCGGTATTTGAAGGTATTCATAGGCTCAAATTGGTTCAAACGAATTTTACATTGGAATTTGAGTATAGGTATACCACACTATTAAGAGGGATATAACGTAGAGCTAATTGTCGTGTCTCAGTGCTCAAGAGTTTCTAACCGAACCCAAGTGATAGTTCTTTTTAGAAATCCGGTGTGGAAAGTGTGGAAATTGAGTTCAGAGTGTTACTAGTTTGATCATATGTGTTTGGGATCATGAATTCAGTTCGGATGTATAGCCATTCGAATAAGCTTTCCATAGAGTCAAAAATCATCAAAATTAGACTTCGGGATCAAAAGTTATGGCCATTTTTAGAGGGCTAGCTGTGCTGAACTTGGATACTCCGGATTGACCTGGATACTCCGGGTTGTCCAGAGTCTCCGGGTGAGGTTTCGAGCCGAGTTGTTTGTTAGGGCCTTTTCGGCTTACTCGGATACTTCGGGTTGATCTAGATACTCTAGGTTATGGATAGTTCGGGTGAGGTTCCAAGTTGGGGTCTCGATTTTGGCCTTTTTAGTTTACCCAGAGATTCCGGGTTGACACGGAGACTCCAACATGGAGACTCCGGGTCAGTATAAAAAAGTATTGTAACAGCTAGTTTTTGGAGTTTGGGTATTTATACCCCCTCACCCCCTCCTTTGGTTGCTGCTGGTGCTCTCCATGAAATACTCAAAGTCAAAGCCAAAAGAACTCCCTCCCACTCCATTTTAGTTTGTGATTTGAGAAGAGAAGTGAGTTGGGTTGAGAGATTGGAAGATTGAGTGCAAGTGAGCATACAATCCCATCTTGAGAACTTGAGTTCATCAGCAAGAAGTTCGTGAAGTATTTATTTCTCTTAGAGATAAAGCCTCCTAGACGGCTAGGCATTGTCCAGCGAGCTCCCGTGCATGTGGTGAGCTGCGAGAAAGTTTGTGAAGGTCTATCTCGCCTCCGCAAGGGAAGAGATAAAGCTAGTGGATCGAGAAAAGTGGTTGAAAGAGACCTGGCTCCTTGGAGCTTCCTCAACGTAGACGTAGGATTCATGGTTGCTAATCCAAATTTCGAGAAATAAATCTTTGTGTCTCCACTTTGATTTGTTTATTTTTGAGTTCTTGCCTAATATTTGTGCATATTGCTCGATCTACTTGCTCGTGTAAAACTGATTGTAGATTCTTCATGGATCTACTTGGAATCATCACTTGGAACGCACGACTTCATTTGGTTTGAACTAGAATTCTTTAGCCATACTTTAATTTTACTTTTGAGCACATTCAGTACAAAACCTGAAGGTTCCGGATTTAACTCGGAGACTTCGGATACTATACAATCTGCTCTCAAACTGGAGTACGGATACTCTGGGTTGACCTGGATACTCTGATGAACAGTGTTTTCAGGTTTTTTTAATTAATATTTTCTTCATATCTTTTGCTAGAATTGAATAATTTTTATCACCCTAGGATTATTACTTTCACACTTATTTAGGATGATTGTGCACCAGTTGAGCCTAGCATATTTATGATTTTTACTTGTAAAAAATCTGTTAGTTTATTTTTCACTGTAAGTTTAGAGCAACGATAAAAGGGGATGAATTTTTCCAAAAATGACTATTCACCCCACTCTAAGTGACATCATTGTTCTTTCAATTGATATCAGAGCCAAGTATCTCTTTTTGGGCTTTACCGCCTAGAGAGTAAAGATGTCGATTAGTGGATTAGTGCACATAGAGCCACTCCTATTAGATGGTTCTAATTATCTTGATTGGAGTACTCGCATGCTTGATATTTTTAGGACCATGGGTCCTCATATAGAGCGAGTTGTAGATGTGAGCATTTCTCCTCCTAGAAATGCATACATCTCAATGCTAAGGCCACTAATGCTTTATTTAATGCTTTGAGTATAGATGTTGAATCCATCTTGCCGCTTGAAGATGCTCATCTCATTTGGGCTACTCTTAAAGAAAGATATGCCAAATTCAAATGTGATGGAGAAGAACTTCTTTTGAAGACGTCATTTGAGAAATGTTCTACCTCATCTTCATATCATGAAGAGTGCCAAATGACTTCCTTCTTTGTCCAAGAGGATATCACTTTATCATCCACGTCACCAATTGACAAATCCGAGCAAGGTAATAATATGGTGAGTGTGATTAGTGAGTGTTCAATCCCTCCTTTAGACTGTAACAACACTTGTGTTGAATTTCTATATCTACTAGTGTTGACACTCTTGCATACCATCTAGTGTAAAAATATCTATTTATCATGATGATATGGTTCTTTGTCCTCATAGCGATACATCTATTTCCACTAGTATTTGTAAAACTAACATTTTGAAGGAAATAGAAGTCTATGGGAGACAAAGCCTAGGTGGAGAAGCTACAACAAAAATCAATAAGAACGCTTCATCTAGGAGAAGATCAAGGAAAAGTCAAGCTTCCTACATTTATCACCAACATGGACATTATAGTATGGACTGTCCTCAACTTGGAAGTGAAGCATCCACTTCTCCAAGGTGCTTATCCCCTCATACCGATTCTCCATTGTTCCTTATGGCAGAAGGTAAAAGGAAATTGGTAAGTAAGATTAATAATGCCAATGCTAGTTTTAGTGCTAGTGATAGTGATGAGCTCAGGTTTGATCTTTTGAGCAAAAAGGATATGCCTAAAATGATCAAACTCATGCAAAAAATACAAGGCCATGAGAAAAGCCTTGAGAGGCAAGAGGAATTTCTCATTAAGAAAATTGAAGAGCTTAAGGCCTTAAATATGAAATATGAAAAACTTCAAGAATACCATACTTCTATATCTTATCTTTATGGGGATATTAAAGTTAAGCATATTTCTTTGCTTGATAAATTAGATGATATGCCTCTAGTGGATTTAGAAGAATCATGTCCTAATTGTAATATTTTATCTAAGGACAAATCCACTATTTCTCCTATTGATAATGTTTGTGCTACTAACTCTAATTCTTATGTACCATCTTTGGAGAAAGAAATATTGAGCTAAGGGCTCAACTTGAAGAGCTCACGTGTAAGCGTGTGGCTTTGCAAAAATCATGATGGGCTTGTGTGCTCTCATGAAAATCTTGTGGACTCACATGTCATGCTAGAAATAGCTAGTGAGGTCGTGGTAACAACGGTAAAATCCTACTGACCTTACATGAATAATTGCACATGCTCACTAGTTCATATTGAATTGCCCTGTGCTAACCCTTGTTGCTCTCAAGCAAATGTTTCCTCGAGCACTACATGTGACATGGATCATATAGGTAAAAATGAGAAGCACAATGATCATGGACTTGAAGCAAAATCTATCAAGAAGAACAAGTCTAACAATGTAAAGATCAAGGGAAAAGAACAAAAGAAGAAGACTCTCATCACTTGCTTCAAGTGCAAGAAGGAGGGTCATCATGTGAGAAATTGCTCTTTGAAGAAGGAAGAGAAGGACATGAGAAAGATCCAAGTTAAGAAGATAGCTCATGTCAAGTGCTTCAAGTGCTCAAGCATGGGGCACTATGCCTCTATGTGTTTCAACAAGGTTGATGACAAGACCATACTTCCAAAGAAGAAAACAAGAAGAAGCAAGAGGAAGTGCTATGGATGCAATGAGAAGGGACATGAAGTTGCATCATGCCCCTATATGAAGAATGAAGGCTTTATGTCATCCAGGAAGAGGCTCACCGGCAAGGAAGCAAGCAATAAGCAAGATGAGAAGGCATCTTGCAAGGACATGCACCGCATTTGCTACACTTGCAGGGCCAAGGGACATTTTGGTAAAAATTGTCCCAAGGTAACATTTCTAAGTCTAACTCTTCCAATAATGATTAATATTTTCTTAGGAAGGCTAAGAGTGGTACTTGTTTTTCTAAGGTGATTAGTTCACCTCATGTTAATGTAAGGGCCATCTAGATGCCTAAGTCTCTCATGACTAACCTTAAAGGACCTAACATAGTTTGGGTACCACAAAGTGCCTAATTTGCTAAATAGGTACTTGGAGATGCATTGAAGACTTGGCTCACTTGAGAAGAATTTTCTTGCACATCTCATATCAAGTTCCCTTTGAAGTTGTATTTCTCATCATTTGTGGAAAGAGCGTCAAGTATGAAGATTATTAATCCAACATAAAAAAAACCAATGACACCTCGGTAACAAGTACCTACATAAAAATATCTAGCCTCCTTACCCTTGTGTAGGTGTAAGTCATTCACAATCTTTTGTGATTGTGAACACTTGAAATTGGCTAGGTAGTTGTTACTTAAATCTCTACATTGTTATAAGATGATGCGTTTAATTGCTCTCTTGTAGAGAAAAGTCTTATGAGTGATGTAGGAAATAAATGCTTGATTGTGGTTATCAAGAAATATCAAGAGCTCACCAAGCGTACAAGAGACCATTTCATCAATGATGTTCAAAGATACATTTGAAAGAAGGATGGTAGATACTAAAATCTCTAGTTACAATTTCTTGTGAATTTTACCTTTTTGTGTCTTTGTGAGCTATATAAGGTAAAAGAAACAGTAGAGGATTTGGACTCGATGATGGCTAAAGAAGATGAACTTAATCTACATGATCTCATGGTTGTAAGTTTATTCTTGGCACTAGTGTTTTCTTTGTAAATTTGTTTTGTGCCTTAAATCAAAATATAGGGTAAACTCCTCTAGATTCTTGAATGAACTTTGTGTATGTTACAAGCAATTCAAGTACTTAGATGCACATATTTAAGGGGAGCTCATCATATGTTTTGTGCTTTGAGACTAATATTTCTTCAAGTAAAATTTGTGTTTAGCCTCTTTGTGAAATGAATATCCTCAAGGATGTCAATGTGAATTGGCATGGGAGACTTAGCTATTTATTTGAAAAGCTATCTAATTGTTTAAAGAGTTGAGTTATATGAAAATATATTTACTATCTATCCAATGTAATTCTATGAAGGTAACATTCTATCACAATGCCTTAAATTCATATTCTTGTTCATTGTGTTAGATTTTGGTTCAACACAATTTTTTGGAAAGTTCGAGAACTCGGAGGTTTTGGGTCTGGCCAGGGTATCCGAGTGTTCCAGAACCCGGAAGGTCCGGGTCAAGTCAGAAGATCCGGGTTTGACAGAAACCAAAAGTTACGGGTTGTATCCGAAAAATTCGGATTCTGGAAGTTTCTAGCTCTTTGCATGTGTAGGTTGTGTACCTATGCTTGTTTAGAGCTTGTGCTTATCCTAGTATGTGTAGACCTTATTGCAATCTTATCATGTCTATATTTCATATCCATACATATCTTGATTGCTTGCTAAGTGTGCTATGAATTTGTTTCTAGTGCATCTAGCTTTCCTTGCTGACTAGTATGTGTAGGATGCATTGCACATTCATATGTTGATCCTATCCATCTTATTGAATTCAATTTTGCCTCTTTTGGAGAAATTAATGAAATATTACATTATGGGGGAGTATTATACTTTATGCATCTTAAATACATATAAAGTGTGAACATTTGAGCAGTGCCATTTAGAATTGATATTATTGCTTATCTCGTATCTATATAGTATGTCAAGCTCACATAAAGCTCAATTTCGCAAGAATCCATTGATTAATCCTTGTTTGGTTTCAAATTGAAACTTGAGATAATTGGTATTTCTTTAGTGATCTTCTAATCTCAAGATTTTAATTTGAATCTTTTTCTCATTCGGATCAAATCAACTATGATTTTTATGTGTTCACTTGTAATAGTTGACTTTGTAAAGAATGCGTTTGAAGCATGATGTTTGATTTCTAAAATCTTTCTTCTCATGCTTCTTAAAAGAAAGTTTCTCCATGTCTTGTTGCAATTACTAACTTGTGAAATCTCCATATACCATTTTTTGTCTTACAATTGGTAGTAATACAAGTGGTAATCCTTGTTGATCATCTTTGTTTTAATTTTTACTTCTTTGTGAAGGATTTGATCTAACTCCTATGTTAGGAATATTAGTTTCTTTAAGGAAACTATCCTCTTGGAGTTAATAGAAGCTTGTATCATGTTCAATATACTCGCTTGAGATAAGTTTTTGAGCATGTTTGGAACATCTTCATGTCTCTATATGCTCAATAATTCACTTAGTTCATTTGTTGAACTTTCTGAATGATTATTTGTTGATATTTTGGTCATATATGTAATTTGGACAACTTTTTGATATTTGTCTTTCATTTGGCATCTTCAAGTCTCATATGCCATTTTTATCTAAATTGTATCTTTATTGGATCTTGAAAGTGATGAGCATGCTGTTTGACCTAACTGTTAAAATCTATAGCATGTTTGCTTTCTTTGATCCTACATTTAGAGTAAGCCTTTCTCAAGTGATTTGATTGTCTAAAAGGTGCATATAACTTTCATTTGATTTCAATTTGGTATATACCTTCATTCGGTATATATTTTCAGTTGGTATCTATCTATTAGTATGAACTTCAATTGTTATCATTTCCATGTCATATCAATATGCACAGGTTTATAAGAGAGTTTGTTCTATATGGTGAGTTTTACTAACCTCTTCGGACCCAATGAGTTTGGAGACCAAATTATACTTGAATCAGTTTAGGTACAATGAAGATGCATTTGATGCTTGGGTTAATCATAATGAAAGTCCTTTCAAGTAGAAGATCATTTCAATTGGTATCTATAAAGAAGGTCATCTCCTAGAACTTCAATTAGAATCAAAAGGAAAGATCATATCAAAATAATGTCAAGAAAGGATGAACACATTACCAAGATGAACAAGTCACTAAGATCAAGTAACATGCTCTAAATCTATGCAACGTACACAAGTTTCAATATTGCATCATAGCATGAAAATGACTTGCAAAAATTTGTTTTTCATGATTTTTTGTTTTACAAAAACCTCTATATTGCAAATATGAGCAATTTAAAGTAGCATATTTTTATGGGAACTCTATAATCATGTTTATGATTCGTCCAAAATCCCAAATATGCAAAAGGATTCATATCAAATGCTTGAGTTGCTCTTATATGCAATATTGATGAAATTCGCAAAATCTTTTGCCTAAGGTTTTTTGTCCGCCTTAATTGCTCTTTTGGATATATATGCTTATATAATGTTGACACTTTGTGATAAACGAGATATTCATTATAATATCAACAATATTGCTATTTTCAACCTTGAGCCTAATCCATTGCACTTGTGATTTGGATATTTATTTCGGACTCATGCTTATTTTTCCTTCAATTGAATTTGTTTCAATTGATATTTATTTCAACTGGAATTGGTATCTCCTTCAAATGGAATGCTTTGGATTTTCAATTGGTATCTCTTGTAGGTATGCAATTGATATCCTTTGAAATTTTAATTGATATCATTGCTATGGCATTTGATATCATTTCAATTGGTATCTTTTGCTATTGCATTTGATATATTTTTCATTTGGTATCTTTTGAAATCTCATTTGGCATCTCTTTGAACCCCCTTTGATCTATTGTATAGTTTGTTCTCCTCACACAATTCATAATTGGATAAGTTTATTTGGTTTAACTCAAATTATGAGAAATGCACATATCATGAGGAGTTTACACTATACATGGTGTTGCACTAGCTTTCGATGATTCGTTTTGAGGGATAGAGCTAATGTGCTTTGGAGAAAATTTCTCTTTTAGCGAGTCCTCCATAATTCTTACCAATTTGACGTCAATTGGGGAAGAATTCATTTTGATGATTCCATTTTGGCATTGATGTCAATTGGGGAAGAATTTGGACTAGATGTTATATTTTGTAAGAGGTCTTTGCTTATAGGGGGGAATTATTTGCTCATGGGGGAGAATTTGTAATCCCTTATGTTTGTAATGTGGATGTCAAGAATTTGGGGAGTTTCAAAAGCAAATCCATGAATCCTTTTTGAAATTTTTTTCTTTAAATGAGCATATTCATTTTTCATCTTGATATACACTTAGTCATGCTTGCCTCATATGTATAAAAGAAACTCTATCTGAAATTTGAGATAAACAAAATATATACAATGATATTCAAGATTCATTCACGCATACATAGATTATGGGGGAGTCTGAAGCTAGTAAAACTAGTTTTTGTAATCTTAAATGTCTTTGTGGTGTTAGATATTTCCAAAACTTGTTCTTTGTATACATTCATGTTTTAATTAAATGTATACTTAGAACTTTAGATTTTGTCAAATATAATCATCTAGTGAGATTATCATTAATTACCAAAATAGGGGAGATTGAAAGTGCATCTGACCCTTATGTGTGATTTTGGTAATTAATGACAATACCTATGAACAAACAATGTTATTGAGAATTGTTAGTAAGTTGTTCTATAGGTGATGCATAGAGAAGCGATATGCATCAAGATAAATGAGCTCTAAGTGATGCTCAGATAAGTCAATAACAATATCTAGGGACTAACTATTATGTTAAGAATTGTTATTAGGTTATTCCATACGAGATGCATAAGTAATAAAGCATGTATTCATTGAGAAATGCTATGAGTTCAAATAAATGCATCATTATCATTGAGCTCCTAGTGATGCTCCTGAGGAGAAGGAGAAGCTCAATAAAATTGGCAATAAACTTGAAGACTAAGTTACTTGTGGAGATCATGTAACTAAAGGTATGATATTTTCAATTAGTATTTTATGTACTAACACATGTGCTTTGTGCTTGAGAGTGAGTTGGGGTTAGGATCGATAAGAACATATGAGTTGAGTTGAGATATTCTATTTGGCAAGATTGAAGAATAAGATTAGACTCCATATATGATAAAGTGAATTTATTGAAGATGTCGAATGCAAAGTGGTTTTCTATGGCAAGACGGTGAAGGGGAAACAAGACTCGGCTGCGATGGACCATCCGTGGTGAAGGGCAAGCAAATGGCTTGGCGCCGAAGGACCAAGGCGGTGGTCAAGAGCGAGCGACAGCTTTACGGTAATGGCCATTTGAGGCCATGGGAAGCTATAAATGTTTCGCATTAATCATATGAAGAATCAAGAAGAGATAGAGTGAAGATTATATGGAAGTTGGCAACCCTCAAGGTTTGAAATAAAGAAGTGGCACTTGAAGGTATTCAAAGGCTCAAATCCGGTGTGGAAAGTGTGAAAGTGGCAGAATTGAGTTTCAAAGTGTTCCTAGTTTTATCGAATGTGTTTGGAATCATATATTTAGTTCAGATATGTAGCCCTCCGAATAAGCTTTTCATAGAGTCCAAAATCGTCAAAATCAAATTTCGGGATCAAAAGTTATCGCCGTTTTTAGAGGTGTAGCTGTGCTGAACTCGGAGTCTCCAGGTGAGGTTCCGAGCCGAGTGGTCTGTTCGGGCCTTTTTGGCTTAACCGGATACTCCGGGTTGACTGGGATACTCCGGGTGAGGTTCCGAGTTGGGGTCTTGGTTTTAAACCCAAGTTTAGGCCAACGGTAAAAGGGGACGAATTTTTGCCAAAAAGCCTATTCATCCCCCTCTAGGCGACATCATTGTCCTTTCAATGCTCTGATTAGCGATCAATGCATCTTGAACTAATTGAAGGAAAAAGATAATAATGACACAACGATATGCTATCAAGAGCATCTAGCACGAAGTATTCCCATAAAACTTGAAAAGCATTTAAATTCCTACCAAATTGACAAAAGATACTAAGTGTTTTTTACAGACTGCATGGTAAAGAAAAACAAAAAACTACGATGAGGGCACAACCCGAAGTCCATCTCATCCACAAAGGCTTTGGTTGCCCCAGTCGCCTCCTCCACCTTCTACGATGGCAATTCCTCCAAAGATCTCTCGGAGAACATCGACATCGATCCGTGGGTAGTGGGCCTTTAGGATGGCCAGCATGAAGGCAACTACTTGATCCTCTCTCCACCAGGATGGCTCGAGAGGTGCTCAGCCACCTTCCCTTGGAGTCCTCCAGATGCTTTGACGGTTTTCTCGCCCAGGTGTCTAGCCTAGTGGCATCGTCGTCACTGATAGTGTTCTCTTGAAGCCCGACTCAAGCAAGTGCTCTTGGAAGACGTTGAGGGTCACAACAAGTTGTTGGCGGGTGGTGGATGTCTTGGCCTCCTTCTTGGCCATGGCTTCTCAAGCTGTAGAGAGTTCTACATGACAGTATATTGAAGCGACATGATAAAGAGATGGCATGTCATGAATACTGGAGACTTATCCTTAATCCGGCCCTCAAGCACGACGTTTGCTCTCTCAATCTCAACTACAATCTGGTAGAGCTAAAGCCGCAGCTCAGTAGTCTGCTTCTCGAGCTTGGCTATCTAGGTGGTGGCCTTATCGGCATCACTGCGGGACTTGCCCAGGCAGTGCATGAACAACTATAGAAAGCATCAGGTCAGTACTCGTTATTTCACATAAACTGCTAACATGCAGGTACATGCTTACCTCAAAGTAGGTGTTGAATATCGAGTTTGGGTGGCGTCCTACCCTCCCTTCGACCATATCCTCCCAAGTTGCATATAGAGGAATCCCGTACCTTCCCTGCGTGTGTGCTGCAGTGGCATCAAGGGTGTGTTGGGTAACAAGCAGGCTATGCTAGCCTAAAACAAAACTTTTCTACCGCATTCACCTAGGAAACCATGCTAGTAGGAGATCATAGATCGTTACCGCTTGACATGCAATGTAGCGGAAGAAGAGTTGGAGTAGACCAATCCAACGTCGTGTGCGTCAAACTCCTCAAGCAGCATCTCGATCAAATCCGTGACCAGCCCTGCGCAAGTGGTCACACTCCCTGACCAACTCTGAGCAGGTGGTCATGCTCCTCGACCAGTTCCTCGACTAGCTCCTGATCAGGCCTGTCACGTCCTCGACTAATTTTGAGTGGTCGTGTTGTGCTGTCCGACCAAATCCAAGTGGTCGTGTTGTGCTCCACGATCGGACGAGTAGGTACGTCGACCAGTTTATCACAACGGGCAACTAGTCCCGAACACATCGCGATCAATTCACCAAGAAGATCAGCGCTGCAATAGCAGCAGCGTCTCTATGATATCCACACGTAGTAGTAGAAATGCCGAGCACCGATGTGCTAGCACCGCACACACGGCTAGGGTTTTGGGAGATCATGTAGAGTGTTGTGGCTAGTGTTTTCAAGTGGCTCAACCTTAGCATGCCCTACCCATGCCACTCCTTATATAGAGCTCGCCAATGGGCTCCCTCGTTGGAAGCCCTTTACGACTCTAACTTCTCATGGATCACAATCCAATCATAACCCATATATGAATCCAACTCGCATGTTTTGTTCCAGCCCATTAAATGTGTGACCCATTAGGTTCATGTATAAACGGCTATGACTCGGAAACCCTTTCCAAACCAAAATCAATAGCAGTCCCTAGCAGGACATGTTGACTCCCGAGTATACATAAAAGATCATATTGGCTGAACCTCGATATACACATGCATTGATCCCATCGCGTTATTATACTAGTCAAACTCAAGGCGAGATATGTGCCACCCTTGTGACAGCTTTACCATTCACTCGATCAAGTAGTGGATTCATCATGACTAACTCTTTAATCATATTGGCATGGTCATGCACTTTCTCGGTCCACCTACCTTGAGGAGCCTAGAGATATCTCTCCCGTTATCAAGAAGGAGCAAATTCCATCTTGATCTCTCACACCCCACAACATGTTTAATGACAAACCCAAAAACTACATTTATGACTACCCAGTTATGGAATAGCATTTGGCAGCCTCAAATTATGTCACTACACATTTTGGGAATCAATGACGATCTCAGGTCTAAAGATCCTGTAGGTACACCATTTGAGATAACAAGTAATGGTAGATCATAAATAACAATCCCACAGTATCTCAAGGTGAGTCTATCCAACATCTTGTTCTCTAGCAAAAATATCCACATTATTGACTTGGTATCTCTATACCTATGATCCGTGAAACGTGATCATCAATCAATACATGCGCTGGTCTTATGTATCATCATAATGATATGCGACCAGGGATCGACTAAAAATAACATCATGATATAAACAAAGAGTTTCATAAACATGTCACATACTTGCCAATCAATGTAAAAGGTAGTCATTCTTAGAGTAACATATTATTTAAAAGTATATTAACATAGATGTGTGATATAATCATCTTTATAATCGCCTCTGGGGCATATCACCTTCAGTCTCCCACTTGCACTAGAGTTAATCATGTAAGTATCTAATACCCATAGCTCTCATATGTGCCTCGTGCTTTGGCCGTGGGACTGGCTTTTTCAACGGATCAGAAATATTCAAATCCGTGTGCACCTTGCATATCTTCACGTCACCCCGATCTAAAATCTCTCGAATAAGCTGATAGTGCCGCAGCATGTGCTTGGACTTCTAACGTGACCTAGGTTCTTTGGCTTGCGCAATGGCTCCACTATTATCACAATAAAGATCCATTGTACTAGAAGCACTAGGCACCACACCTAACTTAGAAACAAACTTTCTGATTCAAACAGCCTCCTTTGCAGCTTCAGAAGCTGCGATATACTCAGCATCCGTCCTGGAACTGGCCACCGTTTCTTGCTTGGAACTCTTCCAACTCACTGCTCCTCCATTAAGGCAAAACACAAAACCAGATTGCGATCTCAAATCATCCTTGTCAGTTTGGAAGCTAGCATCGGTGTAACCATTTACAACGAGCTCTTCCACACCTCCATAGACTAGGAACATATCCATAGTTCTTCTCAAGTACTTGAGGATATTCTTTACTATTACCCAGTGAGCTTCACTCAGGTTTGATTGGTATCTACTTGTAACACTTAGTGCATAGGAGACATCTGGGCATGTACAAAGCATGGCATACATGATGGACCCGATAGAAGAAGCATATGAGATCGCATTCATCCTCTCAAGCTCATCAGTGGTCGAAAGACACTAACTCTTGCTGAGAGTGATGGCATGTGACATCGGCAAGAAACCTTTCTTGGAATCCTGCATATTGAACCTTTTCAATATCTTGTCGATTTATGTACTCTAGCTTAATCCGATCAGCCTTCTCGACCTATCTCTATAGATCTTTATGCCCAATATGTATGCTACTTCTCCTAGATCTTTCATTGAAAAACTCTTTTGCAACGAAGATTTGACAGCATATCAAGCATCGGAATATCATTCCCAATCAATAATATGTCATCTACATATAAGACTAGAAACACAAGTGCGTTCCCACTAGCCTTTTTGTAAACACAAGGCTCTTCTTCATTCTTGATGAAATCAAACCCTTTGACCACTTTATCAAAATGAAGATTCCAACTCCGAGAAGCTTGCTTCAGCCCATAGATAGACTTTTGCAGCTTGCATATCTTCCTAGCATTTTTCGGATTGACAAGATGTTCAGGCTGTGTCATGTGCACATCCTCACTTAGGTTTCCATTAAGGGAAGCCGTTTGACATCCATCTACCATATCTCATAGTTATAATATGCGACAATTGCTAGGATGATCCGGATAGACTTTAGCATTGCGATGGACAAAAATGTTTCATCATAATCAACACCTTGAATCTGCCTGAAACCTTTTGCCACCAATCATGCCTTATAGATGTGAACATTTCCATCAATGTCTATATTTTTCTTAAAAATCCATTTGCACTCAACTGCTTTGACACCATCAGGTGGATCAACCAAGTTCCAAATTTATTTATCGTGCATGGATTCTATCTCGAATCTCATGGCTCCAAGCCATCTCTCAAAGTCCGGTCCCACCACTGCTTCTGAGTAGGTCTTCGGTTCTTCATTGTCCAACAATAATATATCATGCTACTCCGTGGTTAGGAACATAAACCTCTCAGGTGCGCGACTGATCCTTTCCGATCGTAGTGGGGCTGGTGTCTCCGCAACATGTTCAGCAACATCCAATTGTGGTTCAGTAGGAGCTGAAACACTTTTTGATGGTTCCCGAATCTCTTCGAGTTGTATCGTGCTCCCACTGATGTTCCTTGAGAGAAACTCTTTCTCTAGAAAAGCACCATTTCGGAAGACAAACACTTTGCCTTCTTCCCGGTTATAAAAGTAATATCCTTTGGTTTCCCTAGGATACCCCACAAAGAAGCATTTATCTGATTTGTGAGTAAGCTTATCTGACGTCAAATATTTTACATAGGCCTCACAACCCCAGATCTTAATGAAAGGCAACCTAGGACACTTCCTGGTCCATATCTCATATGGTGTCTTCTCTAGTGCTTTAGATGTAACACTATTTAAAGTGAACGCAGTAGTTTCTAGAGCGTATCCCTAGAAGAATAATGGAAGATCAGATTGGCTCATCATGGACCGGACCATGTCCAACAAAGTCCGGTTCCTCCGTTCGGACACTCTATTCCATTCAGGTGTCCCCGGTGGAGTCAAATGTGGAACAATTCCACATTGCTTTAGATGATCATCAAACTCATGGCTCAAATATTCACTTCCATGATGAGATCGCAGAAATTTAATTGTCTTGCCAAGTTGATTTTGTGCTTCATTCTGAAACTCCTTGAACTTTTCAAAGGACTCAGACTTGTGCCTCATTAGGTAGATGTAACTATATCTACTAAAGTCATCGGTAAAAGTAATGAAATATTGAAAACCACCTCTAGCGACAAAGCTCTTTGGTCCACATACAACAGTATGTACAAGGGCCAACAACTCACTCGACCTCTCCTTGATGGGTGAAAGGCGCCTTAGTCATCTTTCCAAGTAAATAAACTTCGCATGTATCAAATGATTCAAAACCAAATGAATCAAGAAGACCATCTTTATGGAGCCTTTGCATGTGTTTATCATTTATATGACCTAAGCGACAATGCCAAATAAAAGTGGGATTCAAATCATTAAGTAAAGGCTTCTTTGTATTAATGTTATAGATAGGGACATCCTCAAGATCTAGAATTTATAATCCATTCACCAATGGACAATTACCATATAGCATACCATTCAAATAAATTGAACAACACTTGTCCTTTATTATGAAATCATATCCATCTTCTTCCAAACATGAAGAAGAGATAATGTTTATGCCCACAGCAGGAATGTAATAACAATTATTTAATTCCAAAACTAATCCTGAGGGTAGCAATAAGGAATAAACACCGATAGCCAACGCAGCAACTTTTGCACCATTGCCGACACGAGCATCCATCTCGCCTCTCGCATACTTCCAAGTCCTTTTTAGTCCCTGCAACAATTTGCAAGTATGAATTATTGATCCGGTATCAAATACCCATGAATCATGAGGACGCGTAGCAAAATTAGTTTCAATACCATTTATACCTGAAGTGGAAGTCTTACTTCCCTTCTTCTTCTTGAATTCTTCCAAGTACATGTTGCAGTTCCTTCGCCAATGGACATGCTTATGGTAGTGGTGGCAAGCATTAGAAGCAGCAGGGCTAGCCTTGGACTTTCCAATAGGTTTAGGCTTTGAGCTCAAGATCTCATCTGACGCTTCAGCTTTGGCCTTGCGCTTTCTCTTCTTGCTATCCTTCTGAACCATCATCACATAACTAGATCTTTTCTTAATGCTTTCCTCAGTAGTCATAAGCATCCCATGCAATTCAGCTATGCTCTTCTCCGTGCTATTCATATGAAAAATTCAAAATGAACGGCTTGAAGCTCGTAGGGAGCGACTGGAGAATCACATCTGTAGCCAACTCAGGACTAAGGGGAAAACCAAGTTTTTCCAGGCCCTCAATGTAACCAATCATCTTGATCACATGAGGACTAACTGGACTACCTTCTGTCAACCAGCACACAAACAAGGACTTGGAGGTGTTGAACCTCTCGGCCCTAGCATGGTTCTCAAACATACCTCGTAGTCCCACAACCATATTGTGAGCATCCGCATTCTAATATTGCTTTTGAAGCTCAGAGGACATAGTGGCAAGCATGAGACAGCTAACATCAAGTGAATCGTTGGTATGCTTCTCATAAGCCCTCTGATCAGCGGCATATGCATTATCAGCTGGTTCATCAGTATAGGAACCTCTAGAACATACTCCTTTTTCTCTTGTTTGAGAACAATTCTCAGATTTCTATACCAATCAATAAAGTTTATTCCAGATAGCTTTTCTTTTTTCATGAATCAACCACAAATTAAAACTGGAATTAGCGTTAACAGTAGGTGCCATGATCTACAACAAAAATAAATATGCAAAGTTTAGCACTATGTTTATGAAACCTTTCATTAAACAATTTAACAAAAGATACTCCCACTATATGTTCTGAAACCGTTTCCCTCTAACGACATATAGTGGAACAAGATCCATATTCAACTAGGTTCTAGTGAGATTTGGCATCACTGCTAGAAACTTAGGTGACATAGGTAAGCAATATCTTGCTAATCACATCCCTATATGACTCTTGTTTTTTGGGTAGCATCGTATGCCCTAGCGCCCAACACTATGCCCCAAAGCCCAAAACCGTTTTGACAGCTTTGTTAAGTAAACCAATACTATGCGTGTGGATGTCCGATATCCATCCTAACTGGTTCAGATAAAAGATGGCACCCTACTTTGGCAGACCTACCAAATAATGATCAAAACCAAAGTAGGTGCAACTATTGGAAGGGTATCAATTATTCTTAATTTTTTCTGAGGGAAGCTACTCTATCATGTAAACATATCCATCTCATAGAAAGCATGAATAAAATAACATGACAGGAACATAGATAAACATCACAGGCAATCATATTCACTATGACATAGTATGGCCCCTTCACATGGTGATCTCCGTCGCCATGGTCCTTGTCCTTCGGGTCATCATGCTTCAAGTCTCCATGTATTAGTATAGTACACCTAATAGCACTAGACAAATTACATGAGAAATAGAAGCATCACAAGTTGGCATGCAAGTCGTTATACAATAACATGACAGCCTTTGGCTGAAATTAACAATGACACGCAGGCCATGAAAAATTACACGCATGCAACATATACTCATAAAGGCCATGCTATTCACCTCACCCTGCAAAAACAAGTTAAGCACATAATCAAATTCTAACGGGATTATGAAAACATGTTATCCCTAAAATCCCTAGGCTCGGACAGCACAGCGGTCTTGCTAGTCGGGTTAGCGAGTGGGGGGTCGAGGTGGAAGCTGCCCCCCCCCCCTCGGTGGGTTTTAGGGCAGCGCCCTAAAAACCTCTCAGAAATTCATAAATCATATCTATGAAATTGCTATGAAAATCTCATTGGATTGATCATATCAAGCCGATTCTGATTCATTCCTGAATGCCCACAGGTGAGAGCTTGGTTGAGTGGCTAGTCGTGTTAGGCAACAAGCAAGCTACGCTAGCCTAAAACAATTGGAGTAGACCAATCCAACTTCGTGCATGTCAAACTCCTTGAGCAGCTTCTCAATCAGATCTGCGACCAGCCCCACGTAGGTGGTCACGCTCCTAAAGACCAACTTCGAGCAGATGGTTGTGCTCCTCGACCAGTTCCTTCACCAGCTCCTAATCAGGTCTATCGCATCCTCAACCAGTTTTGAGTGGTTGTGTTGTACTGTCCAACCAGATCCTGATGAAGACAACATTACGATACATTCTTCATTCCCACCTAATGATCAAGATACACGCATCGAATTGCCAACCGGATCAATTATGAGAACACATGCCAAGAAAATACAAGATTAGGTGAACTTGTTTCTTAATGACCAAATCATTAATTTTAAGGGGAATTTTATACTACCCCAATCTTGGAATTTACTTGTGCCTAGTTATTTGGATCAATACAATGCACAAGAGGAAGAAAAGCTACACTGTTTGTTGACACATACACAAAGAAGAGCTGAGCGATGTGTGAGAGAAAAAGGTTATCACAAGGTGTCTAAAGGTCACATGCAGATGACATGGACTTTCAATTGGAAACTTTCCTTTCAAGTTCTACATGGAATCAATCAACGATCAGCAAAATAGGAAAGATTGAAGCCAACTCGGAATCGGTTTATAGCAGTTAAATAGACTTTGATTAAAAGTACCATAAGTCTCTCATACGAAGTTGGATTGGGCTATGTAAATACCCTCTGGAAAGCTTATTTGATAACCTTTCCAATGGATCCAGCCCCATTGCTAAATTTATATCGAGTCGGTCTCAGTCATCAAAATAATACATTGGTCATAGCTTAGGTTTCCTTTTTTATGTTGTAACGAGTCCAATTCAGTTTCCATAGTCTAAGGTAGTATATTGTCACACCCGGTTTTAACAGATAAAATTAAGTGCGGCTTATGTTTACCCAAGAAGTTTAACACATATAAAGACGTCATAGATGAAGTAACAAAAGTAATACTGTAACTTATAACCGTTCACTTTTAACAATAAAGACTTTACCTAAATAACTACAAAAGTGAAACGATAGCACTGAAAAACGAATCTAACAGCACAAGAATCACTTAAAATGGAGCTACGACGAAAAAGATATGCTAAAAACAAGATTAGGGCTTATTTTAATTAAGAAAAGGACTTAATTGTAATTAATAGAAAGTTTTTTAGGGACTTTTTTGAAAAATAGGGGACCTAAATGTAATTATGGAAAAGTTAGACAGCCAAGCAGTGGGGACTTTTGTGCTCCAGTGGCCTTTCGGCGACGCCAAGCAGCGGGGAAGCTTCAGCGGATGCGCGTGCTTCTATTGACAGTTTCGGGTGAGGCTCGACGACTCTGGAGCGGTGAAACGGCGAGCACAATCGAGGTGGTGAGTTTGGCAGCGATCACGACGTGAGGACCTGGCCAAACAGGATTCGAACTAATAATCAGGCGGATCATTAACATAATCACAACCTCGACGATTAATCAAAATACCGCTCCGGCAGTCCCGGCACGTGTTTTGTACCCAAGGATCGAAACACATGCCTTCCAACATATTCATCACAACACAGTTTAATAAAGAGCAGGTAATTATCATTTATATTACAAGTCTTTAAACATGTAGTTGTTTCCACAATTTACATCAAAAGGAAACAACAACTACGCAGCAAAAGAAAACTATACAACAAAAGGATATGGAGCCACATGCCCTTAGGCTCCATACCAAAACAATGAGTTCGAAGTAGAGTGTGCTACTCCTGCCAGGTACAAAGTAGCCGAACACCGCCTCTTCCTCACTGACCTGTGAACCTACAACAACTTAAGGGCAGCACCCTGAGTACGAAGGTACTCGCAAGTCTTACATAGTATGGGTATATATATTCCCAACTCCAAGGATCATGCATTAAGCTGGTAGTAAGAATTAAATATGGTTAAGTTAATTAAGCGGTAAGCATCCTAGACATAGGTGTGAGTAGCTAACTTAACCAACTTATATGAAGCTACCCTGCCATAACCAACAACTGAGCATATGTAGAAGTAACAACAAGTATATCAATGTGAACAAGTGCCAACTCGAACCACCAACCACCAACCACCATACCCAGACCAAAATCACATGCCCAACCATCAACCTCATGCCATCATCCACAAATCACAACGAGAACTCTACGACCGATGCAGATAAGTAATAGACATGCTCATAACCGAGAGTGCAGCAGTTCGAACTGTTTTTACACCCTGTAGGGGGATACTCCTGGACCCACACGACACAAGGACCATACGGCTTGTGCCACCCGCTAAAGTGCACACAAGGGGTACCCGTGACAACCTTTCCCAACCAGCCCCAACCGTGTGCGGCATGCAACGCTCGGTGTGGCGGTACCAGAACTACTCCGGGAGCAAACTAGTACCACTTACAAGCCCGCCCGCTCACATCGTCGTTGTTTAGACCCCACAAAGCAACAGCTTCGAAGGTATTCAGCTCACCTTACCATTAGATCGGCATGTGGTGAGTAAGGTAAGTGCTAAAGCCGACTACACCGATGATCGGTGCTTAACTAGTGCAAGCGGTCTACGGTGCCCGGTTTTCCTTTACCATTCTACCCACGGGAACTCCACATCCGGGCAGGCTAAACTCCCTCCTAGCACCGCTCACACCTCGCCTCATACTCACCACTCGACCAACCACCACATCTCAACCACCTCGACATCAAGTATTTGTAACCATAAACATAACTGTAAGATAGGAGCAACCCTAAGTTCGCGAACAACGGAGTACGCTGCCGTTCGTCTTCTACCGATGACCTAATGCATTGCTAAGTATATAAGTCAAGCTTACACCTAGACACAACATAATCTCTAGGCTACAAAGAACATACACGAACAGGTGACCAAGGTAGAAGAAATGCAACGGCTTAGTGATGAGGACATCACTCTTTCGGATACACACACACCGAATATTCCTCCAACACTAGGTCCATTGACACGAGCTCGTGCACGTCAACTAAATCATGAGGTGAGCTCGTTCCTTAATGTTCCTTTATACTTTGATGAGGATGGGATGCTACTGAATAATTGTGATGTATTGCTACTTAGGAACACGGGAGAAGAACAGCATGGGCGCCCAAACCAAGGTGGAGGCCCAATCCAGTTCGAGTCCGTTTCGGAGTCCAGGATCAGTCCGCACTAAAATCGTCGCCCAGGACGCATACGGACTCTGTTTTTGACGTTCTACACATGGTTGGAAAGCTAAGGAGATAATCTTTCCAACGGTACTCGTTCCATGTCCAAATTATTTCTGAGTCAACGGAAATCATCGAAACAAGTGGACGTCCAGAATCTGTCAGGGTGCTGCGCCACCATCTTTTGGGCCGTTGGGCCGTGTAATGTGTTGGAGTCCATTAGGGACGCGTCCAGGGGTCCTTGGCCGACCCTAGTCTTTTATATACAGTAGCCACCGCCCTAATTAGGGTTGGATTTTGCTTAGATATTGATCTACACACAGTTGTGAGATTTTCGCTCTTGTTCCGGACCGACTAGGCCGCCGCAAGTGTTTGTGGAACCCCGACTTCGAGTGCTTGAATTCAATTCGCAATATTTCAGATTGCATCTTCTACGTTCTTGCTTGTGTTCTCGGTACGCTTGCAGGGATTGAGCCTTCTTGGCGAGGTCAACCGCGCGACACGGTTGATAACCATCGGAGCTGTGGTGTAGTGATTGAAAGGGAGACGATATGTTTGGGTCGAAGCCTTTGGATCATCAACGTCAAGTTCTCCACCCACCGACTTATCACTACCTATCGGAAGATCAAGCCAACATTACTCATCACTTAGGTTCTACCCAAGGGTACTCGACGACACATGCATACATACATAAGCATATTTAACATTTTAGATTTCAAGTTAACACGGTACAATATGATATATGCTTGCCTCGATGCACTGGCTCACAAAGGTGGGGTGCCTCCGGATCGCCCTCACTCGTCGGGATCGTCGGTTCAGCGATCTCTAAAAAGAATAACGCGTGCAACGCAATAAGTATGAATGAAGTGCTAATATATGCCACAACATGCATATAATGGATGAAAACATTTTTCCTAGATAGAACAAGTCATAAGGAAACTAGCAAAATTGGGTTCATCAATTTTGGACTTGATGAAGCTTTAACCTAATTAATTAATCTCAGAAATTTAATTCATTATTTCATGCCTGGGGATATTTTTAATAGGTAGAGTAGGTTATTATAAAACCAACAACATTTGTTTCATACTTTTTGGAGCTACAGAGAATTTATTATGAATTTTACAAGTTTCTACAAGCAGTAACTATGCTGTCTGGGTATACAGCGGCGAGACTGCAGGTATACTGGTGGTCAGACCATGACTTTTCTCTCCCGAATTTCTTTCTCTCATCCAATTGATTTCAAACGAAGTTCTCTAGTGCGCCAAAAGAATTTACCTCGAAATTAATTATGACACTAATGATGCATGATTAAGCTTAATCACGCGATTATGGAATTTGGGACATGACACGCGAGCTCAAATCTAGCGAATTGGGCTCGATCTTGATGACTTCTTGGATTGGATCTTCTCGGGGAGAGATAGGCTATATTTATAGGGGCTCGGGAGGACACGGGAAGGCCTGGGACTCGAGATTGGCGGTGAACTCGGACGCGGCGGCAGCGGCTTCTTCGACTCGGAGACGAAGATACTGACAAGCGAGCCCCACTGGTCAGTGGTAGACGGCGAAGGCAGAGACTGCGCGGGCGTCTTCGGTAGAGCGCGGGTACGCGGTTGGGCCAACTCGGGTGAGTGACGCGGCCTAGGGAAGCAGGGGCGAGCGGGCTGGCGCTGGAGATGGGTCGGAGGCGGCCCAAGATAAGGTTTAATCTTTTTCCTTTTTGATTTGATTATTTCTAAATTCATTTGAAGTTTGAATTTGAAGCAAATTCAAACTCAAACAAAGACTACAACACAAAGAAAAACCCTATATGCCTAAGGATAGCATGGATGCACATTATTCGAATGTTTCCTATATCAAATTATATTTTCTTATTAGAAAATAGGTTTAACCTTTTTTAAAAATGGGTTTAACTCAAAGTAAAATCTAGCAAATTTTTATGAATTGCCAAAAATGAAAATTAGGGTGTTACAAACATACCCCCCTAGGAATGAATCTCTCCCTTGAGATTCGGACAGATTGCAGAAAAGATGAGAAAATTCTGTCTTCAGCTCTTCTTCTCTTTCCCACGTCACCTCATCTTCCGAGTGGTGACTCCATTGCACTTTACACATTGGTATTATTTTGATTTTGGTCACTCTTTCTGATCTTTCAAGAATCTTTACGGGATACTTTGTATAGGAGAGATCTTCCTGAATATCTAGCTCTTCCATTGGCAATTGTTCTTCAGGCACTCGAAGACACTTCTTCAACTCTTCAAAACTTGCTTGACAAGCCGGGTTCCACTTAAAAACCAAGTTTTTCTGAAGCAAAGAGGTAAGAGATTGAGCTATCTTAGAGAACCCGTCTATAAAGCGGCGATAATATCATGCTAATCAAAGAAAACTCCTGATCTCTGACACATTGGTAGGTGGTAACCAATTCAACATATCCTTTACTTTACTTGGATCTACTGCTACACCTCCAGCTGTTATGATATGTCCGAAGAAGGCAACTTGATGAGGACATCACTCTTTCGGATACACACACACCGAGTATTCCTCCAACAATAGGTCCATTGACACGAGCTCGTGCACGTCAACTAAATCATGAGGTGAGCTCGTTTCTTAGTGTTCCTTTATATTTTGATAAGGATGGGATGCTACTGAATAATTGTGATGTATTGTTACTTAGGAACACGGGAGAAGAACAGCAAGGGCGCTCAAGCCAAGGTGGAGGTCCAATCAAGTTCGAGTTCGTTTCGGAGTCCAGGACCAGTCTGCACTAAAATCGTCGTCCATGACGCATACGGACTCCGTTTTTGACGTTCTACACATGGTTGGAAAGCTAAGGAGATAAGCTTTCCAACAGGACTGGTTCTATATCCAAATTCTTTCTGAGTCAACAGGAATCATCCAAACAAGTGGACATTCAGAATCTGTCAGGGTGCTGCACCACCATCTTTTGGGCCGTTGGGCCGTGTAACGTGTTGGAGTCCATTAGGGACGCGTCCAGGGGTCCTTGGCCGACCCTAGTCTTTTACATACAGTAGCCACCACCCTAATTAGGGTTGGGTTTTGCTTAGATATTGATCTACACACAGTTGTGAGATTTTCGCTCTTGTTCCGGACCGACTAGGCCGCCGCAAGTGTTTGTGGAACCCCAACTTCAAGTGCTTGAATTCTATTCGCAATATTTCAGATTGCATCTTCTACGTTCTTGCTTGTGTTCTCGGTACGCTTGCAGGGATTGAGCCTTCTTGGCGAGGTCAACCGCACGACACGGTTGATAACTAACGGAGCTGTGGTGTAGTGATTGCAAGGGAGACGATCTGTTCGGGTCGAAGCCTTTGGATCATCAACGTCGAGTTCTCCACCCACCGACTTATCGCTACCTATCAGAAGATCAGACCAACATTACTCATCACAACTTGATCTAACCAAAAATCACACTTACTAAGCTTGGCATACAACTTATGCTCCCTGAGTGTCTGTAACACCATTCTCAAATCCTCTTCATGTTCTTCCTCACTCTTAGAGAAAACCAAAATGTCCTCAATAAATACTGCACAAATTTATCCAAGTAGTCCATAAATACTTTGTTCATAAGGTTCATAAAATAGGCTAGTGCATTGGTCAATTCAAAAGACATGACGGTATACTCACATAACCCATATCGAGTAGTGAAGGCAGTCTTGGGCACATCAGACGGTCAAATCTGTAATTGATAGTATCCAGACCTTAGATCAATCTTGGTGAACACTCGGGCTCCTCTCATCTGATCAAACAAATCATCAATCTGGGATAATGGATACTTGTTCTTAATGGTCACATCATTGAGTGCTCCATAATCTACACACATTCGTCGGGTACCATCTTTCTTATCTACGAAAAGAACTAGGGCTCCCAAGGTAATGCACTTGGTCAGATACAACCTTTATCTAATCGCTATTGAATTTGTTTCTTTAACTCAGCTAGGTCATTAGCGGACATTCTATGTGGCCTTTTGGCTATAGGAGCCGTACCGAGTAGCAATTCTATAACAAATTCAATATCTCAATCTGGTGGTATACCTGGCAATTCATCAGGAAAACATCAAGAAACTCACAAACCACTCTGATCTGATCAATGGGTGCATCTTTGGTTCCATCTCCATTGGTTAGACGAACTGCCCTTCTGGCACAACCTATTACTCCATCATACTTAGCTAACCAATCCATTCCAAGAATAACATCTATGCCCTTAGATTCCAAGACTATAAGATTTGCTGGGAAGTCTACCCCCCTTATTTTAAGTCTCATCCTAAGACACATATACTTTGCCCTCAATCCTCCTCCAGGAGAGCTAATGAGCATATTATTCTTCATCATAACCATAGGAAAACCATGCTTTGCAACATACTGAGTAGTTATGAAAGAATGCGAAGCTCCAGAATCAATCAAAACAGATGCAAGTCGGGAGTTGACGAGGAACATACCGTACACCACATCCTGAGCATCGCGAGCTTCTTCTGTTGTGACATGGTTGACTTTCCCATGAACATAATTCTGTTGTCCACGATTGTTCTGACCGGGGTTCTGACTCCCACTGTGTGACTGAACTGGGGCTGGAGTTGACCTTAGTGTGTTATTGGTTTTGGCCTGATCCTGCACCCTCTTAAGGCATTTACTCACATAGTGCCCTTCCTCTCCACAGTAGAAACATCCTTTGTTTGGGCCAGGAGTAGCTGAGCTGTTCTTGACTTGAGGAGTAGCTGGTGGAGTTGAACGGGGTGTCTGATAGTTGGAGCGCTGAACAGGGACTTGCGACTGAGTCCGGTACTGAATGTTGGAACGAAACATAGGGCCTTGCGGAGACATTTGAGTTGCCCCACGGGAACGTGTGGTGCTTCCTTGTCCTTGGAAACACATCTTCCTCTTCTTCTCATCCAGCTAACGGTGCTTGTGTTCAACCATCAAAGCTTGGTTTACCATTGCATGGAAATTGGTAAATACTTGTGGAAGTAGAGCATACTCTATGGCATCATTCAGACCTTCCAGAAAATGTTCCTGCTTCTTCTCATCTGTATCCACTTCATTAGGGGCATACCTAGACAACTAAGTAAACTTGGTCACATACTCCCTTACATTCATTGGTCCTTGCTTCAGGCTTATGAATTCCTTCTTCTTCAGATGGACATCTCCTGATGACAGGTGATGAGTGCGAAAACTGGATTTAAACTCCATCCAAGTGATAGCTACTAGATTTCATGTGCGACATAATATGTTTCCCACCAGTCTAGGGCTTGAACAGTGAGTTGATGTGAGGCATAGAGAACCATCTCTCTATCATTACACTAAGCAACCTGTAGCTTCCTTTCTATATCCTTCAGCCAATCATCTGCATCCATAGGTTCCACTGCATAACTAAACATTAGGGGTTGAGTTCTTTTGAATTCTCCAAGTCTTGATGGTTGATGCGGTTGAGGAACATGATTTGGTTGTTTCTACTGCATCTGCACCATGGTTTGGACTAAAACTTACAAGATCTGAGTCTGCATAGCCATCTGTTGTTCCAAGGTCATTGGAGTGGGCGAGGGTGAATTCTGGTTGCTATTGTTCTCCTCATGGGTATTGATACTCCTCCTTATGTTAACCATCTGATTAGGGTTGGAAAGAGGGACAGGAGTAGATAAGCGAGTTGGGAAATAATTTAACTAAGGAAACCCATCTATATTATATTATATAGGTAATAAACATGAATCTGTGGACAAGGTGCCAAAGCATTCCACAGCTCACATCGGCACTCAAACAAAAGATGCAAATTACACACTTAGCACCATAACAAATCTCACACTAGCAATATTATTATCCTTAACAATTACATCGACACTCGACTCTAACAACGCTAAGACCATCTACAAAAAGACCATACTATTGGGACTCCTCTCTAGTACGGGACCCTGAGGGGGAGGAATCAACTGATCCATCTCCATTTATGGCGGGGGTGTTGAGACAGATCCTCTTGCGTAGGGGGTGAGTGGATAGACAAGTCTTCTTCTTCATCTTCAGATTCTTTTTGGTTGGCATCATGTTCATCCTCAAGAAGTGTAGTGGCGAAAGCAAGGCATTGGTGAACTTCTCCCAACTCCCATAAAGCATAGTCTAGTTCATCTTCCAAGGCCATAATGAGTGCAACTTGTTCACGTAGCTTGGGGTTTTCTCCAAAGGGACTCTTCATGAACGATTCATTACTTCGACGAGTTCTCCGGGAACAATATGCATAAGAACAGTCGACCATCTTGCTGTTATATTGATCTCAAACACTGGCGATGAAGGTTACTCTTGGGGCCATTGCCGAGTGAATGCCCACAATTCGACGAACCTCTAAACCTTCATCTTGGCTTCACTCGTAATCATAGATAGTGACTTCAATCTTCCATTCTACATATCCAAAGTGTTGTTTCTTAACTCCCCTATAGACTGGCTTTTGTGTATGTCCAAGTCTAGAAAGTACCCCCTATAGTAAGCGAATAAGGTGTCCAGCGTGAAGACCATCACTTTCATAGACGTCGGGAACAGGGTCCATACTCCTAACAGTGGGGTCATCAATCTCCTCTTCAGTTGGAACATGTTGAAGAATGGGTACGTTCTCCAGTTGACTTGCAGGCAGTAAGCAGCCAGCGAACCATCTAAAAAGGAAGAGATAGGATATAAGAAATAATCTTATGAATAGCAAGAGACAAGTATGAGAACTAATGGAAAGGCTCTGGTGGGTTTAGACGAACTAGGAAAAACCTTAGGATGACCATTTTATCTAGGCTTGTGGTTCTACACTCAGTATGGCTCTGATACCACCTCTGTCATACCCGGTTTTAACGGACAAAACCAAGTGTAGCTTATGTGTACCCAGGAAGTTTAACACACATAAGTACGTCATAGGTGAAGTAACAAAAATCAATACTTTAACTTATAATCGTTCACTTCTTACAATAAAGACTTCACCTAAACAACTTCAAAAGCCAAACGATAGCATCTAAACGACGATAGCGGGACGAAAGCATCGGTGACCAAGCACTCAATAGGCACCGACTGGAAGACACGCTCCTAGAACGCCAGGTCATCGTCTTAGAAATCTCCAAAGTCTTCCACTGAGCAGCATATGCTTTGTAGGAGATAGAAAGGGTGAGCACATAGAGTACTCAGCAAGTGTGGGAAAGTAATGATATGCAGGCTTATATCAAGAATATGCTAACTCATGGTTTATTTGCTTAAATGTGAGTAATGAAAACATATTTGAACTCAAAAAGCATTAAATAATTATTATGTAAATGTAACCCAAATAGTTCATCACCCAGCATACAAGGCTCCCCACCTTGCATACCACAACCGTCTAGTACTCCCTGTACTAACCAAAATCATGACCAAACCCATAATCACAACACACTAATTATGTGAGGATCCAACTCTCTCATAACCGTGAGCGCGGTTGTTATAACAATTTTACACTTTGCAGAGATTGTCCAGCTTTCCCCACGAGTCAGTGAATTCTATGTTGCCGTGTTCACGAAACACTTAACAAACGCCAGTGGTGTGCCACCAAGAAATCACTGAATGACATTTTTTACTAACCAGAGACTAATCCAGTATGTGTTTGCCCACTAGGTTTCACCACTAGGATTTACGCGAGTTAAACTCCTATCCAGAAACCCCCTTTTGTGCTAACACAACACACACTGGATAGACTCAAACTAGTATGTCATGCCTTACCCATATTAGCCTCGTGGTTGATACGTTACTTCTTGGGTTGTCGCTCCACGAACAGATCCTTACTTAGGTTACTTGAGCAAACACTAAACCAACATCATAACCACAACAACCATCAAAACCACTTCGCTCAAGGCCTAAGGTTCCATGTTGCTACACTATTAACAAATTAACCACCATTGTTGCATATGTTCATTAGTCAAGATTATGACACTTCCCAATATCCTAATAGCATGGTTAAGCAATCTACTTCACAAAGACACCTAACCATAAACCATCTAGGTTCCAAGGGATGATAAGGGAAAATCTAGGGAAAACCTTAACATAGGTGACTACCCATCATATTGACAAACACTGCATGCAATTTGTAATACAAAGGATTTAAAAACATAGGGTTAAGATGATCAAGTATACTTGCGTTCTCCTTGCTACTGCTCAGTGTATTCTTGCTCCTGGTCTTGATGTTCCTCAAATTGATCCGGAGCGTTGTTGACTAAACGCGCAATAACAAGCAAAGCACAGAAACAAATTACACTAAGAAATGAGCACAAAACAAAATAACAAAAATACAAAACCTATCTAGAAAGAAAGAGCACTAAAAAACAAATCTAACAGCGCAAGAATCGCTTAAAACGGAGCTACGATGAAAAAGATATGCTAAAAACAAGATTAGGGCTTATTTTAATTAGGAAAAGGACTTAATTGTAATTAATAGAAAGTTTTTGGGACTTTTTTTAAAAATAGAGGACCTAAATGTAATTATGGAAAAGTTAGGGACCTAAGTGTAAAAATACAAGGCTCTTTATGCTATTTCAGAAAAGTATAGGGTCTTATTATTAAAATTACCAATTTTTGGGAATTTCTGGAATTATCTTTATATTAGGAAATCTTATTTAATGCGTGGTAGCTGACTGGGCTACACGTGGCTGACACATCAGCAAAGGTGCTGAGCTGGCGCACACATGGCAGTGCTGATTGGGCATGGCGGCTGACTGGGTTAAAGAGGGACATGTGGCATCATCTGATTGGTTGCCGAACCGGTATAAAGTAGATCTAATCTAGGACGTTGGCTTCGGATCCGCGGCGCAAGGCGAAAGGCGATAGGGGAAGAGCGGTGAATGGCGATGCCGAGGGATCGACGACGGGTTGACTCACCGGAATCTCGCCAGAACGGCGCTCCGGCAACCTAAGCACTCCGGTGAGCAGCGGAACACGGCTAGACGCACACGGGGGATGTGATGGAAGTCTTACCGAGGGTGGAACAACACCAAAAGGCAGTCGGCAATGAAGAGGGGTGGTGGACCTCGTCGACGGTGAAGCTCTGGTGGCCTTTTGGTGACGGCAAGCAGCAGGGAAGCTTCAGCGGACGTGCGTGCTTCTGTTGACGGCTTCGGGTGAGGCTCGGGAACTCAAGAGCGACTGAACAGTGAGCATGATCCAGGCGCCAAGTTTGGCGGCGGCGGCGAGCTAGAATCCGGCGAATTGGGCTCGATCTCAATGACTTCTTGTATTGGATCTACTCGGGGAGAGGCGGCCTATATTTATAGGGGCTCAGGAGGACACGGGAAGGCCTGGGACTTGAGATTGGCGGCGAACTCAGACTCCGACGCGGCGGCGATGGCTTCTTCGACTCGGAGACAAAGATACTGACAAGTGGGCCCCACTGGTCAGTAGCAGACGGCAAAGGCGGAGACCGGGCGAGCATCTTCGGTGGAGCATGGGCACGAGGTTGGGCCGGCTCGAGCGCGCGGCACAGCCCAGGGAAGCGGGGGCGAGCGGGCTGGCACTGAAGATGGGCTAGAAAGAGGAGGAGGCAGCCCGAGGTAAGGTTTAATCATTTTACTTTTTGATTTGATTTTTCTAAATTCATTTGAAGTTTGAATTTGATGCAAATTCAACTCAAACAAAGACTACATCACACAAAGAAAAACCCTAAATGCCTAAGGACAGCATGGATGCACATTATTCAAATATTTCCTATGTCAAATTAGAGTTTCTTTTTAGAAAATAGGTTTAACCTTTTTTAAAAGTTTGGTTTAACTCAAAGTAAAATCTAGCAAATTTTTATGAATTGCCAAAAATGAAAATTAGGGTGTTACATATATATAGTAGAGTCCACGATCCATATAGGGCAGACCACTTTAAGCATAAGATTAAAACATAACTATTGGTTTTTCTTTCATACTAGCGTTCATGCAAGGACAGCTGAGAGAAAATTAGGCATTGTTTATCATTTTGCAATCCATGGTCAAGTTGTCGTTCCGCTAGGAATTGGGGACTTGGCGATCTTCACTCGTGGTCTCATGACGATCATCTGCAGGTGTGTGTTGGGTGTATTCTGAAGAGTTGATGGTTCATACATTGGTGCGAGTGTTTAGCTAGCAACATCGTCTACTTCACATCTTGTATCACTGTGGTAATAGATTCCAAGGCTACTCGATGAGAGCTATTTACCCGTAGATTAGTTTATTTTTTTCTATCCTCTACAACAAACAAAAGTCTCACAAAATTTTGAGACCTTCCTAGCTGCTAAGAAAACAGAGAAAAAAATTAAACTAAAAAATAGAGGCAAAGAAAAAGGTGCTCGGTTGAATAATCCTCTTGTTTCGGAGTTCTAAGTTTCAAGTTATCCGCTCCTATTTTGCGCACTTTGTTGTTTTGAGAAATCTTGTTCCCTCAGTTATTTCAAGCAATTGCTAGTGTCTCTCCTTGAACTATTGCAATACAAGCTTGGTTTGGCCATCTTCTTAGCTCATTCCTTGGTTGCAATAGTCCCATTATCATTTTTATTGTGTTGCTATCCTTGATCATTCACTATCACGAGTGTACTCTTCTATCTTTAATTCACTTTGGAACAGTAAGCTTGTCTTGTTTTAGAGCAGTGAGTTGTGAGCGTTTAGTGTTCCACTTATATCCACATATATTTTTCACTCGCTATTTGTGAGGTTTTGCCATGTCAGGACCAAAGGAGGATCCGCGTAATCCAGATGTACCGGTTTCATGGTCTGAGTACACTAGGCTGCGTGAGATGCTGCAAAAGCAACTCCAAGATGGTGACAATGCTATGTGTGATGAGCTCGGGGAAGTTCATACCGGATTGAACACACTCGAGGAGGAGGTCACACAACTGCGTACAGAAATCAACAACTTCGAAGAGTTGCGCGCTATGTTTGCAAATCTCCATGTGCGTGGGGGTCTACGAGCTGATGACACAAGTGTAGACGGGCCTCAAGCTGTTTAGTACACCGAGACCGAGGAGGAGCATGCTATTCACATGGATGAGGAACGACGCCATCGACAAGCTCATTGTTTGGAGGCACAGCAAGATGCAATGGTGCGTCTTGTTGCTTCTAGGCGTGGGGCAACGATGTTTTTAACGGCACCCAAGGAGGAGGTGTCAACATAGGCGTTCAAAATGCTGCTGCACGTATGCATGGTGCATCATCATAGGTAGGACATCAATGAGGATTTTATTGCTAAGCCCAAATTTGCTATTCCTGTCTTTTCAGGTGGTACGGATGTGGAAGATTACCTTACATGGGAACTGAAAATTGATAAGCTATCCCATCGAACAACTATTCCAATGAGACGAAGCTATTACTTGTGTCCAATGGATTGGAAGATTATGCCACACATGGGTGGGAGCAGCGGATGGAGCGCCATGATTTGCCTATTATAACATGGGAGCAAATGAAGCAACACTTGCGTACACGTTTTGTTCCTTGTCACTACAAACGCTCACTATTTGAGAAGTTGATAGGGCTATGACAGGGTGTCAAATCAATTGATGAGTATCATAAGGAGATGGCGACCATCACGATACATACTGATGTGCGCGAGAATGAAGAGCAAACAATGGCAATATTACTAGTTGGTATGAATAAGTTGGGTTTCAAGTATTTGCCACATCCACAGCCGTATCATGTGCAATGGTTGAGCAATAAAGAGGAAGTGAATGTGACCTATATGGTGCGTGTGACATTTACTATTGGGAAGTACACCGACATTGCGGATTGTGATGTTGTGCCTATGACGGTTTGTCACATGCTGTTGGGACAGCCATGGCAATATGACCATTCTGCTATTCACGATGGGCGTACCAATCGCTATACATTCCAATGGAACAATAAGGAGATCATCTTGAAGCCGCTTACACCACAACAGATTGTGAATTCTTCAATGCAAAAAATTGAGGTGCACATCGAGAATGAGAACGAGCGAGAGAAACATAGGGTGACTCCACCTTCGGTGATTGAGCACCACAAGCCAAATCTGAGTGGTACAAAGAAAAGTGAGGGAGAGAAGAATTTAGTAATGCTAGCCACCAAATCAGAGATGAGAGAATTCAACAAGGATCCTAATTTGGTGCACTTTGTACTGCTATACAAAGATGCATTACTTTTGACTAATGATGTGACTTCTCTACCTAGTGGTGTTTCTTGTGTTTTGCAGGAATTCAGTGATGTGTTTCCAATGAAGGTGCCTGCTGGTTTACCACTGATCAGAGGGATAGAGCATCAAATTGATTTGATTCCAGGCGCGATGCTAACTAATCGACCACTGTACCATACCAACCCCGAGGAAACGAAAGAAATACAGAAACAAGTGCAAGAGCTTATCTCTAAAGGGTACGTTCGCGAAAGCTTATACCCTTGTGTTGTTCCTGTTATATTTGTTTCTAAGAAAGATGGTACATGGCGCATGTGCGTAGATTGTAGAGCGATTAATAATATCACTATTTGATATCGTCACCCTATACTTTGCTTACATGACATGTTAGACGAATTGAGTGGTGCTGTTATTTTCTCTAAAATTGATTTGTGTAGTGGTTACCATCAGATTAGGATGAAAGAAGGGGATGAGTGGAAAACAGCCTTTAAAACAAAATTTGGTTTGTATGAGTGGTTAGTCATGCTGTTTGGTTTAACCAATGCACCTAGTACTTTCATGCGACTAATGAATCATGTTTTAAGACATTTTATAGGTAAATTCGTAGTTGTGTACTTTGATGATAAGGAGCTTTATGCGTTAGTGCGAGTGTTAGAAGTCTGGCAACATTATTTATGGCCTAAGGAGTTTATTGTACTTTCTGACCATGAATCCTTAAAATATTTTCAAGGTCAATCTAAACTGAACTATCATCATAGTAAGTGGATTGAATTCATCAAGTCATTTCCTTACATTGTAAAATATAAGAAGGGAAAAGAAAATGTGGTTGCTGATGCTCTTTCTGGGAAAACTGTGCTTTTACATACTCCCCCTACCTATTCCCAATGCACAATGGGAGGATATTAGTATGGATTTTGTTTTAGGATTGCCTAGAACTAAGAGAGGGAGAGATTATGCTTTTGTTGTTGTGGATCGATTTTCGAAGATGGCACACTTCATTCCGTGCCACAAGAGCGACGATGCGTCGCATGTTGCTAACTTGTTTTTCAGGGAGATCATGAGGTTGCATGGTGTGCCACAAACCATTGAGTCGAATCATGATGTGAAGTTCATGATCTACTTCTGGAAGACACTTTGGAGTAAGTTGGGGACAAAGTTGTTATTCAGCACAACTTGTCATCCCGAAACTGATGGTCAAACGGCGGTGGTGAACCGCGCACTTTCAACACTGCTAAGGACCATAATCAAGAAGAATCTAAGTGAGTTGGAGGATTGTTTGCCGTACGTGGAATTCTCTTATAACCGGGCTGTGCACTCCACTAGTCAGATGTGTCCTTTTGAGGTGGTGTATGGTTTTAAACCGACTATGTCACTTGATTTGCTGCCACTTCCAAGTCAACACCAAGTAAATATGGAAGCGTCAAAGCAAGCTGACTATGTCAAGAAATTATATTTTAAAACAAAAGAAGAAATCAAGAAGAAGGCGAAGTATAATGCTGAGAAAGCAAACAAGAAAAGGAAGAAGGTACTGTTTGAATTGGGCGATTTAGTACGGTTACAATATCGCAAAGATCATTTTCCAAAATGACGCAAGTCAAAGCTGCTGCCAAGAGGTGATGGACCGTTTAATGTATTACAGCAAATCAACGACAATGCATACAAGATCGAGCTTCTGGGAGATGAGTACGGTGTGAGCTCTACATTCAATGTTGCTAATTTATAACCTTTTTTGGTGGTAATGATCTAGTGTCGAGGGCGACCCCTTTTCAAGTGTGGGGAGATGATGAAGACAACCTTACGACACATTCTTCACCATCACCTAATGATCAAGATATACGCATCGAGTTGCCAACTGAACCAATTACAAGAGCACGTGCCAAGAATGTACAAGATCAGGTGAACTTGTTTCTTAATGACCATATCATTAATTTTAAGCAGAATTTTATATTACCCCAATATTTTAACTTACTTGTGGTTAGGTATTTTGATCAATACAATGCACAAGAGGAAGAAGAGCTACATTGTTTGTTGGCATATAGACAAAGAAGAGCTGAGGGATGTGTGGGAGAAAAAGGTTATCACAAGGTGTCTAAAGGTCATATGCAGCTGTACATGGATTTTCCAAAGGCATTGGAGACTTTCCTTTCAAGTTCTACACGGAATCAATCAAGGAGCAGCAAAATAGGAAAGATTGAATCCGACTCGGACTCAGTTTATTGCAGCCAAACATACATTGATTACGAGCACCATAAGTCTCTAATACGAAGTCGGATTGGGCTGTGTAAATACCCATTGGAAAGCTTATTTGATAACCTTTCCAATGGATCCAGCCCCATTGCCAAATTCTTATCGAGTCGGATGGCGAAGACCTCGCCGCACAAGGAGAGGTCGCGGCCGAGGCCGCAGCCAAGCAGACCGCTTTCCAATGGTTCTGGGTGGTCAAACCCAAGGGTGTTCCCGCCTGGGCTTGGTCCCAAAGTATCACCTTCAACAACACACGGGATGCCCCCTGTGAGGCAACATCTTCGTAGAATCTGTCCACCCAGCATCCTCCTCGGGCCCCACAGGTGAAAGAGGGTTCCGAGGAGGCGTAGGGCTCTAGAGTGTGGATACCCTGCCCGCGCCCCCGATGCAGCCCTCGTGATTCCAATTGAGCACAGGGAACCCCATGTCCACCTCGTCTAGGGAGGCGTAGTCGGAGCCACTGTGGCTCAGAAAGCTGGTTCACCGGATGACCTCAACAGTCTCCCCAAAGGGAAGGAGACCCTGCGGAAACCACGGGCTCTGAGGCACGTGGCCCCGGCAGCGACCTCAACGTCAACCGTAAGCTCCGGTACCCCCGAAGGCATACAGGTGCATCCTGCACAGATCGCGGCTGCTGAACCCTCACAACCTTCCGAGAGGAATACCTCAAATGACAAGCAAGATATCTAGTCATAGAGAGAACTAGTGAAGGACAACACAGGGGTTGAAAGCCTAGGGCAAGCTCCCAAGCAAATCCCTGGCCCTTCGACCCTGCTCTATCGCCACCAACTCCGCCACCAACTGTGCAATATCTCAGCGATAAGGACTAAGTCGGAGAATGCTGTTGCTAGGCTCTGGACGAATTACCTCCGGAGCTGGGAAATGGCTAAGGGCCAAGGGGGTCAAGGACCACCCCTCCCTACTAGTCTTCGGCTTTGCCTCTCACGTCGTCGCTAGGCTCTAGATGGATTACCTCCAGAGCCGAGCAACGGCTAAGTGTCACACCCGGTTTTAACGGTCAAAACCAGATGCGGCTTATGTGTGCCCAGGATGTTCGACACACATAAGGACGTCACAAGTGAAGTAAAAAAAGCAATACTTTTATTAAATAAACGTTAAACTCTTACAGCAATTGACATATATTATCTTCTATGAAGATATCTGCAGCAGAACAGAAGCACTGGTGCCCAACAACACCGCAGACAACTGACCGGGAGACACGTGCCTAGAACGTCACAACCTCGTCTTGATAGTCTTCAACATCTTCACTCACCGAGCAGCAGCACACATGTCGCATGGTATAGGGAAAATAGCAAGTGTGAGCACATAGAGTACTAAGCAAGTGGGGGAAAGTAATGATATGCAAGCTTATACCAAGAATAAGCAAAAAAAATGGTATTTTTGCATAAATGTGAGTAATGAAAACATATTTGGACTCAAAAGCATTAAGCAGTTATTAAATGAATGTAACCCATACAGTCCAACACGCAGCATACAAGGCTCCCCACCTTGCACACCATAACCGTCTAGTACTCCTTGTACTATAACCAAAACCACAACCATCTAGTACTCCCTGTATTAGAATCATAACCACAACCAAACTCATAACCACAACCCACTAATCATGTGAGGATAAAAGTCTCTCATATCCGTGAGCACGGCTGTTATAACAGTTTTACACTCTATAGAGGTTGTCCAGCTTTCCCCACGAGTTAGTGAATTCCATGTTACCGTGTTCGTGAAACACTCAACACACGCCAGTGGTGTGCCGCCAAGAATCACTTCATGACACTTGCCACTAACCAGAGACTAATCCAGTATGTGTCTGCCCACTAGGTTTCACCGCCAGGCTTTACGCAAGCTAAGCTCCTACCCAGAAGCCCCTTTTTGTGTTGACCCAACACACACTAGATAGACTATAATCAGTATGTCACACTTTATCCATATTAGCCTCGTGGTTGGTACGTTACTTCTTGGGTTGTCACTCCACGAACCGGTCCTTACTTAGGTTACTTGAGCAAACACTAAACCAACATCATAACCATGACAACCATCAAAACTACTTTGCTCAAGGCCTAAGGTTCCATGTTGCTAGACCATTAACAAATTAAGCATCAATGTTGTATATATTTATTAGTCAAGATTATGACACTTCTTAACATCCCAAAATCATGGCTAAGCAATCTACCCACAAAGGACACCTAACCATAAATCATCTAGGTTCCAAGGGATGATAAGGGAACATCTAGGAAAAACCCTAACATAGGTGACTACCCATCATATTGACTCTGCATGCAATTTTGTAAACAAAACATTTAAAAACATAGGTTCAATATGATCAAGGACACTTGCCTTTTTCCCAATGCTGCTCAGTGTTGTCGAAATCTTGGTCTTGAAGTCCCTCGAACTGCTCCGGAACATTATTGACTAATCGCGAGAACTACCGACAAACAACACAAAGGAAACACTAAGAACAACATACCAAACATCATTAAAACACTTTAAAAACACTATGGTTGGATAGGTAAGATCTTAGAAACATTTAGACGCAAGGATCGTCTAAATCGGAGTTAAGATGAAAAGAGAATAGCTTTCGAGAGATGGATTAGACTGAAAAGGAAAAACTAGTTTACTGGAGTTATCTTCCTATGGGAAAAGAGTTTATTGCACAATCACTGTGTCAGGCTTGAAACATCATTGCACAGGATTTAAGAAGTGTAGGGCAGACTAAACTTCACTGACTAGGCTAAGGAGAATGATGTGGTGCTGACTTGGCATGCTATGCAAGTAACATCTTGGATTAAAGAAGGGATACGCGGAGATCTAGTATCAACCACCTACTATGGATCAAAAAGGCCGAAGGTTACGCTTCTATGTTAAGGATACTACTGGGGACTCTATATAGCGGTGGTGGTTCGGGTTTCGTCGAAGATGGTGACCGGACATGTGGCCACAAACATCGATGTCGGCTTTAGTGGTAGTTCAGTGAAACGAGGGAAGCATGGCATAGAACGCGGAAAGACTAACCCAGCGGTATGGTTGGTTTTGGAAGGGGTCATCCGACGTAGCGGCAAAACAGCGATGACTGCTTCTAGGTTTGGTGGTGACTGCGAACAAATGCAGGAACGAAGACGCTCACGTTCCCAGAGATTGGCTATGAATTTTGAGGAACCGTTTGAATAGAGATGTTCATATAACCTAGGAACACAATGCTATGGTATGGGTTTCGGGTAGATCATCCATTGAGAGGAAGAACGATCAACGGAGATGCGACGGGTGATGGCTGCGACATGCTGTGGTTGGCAATGGCGTCCTAGTCATGTCGCTGCACAACCATGGATGGGCTCCTAGGGTCACGTAGAAGACTCCATGGGACACGCCGTGACGTGGTTGGTGCATCCATACGGCTTTCGGATTGACGGGGGACGCGAATGCAAATCCGGTGCGCGCGTAGAACGCGTCCAGAAACTGGACAGCGGGTATGTCGACCTTGATTACGGTGGCTTGGCTATTCTACTGGCCGACCTGGTTGGTGAGGGAGTGGGGAACATCATGTGACATGCACCGGTGAAAGGGCTCGGTGATTTGACCTCTGGTCGGTAGGGAACATCGATGCCAATCAGCTACAGTGCGGCTATCTCACGGCTGTCCGCGGCGGTGACGATCGTGGCGGCGTAGATCGGGCTTTAGCCGGGGCTAGGGCTTGGCTAGGGACTTAGTATGATGCTAAAACAGTAGTAAGAGAGGATAAGAAGAGGTCCTCACCTTGCTTTGATGGTGGAAGAAGGAGGATTCACGGAGAAGACGACGTAGCGCATCACGGGCGACGGCGGCGGCGGCTCCGGCGAACGGCGGCGTTCCGGCGACGCACGGACATGGCAGCAGCGACTTTTAGGGCTTGGGGGCATGTAATAGAAGTAGGAGAGGGCATGCAACTCATATATATAGGGCTAGGTGCGGCAGGTTGAGGTGGAGTCCAAATCGAACACGAATCGGATTCGAGTTCGAGTCGATTACGATTTCCTTTTTCGCAGCTCAAAATTCCGAGGATGATATCTCCATTGTTCGGACTCCAAATTGGACATTTCTTGATTTTAAATTGTAGTACTCAAAACGATCTACAATGTTGGTAGTCATTGGAACTTCTGAAAATGCCATATTGATTTCCAAAAATGCACCACAAGATAAACTGTTTGAACTCGGACTTCTCTGCGCAGTACTGATTTCGGGGGCCATAACTCCGAGCTCCATTATCCAATAGAGGACTTCCATAGGTTCAAATCGAAGCTCTCGACGAGACCTACAACTTTGGTATTGTCAAGATTTGCATTTGACGCCGTTTTGAATTCTGAAACGTCATGCAAAGATGAGGCTGTCCAGGACACCGCGAAAATTTACAGATTTCGTGGATCCTTTGTTGGGTCATCTAGAAGACTTGGCTAAGGGTTTGGACTTAGCAAGATTGAGCCCAAAGACATTTTAGGTATATCTAGGGTTTAGAAAAGAAACTTTTGTAGAAAAATTTGAATAGAATTTGAATTTGAATTGAGTTTGGAGTGAATTTAAGAGAAACGAAAAATGAGGTTGATCAAGAATAAGAGTAGATAAGGAATTTAAATTTGGATTTGGGTAGAATTTGAGAAAGATGAGAGATTGACTTTAAACAAGAATTTGGATAATATTTGAATTCCAACCATTAAGATCCTTAACCTATTCACTACTGAGTTTTATAAAAACCTTTTCAAAATCTTTTTCACTCAAAACACCAAAGAGAAAGAAAACGAAAAGAACTCGAATGCATTTACCTGGCTCCTAGCAAAACTCAGCATGCAATGCATAAGAAATAATAACCTATATTGATTGATTGATTAAGAAAATAGGTTTTAAACCAATACTACTAGTGAAGCTATTCAATACTCTTGAAAATTTTTAGAAATTTGAGAAATCTGAAAATCAAGGTGTTACACTAAGGGCCGTGGGAGTCGAGGACCACCTCTCTCGACTAGCCTTCGGCTTCACCACCGACACACCATCGCCAGATTTTGGATGGATTACCTCTGCAGCCGGGCAGCGGCTAAGGGCCGAAGGGGTCAAGGACCACTTCTCTCAGCCTAGCCGTAGGCTTTGAGGCCTTCAAGCCTCATAATAGAGGCCTTATTCTAGCAAAGGTGTGCCCACTATTACCTATCGATAATTTACCTAATTGATCTATCTTTCATACAGTAAGATCAAAACATGTTGGAGGCCTCCAACCTTACTACTAGAAGTTTTTACAACAAACAGTCATTAGGTAGAAATGGTAAATGTAGATTATGTCTCTGTTTAGCAATAAGCAGTAGAACTTAAGTTACATCTTCATTTGGAATGAGTTATGAATAGTCATCTGACCTAGCTATGTCTTATACTGCAATTAGCTGCTTAATGCCAACAGTAGACTGCAAAACTTAACTAGTACATAACCATGCAAATGCCTACACACCTGCAGATGTAGCATGCCTAGGTCACTTGGAAGGCAAGATTGCCTAGGTGTCCTGGAAGGTATTGTGTAGCCTTGACAGTGTAGTTATCACATATTAAGGGACTTCCTTGATAGATAGTGTTACGGCGTCACCCGAAGGACTACTTCGGGAGGAGTGACAAGCCCACGTACCGCGGATGCAGCATGCCTAGGTCACCTAAAACGCAAGACTACCTAGGTTTCCATGAAGGTATCCCGTAGTCTCGGTAGACAGTAAGGCCTACATACCTGTAGCTGTGCCGCATGCCTAGGTCACCCAAAAGATAGATTTTGCCAAGGTGTTGCTAGAAGGCATTGCATAGCCTTGGTAGTATCAAAGCCATGCCTGGATGGTTATCCTGGGAGGTGGAGATGCGGTGCTTTGAGGAATGCTGTTGCAAGGAATCCTCGCTGCATGACATGCCTACACACCGCGGGAATAGCAAGCCATGGTCACCGCGAAGGCATCAAGCCTAGGTTTCCTGGAAGGCGTTGCATAGCCTCGATAGTTTGTAGATGCTGGTTACCAAGGGACTTCCTTAGTAATGTAGTTGCGGCCCCCTGGAAGGATTTCTTCGGGAGGTGTGACACGCCAACGCACCTGTAAGCATTATTTGCCTAAACTTAAGGTTACCTGAAAAAGTTTCTTAGAGGGTAGGCTTTGCCTTGGTAGGTAGTGGAGCCCACACACATGTAGCAACGCATCATGCCTAGGTCACCTAAAAGGCAGATTATATCAAGGTGTCTTGGGAGGCATTGCATAGCCTTGGTTGTGTGGACGCTCCATATCAAGGGATAACCTTGATGTGAGGATGCGGTGCTATGAGGAATGCTATCGTAAGGACAATCCTTGTTGCACGACATGCTTATACACCGTGAGCGTAGCATGCCTAGGTCACCGTGAAGGCATAAAGCCTAGGTTTCCTAGAAGGTATTGCATAGCTTCGGTCGTATAAATGCCACATGCCGGGGCACACCCTTGGTGGACAGTGTTGCAGTGCACCCAGGGCGTTTCCCCGGGAGCACGACAAGCCTGCAGACTACGGGCGTAGTATGCCTAGGTCACCTGGAAGGCAAGATTGCTTAGGTTTCCTGAAAGGTATTGCATAGCCTCGATAGTGTGTAGGGCCTTCGGCATTAATACATACGAAAGGGGATACAAAACCTCTACAAAAAATGGAGTGTCTTCCAAAACCTCTGCCAGACGGAGAGTCTTCCACAAAACCTCCGGCAAAAAAGGAGAGTCCTACAAAACCTCCGACTAAAATGGAGAGACTTACAAAACCTCTGACAAAAATGGAGAGTCCTACAAAACCTCTGATGAAAACGGAGAGACTCAAAAAACCTCTAACAAAAGTAGAGTCCTACAAAACCTCTGGCAAAAATGGGGAGTCTTACAAAACCTCACGCAAAAACAGAGAGACTTTCAAAAACCTCTACGAGATGGAGCATCTTCCAAAATCTCCGCAAAAATAGAGAGACTTACAAAACCTCCAGCAAAAATGAATAGTCGTACAGAACCTCCGCCAAAACTGATAGTCCTACAAAACCTCCAGCAAAAACGGAGGGTCCTACAAAATCTTCAATAAAAATGGAGAGTCTTACAAAACCTCTGCCAAAACGGAGAGACTTCCAAAACCACTGCAAGACGGAGAGTCTTACAAAACATCCGCTAAAATGGAGAGACATCCAAATCCTACACAAGATGGAGAGTCTTACAAAACCTCCTCAGGACGAAGAGCCTTGCAAAAGCCTCCGCGAGACAAAGAGTCTTCAAAAATGCCTAGAAATGGGGATGTCTTCCAAAAACCTCCACCAGATCAGACAAAATTCCCTGGCATCTTGAAGGCAAACACCTCCATCCTGGAGGAGTGCGAAACCCACTAACCTCCGAGAGGTTCTAAAAAACCTATCAGACAAAATTCCCTGGCATCTTGAAGGCAAACACCTCCATCCTGGAGGAGTGCGAAACCCACTAACCTCCGAGAGGCACAGCCAACAGACCAAAGGGGTATAAATCCCCCTCCCCGTAGGAAGAGGTATGGCCCACGTGACTCAAACACGTCTGGTAAATGGTAAAATCATTATCCTATAGTCTCATTTAAGACATGATTCATATGTCGTTTATGAAGACTATGCTAATATTACCTCTGGAGCTGGGTAGCAGCTAAGGGGCGAGGTGCTCAAGGACCACCTCTCCCGTCTAGCCTTCGGTTTCGCCTCCGACACGCTGTTGCCAGGCTCCAAACGGATTACCTCTGGAGCCGGGCGGTGGCTAAGGGCTGAGGGGGTCAAGGAACACCTCTCCCATCTGGCCTTCGTCTTCGCCTCTAACACACCGTCTCCAGGCTCCGGACGGATTACCTCCAGAGCCGCACAGCAGCTGAGGGCCGAGGGGGTTGAGGACCACCTCTCCCGTCTAGCCTTCGACCTCGCCTATGACACGCTATCGCCAGGCTTTGGACATGTTGCCTCCGAAGCCAAGCAGCGACTAAGAACCTGAAGGGCCGAGGACCACCTCTGGAGTTTGTCCCCAAAGGTTCCAATGGACTTTGTTGGGTCAGAAATCTGGAACAAATTTGGAAGAAGGCCCTACCAACGCCAAATCTGAGGAGTATGTGATGGCCGGGAACGACGAGGTTGCCACTGCTTCGTCCAGCCCTTCTTAGTTACCCTACATGTCTAGCACTACCAGACTCCCGAGGCCACCTCTTCCCAGGAAGGAACGAAGCTAGCTATTATCTATGCAAAGTCTCAGTACCTTCGTCATCTGAAAAACCAGCTATCACCTACGAAGGAGACGAAGAAGCGCAGCACGAAGGCACGAAGGCACACAGACATGCGGTCACTTGTTCGAAGGATCCCCATACACATCGACCCAAAAAGAGATACAATAGCCCCTAAAGGACCAAATTATATTATTAACAACTCGTGCATCCGGAGGACGTGTACAAGGAAGCAACAGTACAAAGGCCGCTATGGAGGAGACAGACCACGAATGAATAAACCAGGGGGAGAAAGAGTACAAGGTGGCAAAAGGCAACTATGGCCCACAACAGGGCCATAGTTGAACGGCAAGATAGGGATGTCCCACGGCTTCACCAGAAGCTCCCCTGAAGGCCACCTTCGCCTCCTACAGGTCCTAGCAAGGGCCACGGAGCGGCATATGCACCTCATGTGCGGCCTACCACCGTGGAAGCTGATACAGTAGCCAGCCCTTGAGCTATCGAAAGATGAAGAAGAAACCAAAGGAGACACCATCGGGGACTCCTCCCCTTTCTTCTTGACCTCCTCCCTCGCCGCTGAAGCCGCCGGCTTCTCCGTAGATGCCTCCTCATCCTTGTCGCTCTCCCTCTGCAGGAGATCTCAGTCGGTCTCCTCATCATCGTTGGAAATATCAATGATCTCGATAGGCGCGGTCTCCTGAATTGGCGGTTGAGCAGGAGCGGTAGGCAGCTATCCACCCCGCACTAACAAAAGTAGGACGCCCACCGGTGCCACCACTGGCAGTCAAGACGGCCCATCCCTAGTAGAAGTAGTTGAGATCATTGACACCTCTGAAGAGGATGAGGAGGAAGATGATGACATATTCAAGTCAAGGTTAAGTGCTCGCTCGTGGGGCAGTGGTAAATCCAGACGGATGACCCCAGCTTTATATCCGGAACAAACAGGCACGTATGCCTGGGAGATGAAGCAGAACCAACGTGGCGTCGCTCCATGATGTTCCCCATTATTCCCTGGGGGCCCGTGGCAATATCTCGGTTGTTCCATTGACACGTGGCAACATCCCACGACAATGCCTTTTTTCTCGCACAAACGTCCTGTCATATTAATGACCTAGACTCCTTTCGACGCAAGCCAGGGGTGTGGGCACAAGACCCTAAACAAAGCCACACATTATCCAGTTAAAATGTGCCAGTGAAACATCACATCCTGCCGTCCTCAAATAGGCAAACGTGGGGAGTGCCCCGATCCCACACGTAATCTCTACTCTAACGAACTCAAATGGCAAGAAGACCCACCACCAAAGAAGTTCGATGAATCTAAATCAGCTTCATCATGGACCCCAGAGTGCATCACCTCCATCGACACCCCTCTGGCCTTGGGTCTCGATACCGCATATACCAACTCCAACAGGCTCCGGAGCATGCCTCCTCTGCCAATATGTCTTCGATCTTTGACTTTGACACCAGCTACACCTCTGACCTCAGCATAAACCCCGGGGCGTGTCACCACCACCAATGCACCATCAGCCTTGAGCTTCGCCATCAACACCCACGGTTCCCGCCGAAAAACTTCTCAGGGACAGGGAATTGCCTTCAGTCATTCTTCTTAATATACCAGGCTGGAGTTGGTTTTCCTCTGCATCCTCTCACCCCTAAGAATGTCAGGGGCAGAGAATGAGGTGGTACTGTTGGGGGAAAATAGATTAGCCTAAGGATAATGGTTGAAGAGTGCTATCAAAGGTCCCTCAAGAGCCTTCGATCTCTAGACCCTCAGCAAGAGGCCCGACTTCTGGAAGCTGCGGGCCGCTTTGAGCCACCACTCCGGTACGTACGTGGCCTTCCCTAAACTCAGACCTATAGCAAGCCCCTTCGAAGCCTTCGGCCTCCAGACTCTCAGCAGGAGGCCTAGCCTCCGGAGGTTGCAGACCCCTTTGGGCCACCCCTCCGGTGCCTGTGCGGCCTTCTGAAGCTTAAAGATGCAGCATGTTTCTGAAGATAATAACAGGGAAGAAAGGACACCCCCCCTACAACCACCTGACGCGAGGTGATGGATGATTAATGCCGGTGCAAGTGGTTCTTATCCTGACACCCTAGTGCAAGGAAAGTCGTCCTGACATCCCCGGCAGAGCAACGCCGGGTCGCAATTGGTGACCGACTCAACCCTCAGGGGGCAGGCACAACAATAGTTACCACGATAGATATTTATCTTCTATGTAAGGTAAATAGTAGTTATCCAAGATAAGACCCAGTAATTCAGTTAGGTCCTAGATATTTGTACATCGTGATAACTTGTACACTAAGCTACATACCACCCTATAAATAGGGGGTCGTGGTGATCTGGGCAAGGACGGGTCACAAGGAGAACGCTCAACACAACACAAGCGGCAACACACAGGACATAGAGGTGCACAAACACAAAGTCACCTTGTGATGCTCCCCCTAAACCGATCCATTTTTCTACTATCAATACATTCGTGGTGTTCCTTTCTCTCAAACTTTATCTCCAAGCTTGAGTCTCCTCCTTAGAAGAAATTCTCGCTATACTTTCTAGGGCAAGACGATCTCTTGCTCCAACATTGAGGGTTCGTACATTGGTGCGAGTGTTTAGCTAGCGATATCATCTACTTCACATCTTTTATCATCGGCTCTTCCAAAGAAGATCGGGCCGCCCCCATATCAGATCCGAGTGGTCGCGTTGTGCTTCGTGATTGGATGAGCTACGTTGACCAGTTTGTAACGGCAGGCGACCAATCCCGAACTTGTCGCGATCAATTCACCAAGAAGATCAGCACCGCAATAGCAGTAGCGCCTCTACGGTATCCACACATAGTAGCAGATACACCGAGCATCGATGTTCTAGCACCGCACACATGGCTAGGGTTTTGGGAGATCTTGTAGAAGGCTGCGTCTAGGGTTTCAGAGTAGAACAACCTTAGTACGCCCTATCCACGCCTATCCTTGTATAGAGCTCACCAATGGCTCCCACGTTGGAAGACTTTTAGGACTCTAACTTCTCATGGATCACAATCCAATCAAAACCCATATACAGATCTAATTCATGTGTTTTGTTCCAACCCATTAAGTGTGTGACCCATTAGGTTCATGTAAAAACGTCTACGACTCAGAAACCCTTTCCAAACCAAAATCAATAGCAGTCCCTAGCAGGACATGTTGACTCCCGAGTATTCACAAAAGATCATATTGGCTGAACCTCAACATACACATGCAGTGATCCCTTCGCGTCACGATTCCAGTCAAACTCAAGGTGAGATACGTGCCACCCGTGTGATAGCTTTACCATTCACTCGATCAAGTAGTGGATTCATTATGACTAACTCTTTAATCATATTGGCATGGCCATGCACTTTCTTGATCTAACTACCTCGAGGGGCCTAGAGATATCTCTCCCGTTATCAAGGAGGGGCAAATTCTATCTTGATTGCTCACGCCCCACGACGTGTTTCATGACAAGCCTGAAAACTACCTTTACGACTACCCAGTTATGTAATAGCATTTGGCAGTCTCAAATTATGTCACTACACATTCTAAGAATCAATGACGATCTTAGTTCTAAAGATCTTGCAGGTATACTATTTGAGATAACAACTGAAGGCACATCATAAATAACAATCCCAGCAGTATCTCAAGGTGAGTCTATCCAACATCTTGTTCTCTAACATAAATGTTCACATTATTGACTTGGTATCTCTATACCTATGATCCATGAAATGTGATCATCAATCAATACATGCGCTGGTCTTATGTATCATCACAATGATATGCGACCAGGGATCAACTAAGAATAACATCATAATATAAACAAAGAGTTTCATGAACATGCCACATACTTGCCAATCAATGTAAAAGGTAGTCATTCTTAGAATAACATATTATTCAAAAGTACATTAACATAGAAGTGTGATATAATCATTTTTATGATTGCCTCTAGGCATATCACCTTCAGGGCGAAGATCTCCAATTCCTAGCTAACGGCCACCGATGCCAAGGGCTCGCCAGGTTTGCTTCCACCTTCCTCGAAGGAGGGGACACTTGGAGTCTGAGGGGGTCGTGGCTTGGGCGCTGCTAGCAATATTTTGAGTAGCCTGCCAAAAGATGAGTTTGAATAACATGCTCCTATCAACACAGGAAACCCGTTCATAGTACCTATGCATACCTGGCCTGCTTCTTGGCCATAGAGAGCTTCACCGAGATCAAGAGGGATATCGACCGCTTGAGTGTCTTCTCAGGGGTGCCTCCTCTGGCCCCTGATCCTATTGGTCGTACGAGAGTACCGCTCGATCAACCCATAGTAACAATGGCCATCCTACGGTCCTAGGCCAAAAGCTAAACTCATCCAAAGGCTACAAAAGGCTCTGGATCAAAGCTCAACTTACTAGATTCAAGGTAGTTGCTCTGAGTGCTTGTGTCATAATTGTAACCCCGGTGACCTTCACAGGGGTTGCCTCCCCAGCTAGCAGGACTGGCAATAGATCGGTGGGAGCTGAAGGGGCTGAAGTTGTGCGCGTTGGTGGCCTTGAATCACCCACCGGCAACTCAACCTCTGCATAGTCATCCCCCTCTGGCACAATACTGCTAGCAATGAATGTGGCTAGCAACGTGACACTGCCGCCATTACTCCCAGTTGGACCTATTGTCCCCGTGATGATGACCTCATTCGAGTCCGTGGCTGGGGCTCCCATGTTCTCAGCCTCTGGGTCAAGCAGCCCATGCCCAGGAAGTTCTGCAAGTCTATGACGGTCATCTCTATGGTTACAGCTACTCAAAAAGAAAACAAAATCAAAAAATGAGAAGGTTCATGAGACTTACCGACATGAACCAGGAAGCGGGACTCATCTTCTCCTTTGGGCGTCGGGATCCATCTCTACGATGGGAACCGGGACATCCGGGTAGTTGGACGAGCAGATTACATCAAAGAGAAGCTTGGTTTTCTTGTCAACGCCTCCACCGAGAGCACTACAGAAAGCGACAAGTAAATCATATGAACCTAAGCTTGTAATTCTTTCAAAAGCAACTACTTAGAATCGGCAGGTACCTATCTCACCTTCTCGGGCCGGATCCATCTCGGCTAGAAATTGCCAAGCGTCGGTGATCCTCGACTTCAGAGAATTCAGGTGACGCCTGATGAAGTCTCTAACAATGTCATACACTGTCAACTTCCTCTCCTTCAAATGCTGGATCTCTCTGATGAGAGTATGATGGATGGCGGACATTGCTGGCTCTTCTGTCCAAGCGGGCCTCAGCAGCAGCGCAAGACCGCGGTAAAGGAGCCTCGATGGACTGGGCTGGCAGCAGAACCATTTCCTATACCACCATGACCAAGACCACTTGGCAGTGAAGTCGATGTACTTTGCCGACTTTCCCTCCTGAAGCCAAAATCTGGCACTGTTGGCATCTCGTTCTAGAACCCCCTTCAGCGGGTAGAAGTACCTGAAGAGGTTGAAGGATGGTCGAAGCCCAGGAAGGCCTCCCACAAATGAAAAAAGATGATCAACATGATAATGGAGTTAGGGTTGAGGTTGATGAGCTCCGTGCCATAGAAGTCAAACACCTCAAGGAGAAAGCTGGAAGGGGCAAAGTGGAATTCACAGTGGAAGAAGTCAAAGAACATCACTGTCCAGGTGGTGTTCGAGCTCGAGATTGTCTAACCCACCTCCAGCGAGCATGGGATTAAAGCCCTAGGGGGAATTACCTAATCGAATTCCACCTTGATCAGAGCCTCCTCCATGATTTCGGACTCCTACCAGGCCGAAATCACACTCGCCATCTTGTCGTTGTTGGAATTTTCCTTCTCAATCTTCTTTCAGCCCATGGCGGTAGAGGGATTGAGAAGGAGGAGGTTTTGGGGGGGAGGGTGGGTGGGTTTGGAGGCAAAGGCGTGAGGAGCATGAAGCGGATGATAGAAAGCAAATGATGATGGTGGGTTGAACCGTGAAGTGGGCTCCCCCTTTGCTTTTATACACGACAACGATGCTCGAGGATGTCTCTTCAACTAATGCCACAGCATGACTTGAGGCCACAATCTCCTACTTTACCATCACATCACATTTAATGTCTGGCGCATGTAGATCAGTTAGAGCGTTGGCCTGAGGAGGTTGGCACACCACGCCGCCTAGCATGCACATTTTCCCACTGTAATCATGATTTACTACTAGGTAAAAGATTCTCACAAATACCCAAAATCTTCACAGCTACTATCCAACTTTCAAACCCAACCAGTGACAAGTTTTCTTCTCCCTATCCTCTCATGGGGCAGGGTAATTTTTATGGGGTAAACAAAAAGCCTACTCAGACGGAACACCTTCTCGAGGACTCACATGAGAACTCGAAGGCATTCACGATCCCGAGTAGATGATGTGAGAACCCCGAGAACCAAGTTAGACACATCATCCTAATCGGAAACCTGAGTCTTACTCGATGACTTGGTCGGACAAAATGCTTCTCTTTGTTGGCCTTGTACTTGATTCATGGAAGACTCCTTTCACGTGCTAATGGGGGCTTGACGATGACCATTGGATAACTACTATATCCGGGCACCCTAGGGATCCCACAATTCTCGAGGCATATCTCTATCTCCGAGAAAAGGATCCCTGGATAAAAGCAAACTACCCGTAGGTGCCTAAGGTATCCTGTAAAGAGGGAAATTTATCTGCAAAACCGAGAAGTAAGAATCCAGAGGACGTATGACGCCTCCCTATATATACGGAGCCTGGGAGCCTGCGAAGGACAAATCTTTAGAAGTTGCACAAGCTAGAAGACACTATCACCTGAGCAAGGAAGCCACCGACTAGGTTTAGATCCATCTAGGCTAAGCACGCACCACTCTTGTACAAGCTCATATCAATACAAGACAATCAGGACGTAGGGTTATTATTCTAAGAAAGGTTCGAACCTGTCTAAAAACCTCTCTGCGTGTTCATGTGATTCATCTACTCAAAGCATCCCCTTTATTCTATAAGTTTGTAAGATCAACGGTTCACCGATCGTCAACAAAATTATGTACATGTACATTTTGGGTACTTTAATTGATATATCAGGTGGCCAAAGAGCATGTTATTTTATATCTCAACTGATTTATTCCATGACTAGGGATCAATATAAATGAAGTCACAATCTGGTTAGAATATGTACTAAGAACTTAAGATTGTATTAATTATACTTAATTGTTGTTTTATCCACTCATAATTGCTCTAAAATCTACTCGCAGTTGATGAACAAGCGAAACTGCTTTCATACAGACATTATAGTTGTGCTTACGAAATTTTAATGGTTATAATTCTGTTCAGGAAATCGCCAACCTACATGAGTCATGGAGGCAAGGAGCACAACTCGCCCTCAACACGGTACTGATGTAGGAGCTCATCTGACAATATCAGCTACATGCCCTATTCACGGTGTATCTCTGAATTCATGCAAGTCTTTTAACAATAATGTGTGATGGTTGATGAGCTGGGATGAATTGAAATCCACTACTATAAAAATGATTTAATGGCACGCTCCTGTATAGATGTCTATTAATTTAGAGCCATCTGTACAAATGGTATCACAGACAGTTCCAAATTAGAACCGTCTAAAAAAATAATAGCAGCAGTTTCTGCGAAGTGGGACGCTTGAGTACAGACGGATCTAATTTAAAAATTGTTTGTACTAATAATATAGACAGTTCTCAAATAAGACCATATGTACTAATACGTTCAGTATAGATGGTGCCAATTAACTGGAGCATCCTCTGACCATTGAAACAGGCCCGAAGCTTTGTTTCACTTAACTTTTTGGCTCACGTACACGTCTACTCGGCTAATATTTTGGAGCCAATCTACTCCACCTCTCTCATCCACTCATCCTTATCCTCTCAACCTCCTCTCTCTCGATCTACTCTCAAGTCTCACTCTCAAGTCTCTCTCAATCGTCTCTCGATCTGCTCCTGCACCACCAAATCCTCCTCTCCACCAGATCCATCCAGACTCACCGGTAAGATTTCCCCACCTTGCTTGGGTCGTTCGAGACCAAATCCAGGCCCAAAACCAAATCTCTCTCTCTCTCTCTATCTTTCTCTCTCCAGTCTCCTATCCTTCCACTTAGCCTTGGGTGGATTTGTTTGCTATTCTTGCAGAGTTCCCACACAATTCATCAATGGTTCGATTCGATTTGGTTTTATTCTGTTATTCTCTGGCTCAAGATCATGCTCAGCGGAACCTGTTACCCTAAACTAGTAGGAGCACTACAAAGATCAGCCAGTTTATTTTACAAATTCTTCTTGGTTTTATTAGCCTGTGGGTGAACGATGGCTTGATTTGAGATGCTCAAGTATACTGGTTATTCAATGCCTTGTGTTTGTAATGTTGCTAAAGATGCTCTTGTCTCACACCTACAGGTGACCTAGAAAGGGGTGGCAGCCATGCTCAAGGTCAAGAATCCCTATGTTTTCTTGGACATATCGATCGGCGGACAAAGCACCGAGAGGATCATGTTCCAGGTTGTAAAGCTTGCGGCAGCATGCTTAGTCTTACATTCTTTACCATTTTATGAATAATGGTTGTTTCTTCCCTCAAGGACATGAGTGACATGCACCTGATTAGTGTTTGCCTTTGGTTTGTAGCTCTTTGCTAATGTAATCCCGAAGACTGTAGAGAACTTTCGAGCTCTTTGTACTGATAATTCTGTTTCCTTGCTGTGAGATAGAGTGTGTGATGTAGGAGTTGTTGCTACAACATATGTTTGCAATATGCGAGCTCTCAACCTTAGTAAAGGATAGTCTGTGATGTCAATGATGTCAAAGAGTTGGATTATTTTTACCATGTTGTTCTTGTCATGGTATATTATTTGACCATTGGTATTGCTTCATTAGCCCAGGCTTCTTCTTTCAACTGACTTCTTGTTGTAGTGTACTTTGTAAACTCAATGTTGCATGCTATTGATGACTGCTATTAAGCTTTGCTGAAGTTTTATTGAAGTGTTATCGATCTATTGCAGCACTATTGGCAACTGAGATTGAGACATTCTCTTTGAAGATGTAAATCCTCTCTCTGGTGGTGATGCAAACGGAGGAGGAAGAAGACCCTCGTGAGCTGATTATAATTTTACTTTTGTTTGAGGATTTTTTTAATAAAAGTGGTTGTACCAACTTCTGTAAAAAACAGTTAATGAAATGTCAGTTCTTGCCCCCTTCCCGGGCATTCTGCCTTTTAAAAAAAAGCATGGGTCACAATTTATTTTTTGGTATTTTTTTCTTAATAGAGACGGTTCTAAATTTGGTACCGTCTGTACTAATTATTAGTACAGCTAATAATTTGTATAGCCAGTCGAAAATTATATGTATAAATTTGATTTGTACAAACTCTTTTCTACATATGGTTTGAAAAAACGTCCCGTACAAGGTTTTTAAATCGTCTGTACAAATGATTTGTCTAGTAGTGATCATGCATTTTTTTCCATATTTGACCATGACTGGAAGATCAAAGAGCATGCTGCTGCGATTAATGTGCTTCGCTTTGCAGGGATTATCATGGTGTGAACTATGCTTACCATGTACTTCAGCTTATCTAGAGGTATTATCTGTAGTGCATAAATCATAATTTCTGATTTTTTTATTATGGTTGCTTAATACCGACTGTAGTTGATGTACTACTGACATATAGTTTGGTATATCTGGTATGGGAAATAAAATGAAATCATCTTCAACACTATTTTCTTACAAGTGAAAATATGACAGCATTCTTTGGAGTGAAAATATGACCGTTTGAATTAAATAGATACACAAATAATGAGTAAGAAAATAAAATGCATTCATGGTCTATATATAAAGCAACAGTAAATATAAAGTATAGGATGCAACTGATGCTCTGAGGGTGAATAGTGCTTGCTTGCAGTTCTTCACTGCTATTATTTTTTAGTTCTATGGTTCTATAAGGTTAGATTGCCAGAACACTATCCTCATCCATAGCATGTAGTGTGAACACTATTTTCATTATTTAAATTAATAGTTTTGTTCCTACATCTACTAGCTTGTTGTTAATTCATTGAGTTTTATTGCTAGAAGTTTAACTTTGCCTATGCTTCTGCCGTACTTTCTGTTTGAAATCACTCCGCTAAATTAGAAGCGATGATAGAACAATATCATTCCAAGTAACATATAACAGCTGCTCGTTCTTGGTAAATTGAGTGACTCAAGTAACAGCATTAGAGGTGTTTGATCAAGTTGGAAAATACATGCAGTTAACTAGACGTTAATAGTAGTAATCAGATAGCGAACAACTGAAATCACACTGGTTTAATTGAGTTGCAATTTTCTAGATCAAAATTATTTACATCAATCATCGTCTCTTGCATCAAGGGAGCAAAATGGCACATAAAGTTGTCCACGCTAACCCTGAAGGGATCAAGCGCCATCAATGGGATCACCACTAGCCTCACACTGGCGCTCATTGCCTGGGGGCTTGTAGAAGATGCATCACTGGAATGAACAAGGGAGGACTAGAACCTTCTATGGTTTGCTTGACAAGGATAAGGTCAACGCTGTCGTAACGGAGCAGTAAACCACAGTCTAGGACCTCAGTTCTGCTTAACTAAAGAAATATAGTGGAAAGTAAGTATCATCTGTTATTATACTATTTAATTTATCATGCTTTGTTTAATAATTAACCATTATCAGTTAGAGAAGCTATCAGGCACGACAACGCCATGTCATCTTTCTAGTTTGATTTAATTTAATTCAACTTAACCATTACTGAATAAATGCTCACAAATAAACATGATGCTTATAAATGATCAATGGCATGTATGCAAATTTCGGGATGTGATACAAATGACCGTTGTGTGAGGGAGGCCGGACGTGGGCCATATATAAAGGAAAAGATATTGTCTGTTAAAAGTACGATAGCTTTTCGAGTGAGGCCCCATGCGCAAAAGGCGTAGCAGCCATCGTGTTTGTCTATTTATTATTTTAGCCGTTCTATCGTGGGGCACATCATATGTTCACTATGCCATAACAGCACATTAATAACGAGTAATAATCGTTATTAATGACGGGTGATAGCTATCATTAGTGACGGTTATCGCATCCGTCACTCTTATTGTGTCACTAATAATAAAACATTAGTGACGGGCTAATGACAGTCACCAGTAACAGATCCTAAATGAGACCCGTCACTAAAATACGTCTGCTATGGCCTGAGAAGGCCTGTTGCGCATCACTAATTATCGATCCCTAGTGACAATTAGCTTTTCAACCTGTTTCTTGTACTCGGTAATTAGTGATAGGTTCTAACCATAACCTATCACTGGTGATCGATTCATTAGTGACGGGTTGGTTTCGAACAAGTCTCTAGGACTTTTTGATTAGTGATGGGTGGTAACAACAATCCGTCACTAGTGACCGAGTCATTAGTGACGAGTGTATTTACCACCCGTCACTAATTATCTAGAACCAGTGACGGGTAGCTACAACCCGTCACTGGTGATCGAGTCATCAGCGATGGGGTGTTACTATCACACCCGGTTTTAACGGCTAAAATCAGATGCGGCTTATGTGTGCCCAGGATATTCAACACACATAAGGACGTCACAAGTGAAGTAACAAAAACAACAGTTTTATTAAATAAATGTTAAACTTTTACAGCAAATTGACATATATTGTCTTCTATGAAGATATCTGTAGCGGAACAGAAGCACTGGTGCCCAACAATACCGCAGGCACTTGACCGGGAGACACGCGTCTAGATTGTCACAACCTCGTCTTGATAGTCTTCAACATCTTCACTCACTGAGCAGCGGTACACATGTCACATGGTATAGGAAAAATAGCAAGTGTGAGCACACGACGCGCTTAGCAAGTGTGGGAAAGATAATGATATGCAAGCTTATATCAAGAATAGGCTAACAAATGGTATTTTTGCGTAAATGCGAGTAATAAAAACATATTTGGACTCAAAAAGTATTAAACAATTATTAAGTGAATGTAACCCATACAGTTCAACACCTAGCATACAAGGCTTCCCACCTTGCATACCATAACCATCTAGTACTCCCTGTACTATAACTAAAACTATAACCATCTAGTACTCCTTGTACCAGAACCATAACCATAATCTTCTAGTACTACTTGTACCAAAATCATAACCACAACCATCTAGTACTCCCTGTACCAGAACCATATCCACAAACAAACTTATAACCACAACCAAACTCATAACCACAACCCACTAATCATGTGAGGATCCAAGTCTCTCATAACCGTGAGCACTGTGCAGAGGTTGTCTAGCTTTCCCTACAAGTCGTGATTTCCATGTTGCCGTGTTAGCTAGACACTTAACACACGCCAGTGGTGTGACGCCCGGAAAGTCACTTCAAAGTTGTTATTTTGCCGAAAATTGCAAAATTTTGTGTTTTTCATCAAAATTTAAAATAGGGAATTTACAAGATTTTGAATTAAAAGGTTGAAAAGTAGTGAAAACGGTATACTGAAGAAGCGAGAATTTTGAGTAGGTTACGTAATTGTCGGAGAATAAAAAATCAGTATTTATGAACAAATTGTATATGTGAAGCACTCGCAGCATATTACGCGGGTACGAGGTTGCGAACGGCGACAAACATAAGATTAAACATATGGTGGAAAACATTACATGAGACTGTAACCACGATGACACGACGAGGAAAAGAATGTGGCATGTACGATTCGCACTAAGACCTACTTATTAGTGCGCCACTCCTAATCATAACATGCCTTAGGGAGTGGAAGTATGTCGAGTTACATTAGATACTCTCTACTGAGTGCATCTAGGATATTTTCCCTCTCGGAGGGCATCGGGACCTACCGCCTTAGCACGGCGGGCTGTCTCCCACTTCTTTGCCCTCTCAGCCTCCCAAGCCTGAGCCACGGTATGGTCATGTGCCTCCTTTCTCATGCGCTCTTCTTCCTGCCGCTTTAGGCGAAGTTCCTCTTGCTGTTGCTCGTACTCCCGACATGCATAAGCTTCCCTTCTCCATCTCATGTTCATGTCGACCCACTACTTATGTTCCTCATTTTGCTCATTGTCGAGCCATTGAGTAAAATCACAGAGCGGTGGAGGGGACTGAACAAATAGAACAAGATGAGTGGTTAGTAAAACAGGGTGCGAAATCAGTAAAGATGTGGCTGATATTTGTTGCTATACTGGTGGATACTCATATGTTCTATATTGTGACTTGTCATATTGGTAGTTGGCACACATGAAGAAGCGCAGCCCATAGGTGTATGAGATGTCCTGCGACTCGCGGAGCCTACAACGGTCACCACAGAAGCACATCGGTGGTTCGATACCTTGAGGGATGAAAATCCCCCAATATTTCTTTGGTGGGCTTGGTGGAGCTGAGGAAGACATTGCACTTGAGAGATATGAGAAATGAGTGGTGCATCAACGTATGGAGGTTCGGCTATTTATGGTCGGAGAAGGCAGAAGCATTGGATTCGGTCTTGAAGAAACAAGTGAGTGGAAGGTCTCAGAGGGTGGCAGGAGCATTGGATTCCATCTTGAAGAATGGAAAAGTTGTGGCATTGATGATGGATAGAGATTCTATGTGTATTGGTACCTGTGTTGTCATTTATTTTGTGGTAAAAGTTGTCCGGTGTTGTCACTTCTTGTCTAAAGCCTGTGTAAGGAGACATGTGTTGTCATTTCATGGTTAAAGTTCAGTAGTGTGGTCACTTCGTGATTAAAGTTACACTCCCGACAGAGTAAGCGAGCAGTCACTTCGTGTATAAGTAGCTTTGTAAGATATACTTTTCTGGGTCTGTCGTGAACGGTTCATACATGGGTGAGGATGATAGAATGTAGCGTGTGGTCATATCGGATTAAGAAATGCAACTAGCGTGCCATCACATTGGAATAAGAAATGCAGTTACGACATGCTAAGTGGATCATAAAGATTACACGCGTCCGAATACGTAAGAGTACATCGCGAATCGAATATACATATGTAAGTTACAAAAACAAATGTAAAATCCTACTGCTGTCTCCCCCACTGCCGTCGGCCGAGCCCCCCATCGTGGTTCCGATGCCGCCGGTTGACCCTCATGTGGCCCCTGGAGTAGGTGAGGGGGTTCGGTGGACCAACCTGTCTGGTAGGGTTAGTAGGGAGCACCTGTGTCTAGGCCTCGTCCTGTGTGGGCTATGTCCGAAGTGGAGCACTGGGTACCTGGGACCGCTGGAGGACGTCGTAGTCATGTGTGACCCCGAAGAAGTCCTGAACGAGGTCGTAAGCGGGGTCCGGGCCAGCCTCATCCTCCTGACTAGGGTACGAGGACTGTGAAGGATCTGCTGGCGTCCATGAGTACTAGTTGGAGGGGCCTACGAACAAATAATTATATTAGATATGGACAATGTGGAAATCATAGTAGTAGTACAAAATGCACAATTGTACCTGCGTGGTATGTCGGTGCAGCAAAAGATGGCCAGGCGGGCGTGGCGTAATATGGCTCGAACGGTGCTGGTGGGATCGGGCGTGGGGCAGCTGAGGACGGGACGGCTTCATCACCAAAATAACATGTGGACAATATTAGATGAATTGCTAAATATATTGAATACGGGGATGAAGTGGCGCTAGTACTTGAGGGTGGAGACACAGGGCTCGGTCTACGAGGTTGCGTCGAGGCGTGTGTAGGTGCACCTAATATTTGTTTAAAAATCATTGCACCAGTAATAAATGAATATATTTCAATGCCATTCGAATTAAAAATTCGTACCTATTTGCTCCGAGCCTGCTTGATGTGGTAAAAGGGGTCGTGTGGGTGCCGACACCGATGAACGGCGGTGCACATCTGACCTTCGGAACGACTCAGCGTGGACCCAACTAGACCTGGGAGGCGCTCTAGCTATGTCTGTGGTGGACCGGCATGAGGTAAGCTTCAAGGCTCGTGCGGTCTTGTTGAAAACCTACTTGACAAAGTCCGCGACATCCGATGCACTGAGGTGCACCCCTTGCCTAAGGGGGTCTATGGTACCAATTGCGTCCCTATGGACATCATAAATGATATCGGCCTGTGGATACGAACAAGAAAAAAGTGGTTTAATTCTACAGTCTTTGTTCTTCGAGTATGGACTACTGACTTGTAAGTAAAACATACCGCTAATGCAGCGTCCTCATCCCAATGGACCGGGTACGCCTCCATACTCGACACGACGTGGGGCCGAACACACTTAAGGGTGTAGGTGACCCGTGTGCGTGTATGTGGAACGTACCACCGTAGGTAGTCGGCGAAGCTCCGCTCATTGAAGGGACGCGCCTCCTCCACGACATCCTGTAGCGCTTGGGCCCATACTGAGACGTATGCGGCCAAGCGATCTGCCCAGAGGTTGCCAGCTGGCTGGCCTTTGTGAGTGTACCTGCAAGTGAACCATGTTAAATATAATTCACAGTACGACAAATTTTAGGAAAACTTTAATTTTGCATATGTACCTGTGGACATGCACGGGAACAAGAATGTGGACGAGAGGGAATGCCTGGTGGCAGCCAAACTGCCGCATGACGCGGTGCGGTGAGTACTCCTCGACGTATATGTCGAAGATAAGTGGTGCCTTCGTAAGCCAGTACTCTCGTCATGGGTACACAACGGCAACAAACCCAAACCCGCACAGCCTTGGACGGCCAAGAAGCTGCACGGTTGCCAGACCATGTCGTCTAAACGCAGCTATCGAACTGTGACCGAAAATGCTCATAAGCATTGCGAGGCTGCTCATGCGCCCAGTGTGGCTGTGTGACAAACATCGTTACAAATAATTAGAAATAACATGTGTGCCAATGAAAGTATTAACAAAAAGAACGTACCCGACGACGACACCGAAGCGAGGCCATGGTAGGTGCGTCCTCCTCGGGCTCGCCGTACCATTCCTCTGGGTACGAGGAGCGATCCACCACTAGCTGGCGTATGGAGAACTGCTCGTAGGACCATAGCTGCAAAAGAAGTGGGCACCCAGCAAAAGTGGCAAGTGGCTCCTTCTTCGTGCACGCGTCGCAGAGCGCCCAATACGTCACAGCAAGGACAGCAGATGCCCAACTGAACTGCGGTACCTTCTCGCCATCAGCATCTGCTATCAACCAGGCGTACGGCACAAGGGTTCTCACAACTAGGTGGCCTTGGCCGCTGGTTAACATAACCCACTCAAACAGCCAAAGTAGATAGGCCTCCAAATGCCTAGAAACTGAGTTTGCGTTAGTCTGCGGGTAAATGTACGCTGACTGCAAATATGACAGGTGCCAATAAGGATCATAACTAGATACTCGAATAGTAAATGAGAGGTTGTATTGTACCGAACCTAAAACTGTAGGATCCACTTCTTCGTTGGCCCTCGTGCATCGGACAAGAACTCAGGCACGTAGGGGGGTGCGTCGGCCTTCCGCTTAACCGAGCCAAAGCGCTGATGCATGACGTTGATCCAGTCAGTATCCATGTCGATGACCCCAACCGCAGCTCTCGCACAAGGTAAGCCTAAGAGGTAGGCTACGTCCTACAAGGTCGGGGTCATCTCGCCGCAGGGGAGGTGGAACGTATGTGTCTCTGGCCTCCAACGATCAACCAGTGCTGCTATCAGCGACCGGTCAAAATAGAAACGACGCGCCGCTGCCTCGTGGTTCTCCGTTGATTGGGTCTCAACCAAACGGCAAAGCGGTAGGAGTCCTGCCGCTGCCAACCTGAACAATTAGGAATATAAATAAACAGGGGAATGCAATACATCAATGATATGGCAATTTCGTACGTAAGCATCGAAGTATATGTGCTTCCATCGATCTTCGATCGTAAGTAGCTCTCTAGTGCCACGTGGTTGGAACACTCCTAACTCCATCTGGTGCTCGGCAGATAAGAAGCTGCGGTGCCTCTTGTCCACTGTAGGGTCGAGAAGCTCAGGGGTCACAGGGAAAGCCATATCTGCATTTGAAAGACATGTACATTAATGCATTGCAACATGTGGACAGGAACAATATACATTGAATGCAAATTCACTTTACAACTATATGTAACATGAATATATTGCAACATGTACTTACAAATGAAGGTTCAAATGCTAGATAGAGAACTACAATTAAGACAGCAAGCTACGCAAAATACAATCACACTAGAACGCATCATAATACTCACCTAGACAATAGGTGCATTTTTAGGACAATACTTGTACGTGTGACCTGTTTTATTGCACTAACTGCATCGCTTGACCCTAGGACCCGCCTCGGATTCATCCATATCGTTGCGAATCCGGCGAGTTTGTCGGCGGCCAGGTGCGTTCTACATCTTTTCCAAATTAGGCACATAGATTTGTGAAGGCCCTGAATTACTTGTGAAAGTGTCAACAATGCCATAACCATACAACTCATGATTCTAGGTGTTCAATATTTGATCCTTCATGAAGTACTTTGAAACATATTGCTTGGGAAGCATATTGTGCTCCGCACACGCAGCTATGATGTGTGTACTAGGTTTGTGGAGTAATTGTGGCTTCTGGCAAGTACAAATGCATGTCCCACTCCGTAGCATGCACTCTTGAATATGCCGCTCACGTCTTCCACCCCTCCGACCCTTATCCCGGCACAGGACACTGAACCTGTGCTCTACAGTCCCCCCTTGATTTGCGCGATGCTTGTGGGCCTTCTTCGTGGCTTTCTCCATATACTCACATAGCATCCGTCCATACAACATATGATTATCCTCCATTACATTTTTAGCGGCTGCGTACCGATCAATAAAGTACTTACAAGTCCCATGCAAAATGCCTTCTACAATTCCAACAAGTGGGAGAGACCTTATTCCTCCCATGACCCAGTTATAAACCTCAACAAGATTTGTTGTCATTACTCCATACCTTGCCCCATCACTGTCGTACAACAAAGTCCATTTTTCATTTGGCTCATTACGTATCCACTGTGAAAAGCTCCTAATAGCTGACCCTGACCTCCTTACTATCTGTGGAGTATATGTTGGGAGAGGTCCAAGAGCTATCGGTTCATCACCAGTTGGTGCAGCCTCTGCTGTCTGTTTTAGAGTTAGTTCGTTCAGTCTTGCCCATAGGGCATTGAACTTACGTTGCTGGTTTTGATTGCACAACTTTTTGAAAAGCTTCATCAACTCTTTGTTTTTGAACTGTCTGTAGAAGTTCGCACCCATATGGCGCATGCACCACCTACTCTTCAAGTCAGGCCACTATGCTGATACACCCCGTCGAACACTACCATGTTGCATATCCAGCAAAGCCTACAACAAACCTACATGTCTATCTTGAATCAGACACACATCTAGCCGGTCAAGAACAATAGCATGTTTCACCCGCTAAAGGAACCAATACCAGTTGTCCCTGTTCTCACTCTCCATGAAGCAAACACTAGTGGCAGGACTTGGTTGTTACCATCGACCCCCATTGCAGACAATATCTGTCCTTTGTAATTCCCAGTCAGGAATGTTCCATCCAAGCATATGATGGGTCGATAATACCAAAATGCTTTGATGGTTGCACCGAATGCAAAGAAAGCACGCTGTAATACTCATTTCCCGTTGTACTCCGCATCAGTCGAGGGGTAATGCTTGATATCATAGTAGCTGCCTGGGTTCCTTTCACAAATTGTGGATAATTGACGAGGTAGATTGTGATATGAATCTTCATATGTTCCGAACCTCATCTCAATAGCCTTCTGTTTCGCCCTCTATGCCTTCGCATAGTTTATTATGTACTGGTACCTTAGCTTAATAGCATGGATTATTGATCATGGCTCATACCTTAGGTTATCCACAATCTCCCCGTACATAACATTAGCAATAAAGGCAGATGATAGGTTCCGGTGGGCGAACTCTATTTCCTCAATGTGACAATTATGTTCCTTGACTATTGAGCATTGCCAGTAGTCTACCCATTTCCCTCTAAATGTGTGCACCCGCACAAGACATTGAGGCACCAAACACTTCACATCATACTCCATTTTACTAGATTTAACAACCTTGAACTGTCTCCAAAGAGACAACGACCAGAATTTAACTGCATCAATAACTGCCTCCTTTGTAGGGTACATAGCACCTTGAGGCACCTCGTTCTCATGGTACTGCCACGGTGTCCGATCAGTCTCGCTAACCACCAGCTTTGAAAATTCATGATCTCTCCACTCTGCAGGCATTGGAACATTACCCTCCTCGTCAGATGAATCCCCATCGGCTAGGCCTTCTCCAACTCTTGATCCTCCAACTCCATCTCTTCAATGATGCTAGGGATATGCTCCCTGTCATCGGCTATGCCCATCGGTTGCATCTCAGGAATATCTCCAACATCTGCCCTGGTCCCGACATTAACTAGGTCTGATTCATCTTCCATTGCCTCACTTGGTCCCGCTACTGCTTCCATAGAGTTCACCTCTGTTTGATCTTTCAGGTATGCCTCAGCTAACAGAATCAAAGGAAGTCCACGTTCATAAGATATATCTATATACTGCCTCCAAGTTGATGTGGCTTCAATCGGAACAAGCTCGCCAAAGTATCCATGACTAGCATGGCTGAGGACAACTTTCAGCTTAAGCTCATGTTGCTGCGGATCCAGTTGGAAAAACCGCATGACCCACTTGCACATATCCGCAATGGTCCTCTCATTAGCTTTACTAAGACCCTTCATGACATGATGAAATCTAGACAGATCTACACCGTTAGGACCATACCTAATTTCACCCTCACCATAATATATCTGAAAAATTAATTTATCTGCCATCCTTGGAAATATCCGCAAATATAACCAATGTTAAGACCGACGAACTATATTTCTCAATATCGGAGATAAAAAAATTTACCGACACCGATTCATACATAACAATAGGTTTTTCAAAAATACCCCTACCCAAACTTACCTATAAATATTACTCTATACAATCTACATTTAATAGCTATCGTACCATGTCAGAATTAATACTCACAGTATACTACCATTTTCTAAATGCTACATCGTATGTCATACTATTATCATATAATGCTAACTCCTATGTCACACAATACTACCCTACAATTATTACTCTATACAATCTACATATTCAAAACTAACATACTACAAATAATATTCTATATTTCACTGCTATCCTACCATGTCGTAAGTAAAATTGACAATTTTCTACTAAACATAGCATTTTCTAAACCCTAGGTCATACATGTCTAAAACCTATATTATATACTATTACTGCACTAATTAACAACAATAAAAGTATAGAAGAACTTACCGGAAAGTGATCTTCAAATCCGCGGATCAAATGTAGTAGGGCTTCGCCGCGCTCTCTTCCTCTCCTCTCCTCTCTCCTCCCTCTTCAGAGTTTTTTCTTTTTTGGAATAAAATGTGAATTTTACCTCATTTTTGGGCTTTTTATAGAGAGGGAGCAAGGGGGTGGAGGCGGACAGGCGCGGGCGGGCAGCCACCTTACCGCCCCATGATAGGGCGGCAAGGAGTCGTATCCGCCTCCTCAGGGGGAGGTAAGGCCTCGGCTCGGGCGGGCACCCCCTACCGCCCTCTCAGCCACCTTACCGCCCCATGAGAGGGCGGTAAGGAGCCGTACCCGTCCTCTCAGGGGGAGGTAAGGCCTCAGCTCGGGCAGGCACCCCCTACCGCCCTCTGAGGGGGCGGTTAGGCCACCCGCCCTCCCAGGGGTGGTAAGTTGGCCTAACCGCCTTCTCAGAGGGCTGCAGCCCATTTAGGGGGCCGCGGGTGACTAGTTTTACAATTTTTCTCGAGGAATCTATTTATTTAAATTTTTAATCGAATTTTTTTTAAAAAAAATCCACCGTAGGCTGGCCCGTACACTCATGAGGATTTTGGGTTGCACCGGCGATTAGATGTGGTTGTGGGATGGAGGCTCATATCCCCACTGGGTACAAACGGCCTTGTATGCTACGGAAAGAGGCAAACAATGCAGCCCTGAACTTAAAGTTTCCAAACACAACAACTTTAGCTTTCACACTAAGATTTTGAATGCTCGTCTATTGTGAGTGTGAAACTTAGATACTATTGGAGAGATGTTTTACTTCAGTAAGTACGGTGAGAAGTTTTTCTAAGGAGGAGATTCAAATTTGGAAACGAAGTTTGGAAAAAAGAACACTACAAATATATTAATAGTAAAAATATGGACCGGGCTAGGAGGAGTATCATAGAAAAAACTTTATGATTATGCTCCTCCGTGCTGTGTTGAGCGGGTCCTTTTCCAATCTCCTTTTTTCAGGTGACTACGATCCCTTATTTATAAGATAGTACGTAACTTAGTGTACAAGTTATCATGATGTACAAATATCTAAGACCTGACCGAATTACTCGGTATTATCCTGGATAACTACCTTTTACCCTACATAGAAGATAAATATCTACCGTGATAATTATTTTGGTGCTTGCCCCCTGAGGAGTGAGCCGGTTACCAATTACGGCCCGGCGCCGCTCTACTAAGGGTGTCAGGACGACTTGCATCGTGTTAGGGTCTCAGAATAAGCATCACTTACACTGCATTTATCGCCTGTCACCTCGCGTCAGATCAGATGCAGAGGGGTGTCCTTTCTTCCCTGATATTATCTCTGAAAGCCGATCGCGTCTTTAAGCTTCGAAAGGCCGCATGGGTACAAGAGGAGCGGCCGAAAGGGGTCTGCAGCCTCCGAGGATAAGGCCTCCTGTTGAGTTCGGAGGTCGAAGGCTCTAAGTACTTGCTGTAGCTTCAAGTCTTCGGAAGACCGCGTACGAGCCGGAGAGGTGACCTAAAGAGGTTCACAGCCTCTAGAGATAGGGCTTCCTACTGAGTTCAGAGGCCGAAGACTTTAGAAGAATCTTTGATAACAATCGCTAACCGTTATTCTTATACTGATTTATTTTCCCCAACAGATACCTTCAGCACGAAATGGATCCATACCCTCAAACATTTCCACTATCCATTGCCAGATGCCAAGCACGTCATGCGTGCATGTACGTATAACATCCTGGATTGATGAGCCCCTGGTCATTCATAGCTGCAGTAGTAGTCGTCCGTGAAAATAAACTTGCGCGCGGAAACAACTAAACGACCCCATCGTAGGTAGTGGAGCAGCGCCGCAATCCATGAGTAGGCTAGCTGCAAGGGTTTAATGCACGCTGGGTTTGACTTCCTTGAGTTACCGCTAGGGATACAAATAGATACCTAATGACCTAATTTAGTCTAAAACAAATCTACCAAATATGAATAGCAATTGGGTGGAGTAGCATTTTAAGTTCAAACTACCATTGGGTTTTGGGTTAACCAAAAAAAAAAATGAAACTAGCGTCTCTAGTTACCGCACACCGGTCAGAACCACAACCTATCTCCCATGGCCATGCTGCTCCCGCCTCCTGGTGGACCCAGTCCCAAAGCATGCTGGGAGCGGTAAGATAGCTCTAGTGTAGGGGTGTAAAGTAGTGAATTCAAGAGTACCTATCGATTCTTTTTAATTCAGTTCAACAAATAACACTATCTTCTTGAAATTGAGCAAATTTGCAGAAAGTTAGTGTAATTGATTGAATAAAAGAGGGTTGGTGGGTATGCTTAGGTCAATTAATTTGCACACCTACTCCCATGTAAGGTTCTGTGCCCGCCCGCACGATGGCAAGTTCAGTGTTGACGTACGATATGTGCACAATATTGATAATCGCAAGCGCACGGGTCAATTTAGAATTTCCCTTTGAATATTCCAATGTTTATCGATCTCAGAAAACAAGTAGATCCTTAATTAAATACCTAGCCTTCTACCACTAATGAGAATATTATGTATTGAGTAGTGTGGGCCAACTAATTAGGCAAGGAGCGTGTTATAAGGTTCATAAAACAATAGGTAAAGATGGTTTTCCCTAAATATATGACTCACTTGCATGCATAACTCACATTATAATATCACAACAATTAATTACATAGCGGTTATGCATTAACACATTGAGTTTCACCTCACGTCCCTGACGTACTGGATTAATCCGTCCCCATCTATATGTGCACTATAAAGATGCTATTGGCAAGGATAACACTAGTTCACATCTACCTCACTATAACATATGCAATTTCGTATATGGATTAAACATACATTGCATAGACTGAAGTATTTCTCAGAGAAGTGGACAAAATGGCCAAAGATATTTTCTTGATCGTGTGTAGAAGGCTCTGGAAGCTTCAAGTCATCATGAACCGCCTTTGGGATTGAAATGGACTAGGGGGGCCACTTAGGATGTGTGTCGCGTGACTCATCTATGATCTGGGCCAAATGGAGCTGAAAAGATCGAGTGACCCAAGATGGAAGTGAATTGGGCAATTAAAAACTTCTAGTGAAAACTAGAATAAATAGTAACCTTAGCCAAGATAAAAAAAAATACAACTACACGAATAAGCTAGCAGAAGGCAACTAATCAAACAAGCAAAGACACTAAAAAAATACGAAGTTGAAAGTTTACAAGAATGTAAATACTCAAATTAAATTACAGAATAGTAAAGAAATATACAAGAGAACACCAGATTTTTTTTTTCTCAAGGTATTGAGGAGTTGGCACACCCCTAGTCCTCGTTGGAGAATCCATCGAGGATATCTCTCCCCTTTGAGTCACCAAGACTCAAATGCTCAATCATGATTACCACTTCTCCATCTCCGGATTGGCAGACATCAAATCAAGTATATAGCTCTTCTCGGGACTCCTACAAGAACTTCAAGAGCTCACCGAGACACCACCAATCACCAAAGACTGGCTAAGTGTTACCAACCACCAAGAGTAATAAGCCAATAGCTTCACTTGATGAAAATCAAGCCTAGACTACAACTAGATGCACACTTACTACTCTCTAAGCACTAATGATTTTCTTAATCTTCAATTAGGAACTTGGAAATCAACTCAAGTGCTCTCTCTTGCTTCTTGATGACACACATAGTTTATGAAATCCTCTGAGTCGCGAGGGAGCCAAATGAGACCAAGCGAAGAGGTATTTATAGGGTAGAGATCCAAATTATAACTGTGCGTAACCACCCACTTTTTTTTAACACCGGATGATCTGGCGAGTATCTCCTTACTCACACCAGACAATTCAGTGAGTAAAAACTTCCGTTTCCACTGTGCAAACTGTCATTAGCCGTTACTGCTGAGAAATAGTCTGGTGACATCATCCGGTGAACACCGACCTAACACCGTACCATCATGTGTGTACAAACTAGCTAAATTGTCCTTTGCAACCCTCTCTGAAAAATATGCTCTAGCTATGATTTCATTGCCATCATCACACTATACGGTGGGTTAAACTTCTTTTGCTCTCAAAATCTTCTGTGGTAGAAAAGCTCTGGTGTGCATATGTGTCTATCATCAGACTATCCATTGAGTAGAACTCCTTCAATTCAACCGACACAACCCTCTTTGAAAATATTACTCCGGTGATCCATTCTTGCCTTCACCGGACCATCCAGTGAACTGAGCTTTAAAATTCTTGCCTTGGAATCACCTCTGGAATAATTAGTTTTGTGCAGTCATCATTGCATCACCGGATATTTTCCTGGCAATGCCCCTTCTACTAAAAATAGACCGGTGCTCACACCACAATATCACTGGAGTATCTGGTATAACACTTCTAACAATTTTGGCCACGTGTCACCCGGAAAATCATCCAGTGATTACATCACTTTGTTCAATGCATCTAAAGGCTGCTCTTGTAATAGCCCAGATGGCTTAAGCATGTCATTAAGCATTATAAACATCATTGGCATCATGTTTAAATATTTTGGTGAATTATGAACACGCTTTTTCAGTTAAACATAAATTGTGAAGATCGATGTTAATTGGTGCTTTATTAAGCAACTCACAATATTGCTATACAACATAGAGCTGGAAATATTTTTAAAAATTAGTCCCTATCATGTGGAGAATATAAATGAATTTTCCAAAATTTTTGGGGATGGTTTTGAAGGCATAAAAATTACCACAAATTAGAAAAGGTTGCATGTTTCGAGAATTTTAGTTTCATTTTAGCTCAGGCATTATAGGTCAAACTACTTAAAATGGGTTGCATATGAATTGTAGTTTCACACAAAAATTGTCCCATAATTTTTGGACGATAGGAAGATATTCTTTTCAATAGAAGAAGTGGAGATGATATTTTCCTTAGTTGGTCACTGTTCATCGGCCCCATATGTGATCTCTCTCTCTCTGCCTCTCACCTCCTCTCTCGCCGAGCACTATTCTATGCGGCCACCGATTTTCTTGACTTTGGAGGCCAGCCACGTCGCCGATCGAGTCGAGCACAGCACCGTGCTCCTTCCCAAGGTGCTGGCATTGCCCTTATCTCCCTCCCCTCAGCCTCTCTCTGCTTCGTCTCTCACTCAGCGGCGCGCACAGAGCAGCGCAGAGTGCAGCACCACACCGCCACCCAAATCCGCCATTCCCGAGCATGAATCCGTGAAGCCCGAGCCGCAACAAGCAAGAGAGAGAACCTAGGGAGCATCACTGACCACCTCTCACGCGAATTCCACCTTTCTCCGATCAGAATCACCGCGCGGCCATCGTCTTCCTCGGCGCAGGCCAAGTGGCTCCGCCCCTCACCGTCAAAACCGCTGGTTCGAAGCTTCTCCGCCCCGACCAATCATGCGGTGAGCTTCTCCTCGCTCACCTCTTCCTTTTGCACGCATCCGATTTCCTTTAGCCCGTTGCCAACGCACTCCTCGCGCGACCGAACGCCGTCGCCCAAGGCCGCACGCCACCGGCTGTGCTCCGGTCAGGTCCAACTGCCGATGAGCACGCTGTTGAGTCCACATGCTTGCGTAGATGCTGTAGGAGTGCTCGGCCGGGTCGATTACACCATCGTTTGGGCGCCGGCGTGCTTGACCGAGCTGCCGCCATTGATTGATGTTGTTTGCCGTCAATGGCCGCCCTCCGGTCGTCACCGGTGACAACACGTCCCTCAATCGAGTCCCTCGTGTCACACTGGTGCCACCGGTGCCCTCCGCTGACCGTGCCGTGTTGTCGTTCGCCACCGGTGAGTTTGCCGTGTCGCCGGTACTGTGCCGCCCGCGCGCTCGTTCAATTTTTACCCGAGTCAAAACCCGCCGGGCCCACTGTTGGTGACTGTGGCTAGCTCGGCCTGGGTGCAAAAAGTTTTCGTCTCATTTAATATTCGGGTTTAATCGGTTAATGCGAAATTGAATTTTGGTTCAACGCATAATTCGGCTGAAACTTGCAAAATACATAGAAAATTGTGTATAGCTCCAAAAATGATGAAACCAATTTTTTTAGGTTTATATGATCATTATCTATATGTAAAAATACTGGGAGCTATGAAATGAGTATTTAAATTGCATGGGTTAATAAAATAGGTTTGAGCTTTATTAATCCATAATTAAATATTGGTAACTCCAAAATTGATTTCATCAATTTTGTAAATCTTGTTAATTGTTTCCCTAATAATTAAAAATAATCACCCTCATGTTAGACATGATTAAATTCCTATTTAGGGTTAAGCCTTGTGTTAAGCTTAATTAATCCAGGAAAATGAGTAGATGCTTACCATTAAACCAAATTAAGAAAATTTGGAGGCTTTAAAACTCATGTCATGATGCACTGTATCTCCACCTTGTCATGCACTGTGGAGCATCTGTCATTGCATGTCATTTGTGCTCATCATTGCATGCGTTCTTCAGTAGTGAACGAAGAATCGAAGTGTGGTGCGAGTGTGATCGAGGGTGACACCGAGGCACACCACTTCTGCGTGTTCTGTTTGGGAAGTATCAGGCAAACCTCGGAGCAGCAAGGCAAGCATCTAAGCATATTGCACCCTTTGTTCAAATTAAATGGAGTAAAAAATTGATAAATTATGCTTTATGTATGTTTGCATATGTTGAGTCCAGTGTCGGGCTGATATGGGTAGAACCTATGTTGATGCATTATCTCTGCCTTGACTTATTGATGAATCCTTATCCTTGTAGCCTTGATGATATAGTTGTGTCTAGCTTCAAGGTTTATTCGAAATGCTTAGCAATGCTTAGGTCCTTGGTAGAAGTCGAGCGGCGGTGCTGCCGTTATTCACGAGCTTAGGGCTTAATCACTATTTACAGATATGAAGATGAGGTTGAGATAGATGGATGAGATGTGTGGGCAGTGTTAGGAGTATCTTCTGCCCAAGAGGAGTCCTCTGGGTAGTTCGGGAGAGGAACCCGGATGCCGTAGACCACCTGCATCGTTTAAGGCTGTCCGTCGGTACAGTTGGCTCTAGCACTTACCATACTCACCACATGCTGATCTAATGGTAAGGTAAGCCGATTATCATATGCCGTGCCGACACTTGCCTTGCGGCTCTATGACGCGTAAGAGAAAAAGAAAAGGAGAAGCAAGGTGGCGGGGAGCTGGAAGTGTCCGGGACACGCTCGCGGTAACCCCGGTGCTATAGGTGCATTGCAAGTGGGTGGTTCCGGGTATGAGAAAGGTTGACTTAAGTACCCCCATGTGTGTACTTTCGTGAGTAGCACAAGCCGTATGGTCCTCATGTCATGTGGGTAAAGTTGTAACCCCTTGCAAGGTGTAAGAACAATTCGAATTGTCGCACTCTCGGTCATGAGCATGCTATTGTTTCATTTGTATCAGTCGTAGAGTTTATGAATGTGGGATAAAGTTATGGTGTGATGGTTTGTTTGTGGTTTGTTGATGAGGTACTATGGTTACTATACATACATGTTCAAGTTGTGGTTTACAAGGTAGAAGTGTAGTTGTTTTTGTGGTAAGGATAGATGCTCACACATGTGTCTAGGTTTCTTACCGCATATATTTTACTTGACCTTGTAGCCTACTCTTGCTAATAGCTCAATGCATAATCCTTGGAGTCGAGCTACGTATATGTGCTCTATATAGATTAAGTCTTACGAGTACCTTCGTACTCATGCCTACGCTTTCAGGTTCTACTGGTGAGAGTGATGCGTTGTTTGGCTACTTCGTGCCCACCGATGCAGGTGGTGGGTAAGAGTAGTGCAACCTACTCTAGTGAGGCGTAGCTTTTGGGGTGGAACCTAAGGGCATATGGTTCCTCTCTCCTTTTGCTGTTTCTTAAGGTTTATGTTCTGCTGCGTAGTTCCTCTTTGTGTAAACTGTTACAAATGGTTGCATGCTTAAGAACTTGTAATATAACTTTAATTACTCGCTCTTTCTTAAGCTATGTTGTGATATGCATGTTAGAAAGGCATGTGTTCCGATCTTAGGCATAAAACACGTGCCGGGACTACCGGAATGATATTCTGGTTAATCACTGAGGTTGTGATTATGAATAATGATCCTCCTAATGATTAATTAGAATATTATTTGGACGGTTCCACACAGCTCTGTCTTGAGATAACCATATGCTCCGATGAGATCACTTCACATAGACCGGATCATCCGGTGAGGTAAATTTTCTCTGAGCTCATCCAATTCAAACTTTCTTGAGCCCTAGCTTCTCGACATGTCAACCATGGGCTTCTATGAGCTACGCAGTGCTAGAATTTCACAAGTGTGCATCAAACCAAGTCTAGACTCACTAGGTCAAGCTACTACTCTTAGCCCCTCTTTATAGATGGTCAAAAGACCAAAAAAAAAACAACCTATACACTTAGAACTAGGTCATTCATCTCCTTTGTGACACTTCTAACTAGAAGATCCTTGCACAAGTCCTTTAGTCACCCACATAATCGCCTTAGGGACTAAGAATACACAATTATCACTGTGAACTAAATTTTTGATTCCCTTCAAAATAAATTGTTAGTCACAATGATAAGGTTCTCATTAATTACCGAAATACTTACCACTTACCTAGGGATCTAGATGCTACAATCTCCCCCTTTTTCGTGATTGATAACAACACATATGAAAAGATATAGATATGAATTGAAGTACACTCTGTCATACTAGGCAATTGACAACATATAACAATAAAGCAAGAGAAAGCATAGCACTAGAACAACATATCATGCTAGAAGAAATAGAATTAAGCACTCATGATATAAAACACAATGTGATAACAAGATAAACAATCGATTAAGAACTAAATGGCTTGTCATTACATCAAAATCCATAAGAACCAACAAGCCAAAACTAGCTACCCAAAAGCTAAACTAGACTTCCATGAAATTAGTAAGCTCTCTAGACTCTCTAGACTAGCTATCTCTCTCCAAAACTCCCCTTAACCCTAGGCTCTCTCTCTATTTAGCATCTAAGCACTAAAAAGAGAACACATCTGGAGCTGGAGGAGATGAGGGAGCCAACGCTGTCGAAGAAGGATACACCATGAACTGAGAAGCATCGATCTCGGAGTCGGATACAGACGAGATAAGCTCAATGATAGCATCGTCGGCTGGAGAGGACGCTTCTGCTGCAGTCTAACTCTGCACTGTTCTGGACAAGGGTTGGAGCTGGAGGTGTCGACACCCTGGGCGGCCATCTCCTGGTCAACCTAACTGAGCACCTCCTGAAGAGCAGGATTGACCTCATCTAGCGCAGGCTGCGAGCTAGCTGGAGGTACAACAGGAGGCTCCTGAGCTAGAATGGTCGGCTATGGTGAGTCCTCAAAATAGAGAGGTCCAGTGGGTAGAGGTGATGTCAGTGAAGTAAGCACTGGCCTTGAAAATGTCCTAGCAGGCTGAGAATCCGGTGGTGAAGAGAGCTGACAGTGGAAAGTCTGATTCCAGAGTAGTCAAAAGTCTGCTGACGCTGCCTGGGAGAGGACTGGCGACTGGAGCTGGTGCTGGAGGTGCAGCTGGCAACTGAAGGCCGGTGTGCTTGAACAGGAAAGACAACATGCGAGCATTGTTCTCTCTATCCGACTGAAGTGCCGAGAACATGGCCTGCTACTGCTGCTAAAGAGACTACAAGAGGACCATCTACTGCTCCTGCTGGCGACTCATGTCAGCTTGAAGCTTCACCTACATCTTAGCCTATGCTACTAGCTGCTACTGAACTACCTGCTGTTGTTGCATCTATTGAAGAATCAACACAAGCTCTGAAGTTAGGGTAGTATGGGTCACTTGACTATCTCAGGTGCGGAAGAAGTAAGAATAGATGTCTGAGGAGCTACTTGAGAAGAACCTCCTACCTCAGCATCATGTGACCTGGCGACTGGAGGAATGTACTCAATGTCGTTCAAGTCCGAATCGCTGTCCACATCAAAGATATATTTAGGTAGCTTTGCCTCGGCCTCTATAGGGCCTTGTCCTTAGCTACTTCTCTCTCTCTCTCTTGTCAATAGGGCTCAGCTCCTGAGCGTGAATCATGGCTTGCTAACCATGGCATATGTCTGTGAGAGCAGAAGGAGCATACTCCTTGAAACGAGTAGGAGACTCCTCATAGGCCTCGAGGAACTCAAGATACCTGATGGCGTGAGCAAGCGAATGAGAGATGAAGTGCACATATGGCTGTTATCTAGCCAGGGACATCCCATTTGCAATAACATCCTCAATCTCACACAAGATCAGATCCACAATGTCAAAGCACCAGAGAGTGAGGATAGATAGAATCAACCACTGTTGCAGGCTAGTGATGGCCTCTTCATAACCGATCCTCAATAGAAAACTCTGTCTCAGGGCCATGTGGATGACCTTTGCTACAGGTGTCAGCATGTCTGGTAGTCACGGCGAACCTGGAGTGAAGGGCTATCTGAAGAGCGGCCTAATCTCCTCATCAGTGGGGAAGATGCCACCAACTAGAGGACGGCAAGGGGGTTCGATGTTCGGATGAACGACCTTGTGCAGATACCTGGAACTTGCCTGATCCCCTAGAGCTTCAAGTAGATTGTTCAAATATAATATGAAAGTATCACCCTAGAACATGAACTGAATAATGTTCCTCTCTAGTGCAATCCATACTGTGGCGTAATATACTCTGACCTAGTCCTCTACATATCTGTCAATGATAGTGAGCAGAGCTGAAAGTCCAGGGAAGGCATCAAAGTGTTGCCTCACGTTCACTCCCCCTGCAACTGACTGCATATAGCACCAGTTGAGCGTCTTGTGTTGGCTCAAGCTGACCTTCTTCCTAAGATAGGAGTGGAAGAAGCTCTCCTCCAGGACTGTCCAGAACCGGAGATCAACTCGCTGATCCCTAACCTCAGGAAACCACTCCTCAATGGTTATAAAATGCACCTTGTTAATCCTCGATGACTTGTAAGAAGTCACATCGATGAGCTTGAGCTCTTTCTCTGCCTGTGGCTGCTCTGTCAACTGCTGCTCTGCCTGCTCCTCCTCCTCAACTTGCTATGGCTCCTAATGAGCCTTCTTCCAGCTGCATAACTAGCTGGAAGGTGTTGAGCCCAACGTCTTGGCAGGACGGGTGCAAGTGAACCGACGTGGAGTAGTGGAGTCGTCAGATCTAGAAACCTCGCTGAGTATCTACTACATCAGCTGCTGCCAAGGCTCTATCCCACTCCTTCTGAGCCTTTGACTTCCTCTTTTGCTGCTCAACGGTCTTACCCTTGCCCTTGTAAGTGCACTAATGACCCATTTGACAAATTGATAGATGAAACAAGATGAGCAAACACATTGGGTATAAAATTGGGAAGATATTGACCCAAAACTGAATCCTAAGAAAGAATTTAGGAGAATTTTGACGAACATGCTATGGATTGACGTTTGCGATAGTGCAATGATCAAATTCAAAGAATATGACTTTAATTTGAATGAATTGATCAAAAGGCATATGAATTTGGGAGAAATTTGCATGATGTTGACTTGAACTCGAAAGAAATGAGCACATTATCCACAATTTAGATCAACATGCCCTAAAGCATGATCAAAGTGAATGATATGGTTCTAATTTCAGCAATTGATCATGAATTTCTTGGATTGGGGTTGGATTTGAATGATATTTGATCAAATTTGAATGAATTCAACTCAAATTTGAAGAATTTGAGTAATTAAGCTCATATACAGATGAACATGCTCTCAAATTGCACAGGTTTGAACTAATTTTGCATTGTATTGAACGCAATTCACATGATTTTGCATAAATTTGAATGGAATTACAAAAATTGAGTGCTAGGGTTTGGAAATTTGAAGATTTAACTGAAATTTTGTGCTCACCATGATGACCAGGATGGAGGAGATGATGGTGAGGGAGCTCGGCAACCAGCAACCTAGACGGTGACAAAGAGGGTAGCAACGGCTTGGGGTGCAGGGCGGCAGCACTCTGGGTAGCTTGTCACTGGGCAGTTGCGAGGGCGACAGCTATGCGATGAGCAATGGAGGAAATTCGGCGGCGACGCTGGTCAACAGCGACAAGCGCAGGGACAGAGAGCTAGAGGAAATGGGCGGTGGCGCTCGATTGAAAATAGAGAGAGGAGACTGGTAGCTGAGAGCTTATATGACAGGTGGGTCCCATGAATCTTGTGAACAGTGGAAGGTCCGGTGACGCTGAACTCTGAGCACTGGACCAATATTTCCATAAAGCATCTCAAAATGGACCCAAGACAACTTTCAAACACCAGATGCTCCGGTGATGTTCCACTAAACACGGGATCTTCTTTCTAAAGAAATCCAATTCTGAACACAGGATAGTCCAATGAAGCTCCACTGAACACCGGATGCTATCACTAGACAAATTTCAGAACTTCTGATTTTTAATGCAACTGACTGAACACCGGAAGGTCCGGTCCTGACCACTTCACAAACATCGGACTTTCTCTACGTGCCAAACCATTTTTCAAACATTGAACTATCTACTGCAACTGAGCTGCTCACCGTATAAAGACACCGAACCTTCTTCAGAGAAGCTGAGCCGAGAGAACAGATGACCGAATGCTCCATTGAGGAGAACGAAGGGGCACGGGATCATCTGGTGAGAAGGAAAATTTTTCTACTAAACTAAAATCTCTCATTGAGTCCAAACTTAAAATTAACACACAACAAATACAAATGTTTTGACTAGCTTGAGTGAAGCCACACTCTCTCAAATACTCAATAGGCATCAAGCACTTATATCATTATAATCACACTCATAGAGGTGTATATTCACATCAAGAGCGAACAACAATCTCAAAGAATGATATCCTCCTTTGTGATCTCTCTTCCGCCAATGCACATGCAATGCATAACAAGTGCATAAAATTTAAACATGAATGCAAGTTATATGGCATATAAATGCATAGCATAAAATAAGTCTAGTCATATTACTTCCCTTCTTAAGCTTCTTAATGGTGAACTCAACAATATGCCTTGAGAGAAATTAGGAGACCATCATCTCAAGCAAAACTCATGTTCACCACTATCTTTAGAAGGTTAGACAAGCACCTATCATGAATGCATCTATATTAGAAGGCATCACATGACATTTGAAGAATCTAACGTTCAACTCACTTCACAATCTACAAAAGGTTGCTTCATCTAGAGGTTTTATGAAGATATCCACCAATTGATCTTTCGACCTTACACCACTAAGAGAGATATCATTATTAGCCATATGATCTCTAAGGAAGTGATGACGACTATCAATGTGCTTTGTGTGAGAGTGTTGAACGGGATTCTTTGCTATTTTTACGGCACTCTTATTGTTGCAAAGGAGTGGAACCTTCTCTAGACGAACACCAAAGTATAACAAGGTTTGCTTCATATAAAGATTTGAGCACAACATGCTCCAACGGAAAAGTATTCGGCTTTCGCGGTGGACAAGGCTACCGAGTTTTGCCTTTTAGACGACCAAGAAACTAGGGATCTCCCTAGCAAGTGGCACCCACACGAAGTACTCTTGTGATCCACACGGTATCCGGCAAAATCCGAATCCGAGTAACCCAAGAGTAGAAAACTAGCACCTTTCGGGTACCATAAGCCTATGCTAGGTGTATGCTTTAGGTATCTAAGGATTCTTTTAACTGCGCTAAGATGTGATTCCTTAGGATTAGCTTGAAAGTGAGCACACATGCATCCACTAAACATGATATCGGTCCTGGATGCGGTAAGGTAAAGAAGCGACCCAATCATAGAACGATGAAGCTTTTGGTCAACCGGTTTACCCGTTTCATCCAAGTTGAGATGTCCATTAGTAGGCATGGGGTCTTGATTGGCTTGCAATCCTTCATCTTGAACTTCTTGAGGATGTCGCCGTGTACTTCTCTTGATGGATGAATGTCCCTTCCTTCAATTGCTTCATTTGAAATCCAAGCAAGTAGTTGAGCTTGCCAAACATCGACATCTCGAACTCCCTAGACATCATGTCACAAAATTCCTTGCAAAACTCTTTGTTAGTTGAACCAAAATTATATAATCAACATAAATTTGACACAAGAAAAGCTCATTGTCGATAATCTTTGTGAACAATATGGTGTCTACCCTCCCGATCTTAAATCCTTGGTTGTTGAGGAAGTCACGTAGGCATTCGTACCAAGCTCTTGGGACTTGCTTGAGTCCATAAATCATCTTGGGCAACCTATAGACTTGATTAGGACATCTAGGATCTTCGAAACCAGGGGGTTGTTCAACATAAACAAGTTCATTGATGAAGCCATTTAAGAATGCACTCTTCACATCCATTTGATAAAGATTAATGTTATGATTGAAGCAAATGCAAGAAAGATATGAATGGAATCAAGCGTTGCCACGAGAGAAAATATTTCATCAAAATCCAAATCCTTGCGTGACGAGTCTTGCCTTGTTACATACCACCATACCATGTTCATCTTACTTGTTACGGAAGACCCACTTGGTTCCAATTACATTCTTGTCTTAAGGCCTTTCTTCAAGATTCCATACTTCATTGCGGGTGAAGTTGTTTAGTTCTTCTTACATAGTCATCACCCAATCTGGATCCTTAAGAGCATCATCTACATGTGTGGGTTTCAAACAAGAGACAAACAAGTAATGTTCACAAAATGAAGCATATTGACGAGAGCGAGTTCGTACTCCCCTAGATGGACTTCCAATGATCAAGTCAATGGGGTGATCCTTGAAAATATGTGTATACTTCACTTGTGGTTCTTGAGGTGTATCTTGCGATGGTGCAACAACTTGAGCTTGAGCTTGAGCTTGCTCTTGAGAGATATGGTCACCATGTGATGAAAGTGGTTGATCATCCTTATCCTCATTTTCATCAACTTGAGGCGCTATGGAGGTGTGTGCAATTGAAGTAGAAGGTACTTTATCATCCTCCTTAGGCTTGATATCCCTAATTGTCATATTCTTCATTGCATCTCTCAAGGGTTCATCACCTGCATCATCACAAGAAACACCTTCTCATTGGGAGCCATTAGATTCATCAAACTCCACATCACATATTTCTTCAACAAGACTGGTGGCATTGTTGAATACTCGATATGCTTTGGAGTTAGATGCATAACCAATAGGAAAACCAATATTGAAATATTTTTCAAACTTTCCTAGACGCTCTTTTTTCTTGAAGATAAAGCACTTACACCCAAACTCCCGGAAGTATGAGATATTGGGTTTCCTCCCAATGAGAAGCCCATATGGTGTCTTCTTCAATAGTCGGTGGAGGTACACTCAATTGGATGCAAGACACGCCCGTATTGATTGCTTCTGCCCAAAACTTCTCCGGCGTACCATACTAATCTAACATTGCTCTTGCAAGAGTGATGAAGGTCTTGTTCTTCCTCTCCACCACTCCATTTTGTTGAGGGGTGTAGGTTGATGAGAACTCATGCTTGATGCCTCTATCATCACAAAATTCTTCAATGTATGTGTTCTTAAACTCCGTGTCATTGTCACTCCGGATCTTCACAAGTGTGGCCTCAAATTCATTTTGAGCCCTCCTCGCGAATTTCTTGAAGATCCCAACAGTCTTGCACTTGTCATCTAGAAAGAAAGTCTAAGTGTATCTTGTATAATCATCAACAATAACAAAGCAATAGAGATTACTACGAAGACTTTTGTAGGTAGTTGGTCCAAAGAGGTTCATATGTAGTAGCTCCAAGGGTCTTGATGTAGACATCATGGACTTGTATGGATGTGAGCTTGCAACTTGCTTTCCCGCTTGGCAAGCGCTACACAACTTGTCCTTCTCGAATACAACATTCTTCGAACCAACTACCATTTCGTTCTTGAATGCCTTCTTAAGTTGGATCATTCCAATGTGTGCAAGACGACGATGCTAAAGCCAACCCATAGATGTCTTGGTGAAGAGGCATGTAGTCAAGCTAGCTTCATTAAAGGAGAAATCTACAAGATATATATGTCCATATCTAAAGCCTTTAAAGATTATATCATTATGCTTCTTGCTAGTTGTGGTAATGAGAACATCACTAAATAAGCATGTGAAGCCTAAATCACATAGTTGAGCTATAGAAAAAATTAAAGCTAAGCGACTCTACTAAAAGAACATTGGAAATTGAGAGATCATTGGAGATTGCTGTCTTACCCAAACCTACTGCATTTTCCTTAGAGTTATCACCAAATGTGACTTTGTCATGATCTCCCACATCATCTTCTAGTGAGGTGAACATATTTGCATTGCTGGTCATATGTTGTGTGCATCCACTATCAAGCACCTAATGCTTGCCACCAACTTTATAGTTCACCTACACACATGGATCAAGATTTTTGTTCAGATACCCAACTAAGTTTGATACCTTTGAATTGACTCACAAGATCTTTAGGCACCCAAATTTTCCTAGGAAGCTTTCCCTTAGCTTGAGTTCCAATGAATTTAGCCATGACTTTGCTACTTTTAAGTTTATGCAATAGCAAATGGTGATCATTGAAAGTAGACTTGTACTTGGAAGGTAAAGTAGGAAGGGGTTTAGTATAAATTGGTCACTCCCTTGTGTGGTGACCGGTGACTTCACAATATTGGCAATATGAACCAACTTCATTGATGAAGCAATTCATGACCTCCGATGACTTGATGATCTTATCCACCGGGTTGGGGAAGCATCCAAGGCCTCTCTTGTTGTAGTACAATGCATCCATCATGAAAATTTTCTTGTGCTTGTACTCCTCTTTAGTCAACCGAGCCACACATAAATTAATATTTGCAATCTCCTCTTTGAGCTCTTGCTCCCTTACATGGTTAGTCTTATAAGATGATATATTATCACATGAAGAGGAGTATAGTATATCAAGAAGATCATCACAAGAAGTAGATGCATTGACCTTAACAACATCAATAGTAGACAATTCATTAAGTCTATATCGATGGCATCATAAGCTAACTCAAGTTCTTAATATTTGCATTTCAAGTCAATATGCTCAAGTTTTAGCTTCTTGTTACTAGCCTCAAGAGACTTGCTAGATGCAACTACTTCATCATATTTCTGAAGCACATCATTGTATTTAGCAAATAACTCATCATGATTAGAACTAAGAATAGCATTAGAATTTTCAAGAGACTTGATTTTAGCTTTCTGTTTCATGATGATAGTAGCATAGTCACTCATAAGCTTAGATAGATCATTAGGAAAAAGACCATCATCATCACTACTATCATCTTCCTCACTACGCATCTTGTTGTTACCTTTTGCCATGAGGCACATAAGTGGTGGAGGTAGAGGTGGATCATCATTGGTGATGGCGAGACCCGCGAAGTTGTTGTCTTCATCATCGCTTGAATCATCACTTGAGCTTTCGTTGGAGACCCATTCACCAACAATGTAGGCCTTGCGGCCTCCACCCTTCTTGTTGAAGAGCTTCTTCTTCCTCTTGTATTGATCCTTCTTTTTGTGCTTCTCCTCATTCTTAATTGCATTAATCTTCTTGGACTTGTTCTTGTTTCTCTTGTTGGGATGAGGGCAAGCAAATGATATGTGGCCAAGGTTACAACAATTGTAGCACTTTTTCTTGTCTCCACCACCAAACTTGTCAAATTTCTTTGGGCAAAATTTGTTCTTCTTGGGATCATAGTTGTAGCCCTTCTTTTGAAACTTGGAGAACATCCTTGTGGTTCTTCTCATGAGAGGAGCAAGCTCGGTGTTGGAGTCATTACCATCATCATCGTCGTCGTCATCATCATCTTCATCACTTTGACTTGATGATGGGAGTTCCATCTTCTTCTTCTTCTTCTTCTTCTTCTTCTTCTTCTTCTTCTTCTTCTTCTTCTTCTCAACCATATTTACCTTGAGAGCAAGATTCTTCTTGGATCAAGATTCATGATCTCCAAACAAGAACATCTCATGAGCACATATTTTCCCAATGGCATCGGTGATGGTCATGTCATTGATGTCTTTCATGAAGAAGAGAGATGACAATGTTGTATTGCGGCTTGGGAAGTACCATCAAGATCCTGCGAATAACGTCTCTTAAGACAATTGAGTGAGCTCAAGAGAATTGATTTCTTCCACAAGCATATTCATGCGAGAATACATATCATTGCATAACACATTAGCAAGCATCTTGAATTGATTAAGAATATTCATAAGCACATGATATATTTCTTCAGGAATTTTCCTACAACCCTCATAAATTTCACAAAAGAGCGGTTCAAATCTCATTAGAGAATTCCTTGCTCCTAATTCTAGAGAAAACCTCTTCACTAATTCCCTCAAATATAACATTCTTAGCCTTAGTATTCTACCTAACTTGTTGGTCAGTAAAAGATTGATCAAACCCAATGGAAACGGCTAGCCAAACTTCGAGGGAAATATCCTCAAGATAGCTTGCCATGCGAACTTTACAATAGGCGAAGTTCTTCTTCTCAAACTTTAGCACGCTACTTCACTCCCTGGGGCCATTGCTCTAGGATTTTAAGCCTATCATGAGAACCAGACTATGATACCAATTGAAACGATCGAATGGCCCAAGAGGGGGGTGAATTGGGCAATTAAAAACCTACCAAAAAACTATAAGAAGTAGCAATCTTAGCCAAGATGGAAAGAAATGGGACTACACGAACAAGCTAGAAGAAGGGAACTAAACAAGCAAGCAGAGACACTAATAAAATGCAGAATTGAAAGCTTGCAAAAATTGAAATACTCAAATTAAATTGTGGAATAGTAAAGAAATGGACAAAAAAACACTGGATTTTTTCCCGATATATCGAGGAGTTGACACTCTCCACTCTCCCTAGTCCTCGTTGGAGCATCCACCAAGGATATTGCTCCCCTTGTGTCACTAAGACTCAAGTGCTCCCTCATGATTGCTACTTCTACATCTCCAGATTGACAGGCATCAAATCAAGTACATAGCTCTTCCTGAGGCTCCCACAAGAACTCCAAGAGCTCACCGAAACATCACCAATAACCAAAGATCGACTAGATGTTGCTAACCATCAAGAGTAGTAAGCCAATAACTTCACTTGACCAAGATCAAGCCTAGACTACAGGTAGATGCACACTTGCTACTCTCCAATCACTAATGATGTCTTTAATCTTCAATTAGGGACTTGAAAATTAACTCAAGTGCTCTCTCTTGCTTCTTCATGACACACACAGTATATGAACTCCTCTGAGTCATGAGAGAGTCAAATAAAACCTAGCGGAGGGGTATTTATAGGCTAGAGATCTAAATTATAGCCGTTGCCTAACCACCCACTTTTTCTGTTACCATCGGATGGTTCGGTGAGTATCTCCTTACTCACAACGGACAATCCGGTGAGTACAAACTTCCGTTTCCACTATGCTAGCTGTCATTAGCCATTACTACTCAGAAATAGTCTGATGACATCATCCGGTGAACACCGACCTAACACCGAACCATCCTGTGCGTACAAACTAGCTAAATTGCCCATTGCAACCCTCTCTAGAAATATGCTCTAGTCGTGATTTCATTGCCATCACCGGACTATCCGGTGGGTTAAACTTCTTTTGCCTTCAAAATCTTCTCTAGTAGAAAAGCTTTGGTGTGCATATGTGTCTATCACCAGACTATCCGGTGAGTAGAACTCCTTCAATCCAACCGAAACAACCCTCTCTGGAAATTACTCCGGTCATCCATTCTTGCCTTCACCGGACCATTTGATGATTGAAGTTTCTTCTGCCACCAGAAACTGTTCTCTGCAAGAATTGGTCCAGTGTAAACACCATACCATCTTCACCGGACTATCCAGTGAACTGAGCTCCAAAATTCTTGCCTTGGATTCACCTCTGGAATAATTAGTCTGGTGTAGTCATTATTGCATCACCGGATAATCCGGTGAGTTGAACGTCAATTTTTCCTCGCAATGCCCCTTCTGCTGAAAATAGACCGGTGCTCTCACCACACTATCATTGGACTATCCGGTGTAACACTTCTAACAATTTTAGCCACATGTCACCTAGAAAATCATTCAGTTATTACATCACTTTGTTCATCAGAGCATCCGGTGCATCTAGAGCCTGCTCTATCTTGAGATAACCATATTGATACGGGGGCAGCCTGATCTTCTCGGGAGGAGCCGATGATAAAAGATGTGAAGTAGACGATGTCGCTAGCTGAACACTCGCACCAATGTGCAAACCCTCAACTCTTCGGAATATGCCCAACACACACCTTTAGATGATCGTTGCGATACCATGAGTGATGATCGCCAAGTCCCCAATTCCCAACGAAATGACAAGTTGACCTCGGATTGCAGAACGATAAACAATGATTACCTAATTCTCTCTCAGCTGTCCTCCCATGAACGCTGGTATGAAAGAACAATCAATAGCTATGTTTCAATCTTATGCATAAAGTGGTCTACCCTCTATGGGTCGTGGACTCTACTATATATATAGTATCTAGGACTATGGAAACCGAATTGGATCGTTACATCATAAAAAAAGGAAACCTAAGCCAAGACCGACGTATTATTTTGATGAATAAGACCGACTCGATACGAATTTGGCAATAGGACTGGATCCGTTGGAAAGGTTATCAAATAAGCTTTCTAGAGTGTATTTACAAAGCCCAATCTAACTTTGTATGAGAGACTTATGGTACTTTAATCGACGTCTATTTGGCTGCAATAAAACGAGTCTGAGTCGGCTTCAATCTTTCCTATTTTGCTGCTCCTTGATTGATTCCGTGTAGAACATGAAAGGAAAGTCTCCAATACCTTTGGAAAGTTCATGTACAGCTGTATATGACCTTTAGATACCTTGTGATAGCCTTTTTCTCCCACACATCCCTCAGCTCTTCTTTGTCTATGTGCCAACAAAAAAATGCAGCTCTTCTTCCTCATGTGCATCGTATTGATCCAAATACTGAAGAAAAAGTAAATTACAAGATTGGGTAGTATAAAATTCTCCTTAAAATTAATGATATGGTCATTAAGAAACAAGTTCACCTGATCTTGTACTTTTTTGGCACGTGCTCTTGTAATTGGTCCAGTTGGCAACTCGATGCGTATATCTTGATCATTAGATGGAGGTGAAGAATGTGTCATAAAGTTGTCATCATCATCTCCCCCCTCTTGAAAAGGCGTCGCCCTCGATGCTAGATCATTACCACCTAAAAACGGTGATAAATCAGCAACATTGAATGTAGAGCTCACATTGTACTCATCTCCCGGAAGCTTGATCTTGTATGCATTTCATTGATTCGCTGTAATACTTTAAATGGTCCATCACCTCTTGGCAGTAGCTTTGACTTGCATCATTCTGGAAAACGATCTGTGTGATAATGTAACAACACTAAATCGCCTATTCAAACAGTACCTTCTTCCTTTTCTTGTTTGCTTTCTCAACATCGTACTTCGCCTTCTTCTCGATTTCTTCTTTTGTTTTTAAATGTAATTTCTTGACATAGTCAGCTCACTTTGACGCTTCCATATTTACTTGGTGTTGACTTGGAAGTGGCAGCAAATCAAGCAGCGTAATCGGTTTAAAACCATACACCACCTCAAAAGGTCACATATGAGTAGTGGAGTGCACAGCCCGGTTATAAGCGAATTCCACATGAGGCAAAAAGTCCTCCCACTCTCTTAGTTTCTTTTTGATTATGGGCCTTAGCAGTGTTGAAAGTGTGCGGTTCACCACCTCCGTTTGACCATTAGTTTGGGGATGTAAGTTGTGCTGAATAACAACTTCGTCCCCAACTTACGCCAAAGTGTCTTCCAGAAGTAGCTCATGAACCTCACATCATGATCTGACATAATGGTACATGGCACACCATGCAACCACACGATCTCCCTGAAAAACAAGTTAGCAACTTGCCATGCATCGTCTCTCTTGTGGCATGGAATGAAGTGCCATCTTCAAAAATTGATGCACAACAACAAAAACAAAATCTCTCCCCCTCTTAGTTCTAGGCAATCCTAAAACAAAATCCATACTACTATCCTTCCATGGTGCATTGGAAACAAGTAGAGGAGTATATAACCCGTGTGGATTTAACTTTGATTTTAGCCATGTGGCAAGTAATACATCGTTGCACATGCCTTTCCTTGTCACACCTCATCTTAGGCCAAAAAAATGATCACTTAGCATAGACAATGTCTTCTCACTTCCAAAATGCCACATCAATCCACCTGCATGAGACCTGCAGCAAGAGCAAACATACGGAGAATTCTAGAACGCATAATTTGTTAGCACGAAACAAAAATCCATCATGTAACTGATATTTTTCCCATCCTTTTCCCTCCTTACAGTGCGCATAGGAAACAACAAAATCATGGTCATTAGCATATAAATCACTCAAACTCTCTAAACCAGGAACTTGCACATCTAAACAATTTAAAAGCACATTTTTCCTAGAAAGATCATCAGCAACCACATTTTCTTTTTCCTTCTTATATTTTACAATGTAAGGAAACGACTCAATGAATTCAACCCACTTAGCGTGACGACAGTTTAGTTTAGATTGACTTTACAAATATTTTAAGGATTCATGGTCAAAATGTATAATAAAATCTTTATGCCATAAATAATGTTGCCAGACTTCTAACACTCGCACTAACACATAAAGCTCCTTATCATAGACTGGATAATTCAATTGGGCACCTTTCAGTTTCTCGCTGAAATATGCTACCGGTCTACCCTCTTGCAGTAAAACGCCACCAATACCAATTCCATTAGCAACACATTCAATTTCAAAAATCTTAGTGAAATCAGGTAAAAGAAGTAATGGTGCCTCAGTTAATCGTTTCTTAAGCTCATCAAAAGCAGCTTGCTATGCTTCCCCCCAACAAAATTCAACATTCTTTTTAGTTAATTCATTCAAAGGAGCAGCGATGGTGCTAAAATCTTTAACAAAGTGCCGATAAAAACCAGCGAGATCATGAAAGCTTCGAATTTTATTAACATTCACAGGTGTAGGCCAATTTTTAATAGCTTCAATTTTAGATTCATCTACTTCTACTCCCTGTGCTGAAACCACATATCCTAGAAATATCACACGATCTTTGCAAAAACTGCATTTTTCTAAGTTACCAAATAGCTTTGCATCATGTAAGACTTCTAGCACTTGGCGAATATTATCAATATGTTCAGGTTCATTACAGCTGTAAATCGAAATATCATCAAAGTACACAACTACGTATTTACCAATGAAATGTCTTAAAACATGATTCATTAGTCGCATGAAAGTACTAGATGCATTGGTTAAACCAAACGACATGACTAACCACTCATACAAACCAAAATTTGTTTTAAAGGCTGTTTTCCACTCATCCCCTTCTTTCATCCTAATCTGATGGTAACCACTATGCAAATCAATTTTAGAGAAAATAACATCCACTCAATTCATCTAACATGTCATCTAAGCGAGGTATAGGGTGACGATATCGAATAGTGATATTATTAATTGCTCTACAATCTATGCACATGCGCCATGTACCATCTTTCCTAGGAGCCAATATAACAGGAATAGCACAAGGGCTTAAGCTTTCGTGAATGTACCCTTTGGAGAGAAGCTCTTGCACTTGTTTATGAATTTATTTCATTTCCTCAGGGTTGGTACAGTAAATTGGTCAATTAGGTAGCGTCGCGCCTAGAATCAAATCAATTTGATGCTCTATCCCTCTGATCGGTGGTAAACCAGCGGGCACCTCCGTGGGAAACACATCGCTGAATTCCTGCAAAACACAAGAAACACCACTATGTAGAGAAGCCACGTCGTTAGTCAAAAGTAATGCTACAAAGTGCACCAAATTAGGATCCTTACTGAATTTTCTCATCTTTGATTTGGCGGCCAGCAGTACTAAATTCTTCTCTCCCTCACTTTTCTTTGTACCACTCAGATTTAGCTTTGGACGCTCACTCATCGAAGGTGGAGTCACTCTATGTTTCTCGTTCTCACTCTCGACGTGCACCTCAATTTTCTGCATTGAAGAATTCACAATTTGTTGTGGTGTAAGCGGCTTCAAGATGATCCCCTTATTGTTCCATCGGAATGTATAGCAATTGGTACGCCCATCATGAATAGCAGAATAGCCATATTGCAACGACCGTCCCAATAGCAAGTGACAAACCATCATAGGCACAACATCGCAATTCACAGTGTCGGTGTATTTCTCAATAGTAAATGTCACATGCACCATATAGGTCACCTTCACTTCCTCTTTATCGCTCAACCATTGCACATGATACGGCCGTGGATGTGGCAAATACTTCAAACCCAACTTATTGCACATGTCTTTGCTGGCCAAATTGTGACAACTACCTCCATCAATAATAACTTTGCACACCTTGTCGTTATCAAGCTTTGCCCAAGTCTGAAACAAATTGCACCGTTGTTCGAATGACGGTGATGGCATCACACTAAGCACTTTGGGTGTCCAAACAATGGAATACTGCTCAGGGTTAGGAAACTCTGGGTCACACTCACGTTGCTTTATCTCATCAGTCTGCAAAACTGGTGTTGCATCAAATAACTCGTCATCACTAGCAGAAACATACGCATCATCTGTAATAAGCATAACCTTTATATTTTGGCAATCTTTCTAAAAATGGCCAACTCCTTTGCACTTGTGGCAAACCAAGTCACTTGAACACCCCGTTGACCCCATAGAAGAGGCTGCGCTACCAGCAGGCATCGCTGGGTGACGTGTCGGTGGTGGAGTACTCTTAGGCTTCTTACTTGTTGAACTACGCATTGTTGAATTGCTTCCAGACTGAGTACTCTTCTTTGGCTGACTTATGTTGTATGGCTGCACCATGCTTGTTGAAACATGAACGGGCAGCAAACTTTGCATCTTCACTAACTTGGCACTCAGCTTTATGCGCTTGGTGCAGCAACTCAATCATATCATTGTAAGGATGGTGATTGACAATGCGCTTGATGGCATAATTCATACTAGCTAGAAATCTTGCCATTGTTTGCTCTTCATTCTCATGCACATCAACATGTATCATGATGGTCTCCATCTCCTTATGATACTCATCAACTGTTTTGAAACCCTGTCGTAGCCCTGTCAACTTCTCAAACAGTGAGCATTTGTAGTGACGAGGAACAAAATGTGTACACAAGTGTTGCTTCATTTGCTCCCATGTGATAATAGAAAACTGTTGGTGCTCCATTCGCTTGTGAACAAACTGCTCCCACCAATGTGTGGCATAATCATCCAATCCATTGGATGCAAGTAATAGCTTCTTCTCATTGGAATAGTTGTTCATCCGGAATAGCTTATCAATTTTCAGTTCCCATGTAAGGTAATCTTCCACATCCGTACCACCTGAAAAGATAGGAATAGCAAATTTGGGCTTAGCAATATAATCCTCGTCGATATCCTTTCTATGGTGATGCATGTTGTTGTTGCAATTGTAGGGCTGTGGCTCATCGTAAGCGTCAACAGGGAAATCATCGTCGATGGAGAGCTCAGCGTCGTCAATCCAGCTACATGCACCATGCATACGTGCAGCAGCATTATGAACGCCTATTTTGACACCTCCTCCTTGGGCACCATTAAAAACACCATTTCCTCGACCATGCCCGGAAGCAACAAGATGCGACGTTGCATCTTACCGCACTGCCAAACGATGAGCTTGTCACTGTCATCTTTCTTCATCCATACGAATAGCACGCTCCTCCTCGGTCTCAGTATGTTGAACAACTTGAGGCCCATGTACACTTGTGTCGTCAGCTCATAGAGGTTAAAAACATCGTTGCCTCGACCACACCCGAAAGCAACAAGACATGCCATTACATCTTACTGCGCTGCCAAATGATGAGCTTGTCGCTGTCGTCATTCCTCGTCCATGCGAATAGCGCGCTCCTCCTCGGTCTCGATGTGCTGAACAGCTTGAGGCCCGTGTACACTTATGTCGTCAGCTCATAGACCCCCATGCACATGGAGATTTGCAAACATAGCGTGCAACTCTTCGAAGTTGTTGTTGATTTATGTACGAAGCTATGTGACCTCCTCCCCGAGTGTGTTTAATCTAGTCTGAACTTCCTTGAGCTCATCACGCACACCATTGTCACCATCTTGGAGTTGCTTTTGCAGCATCTCATGTAGCCTAGTGTACTCAGACCATGAAACAGGTACATCAGGATTACACGGATCCTCCTGTTGTCGTAACATGCAAAAGCTCACAAATACCAAGTGAAAAATATATGTGGATATAAGTGGAACACTCAACGCTCACAAAACTCACAGTTCTGAAACAATACAAACTTGCCATTCTGAAGTGAATTAAAGATAGCGAAAGTACACTCGTGACAGCGAACGATCAAGGACAACAACACACTCACAATGATAATGGGACTATTGCAGCCAAGGAATGAGCTAAGAAGATGGCCAAACCAAGCTCATATTGCAATAGTTCAAGGAGAGACACTAGCAATTGCTTGAAATAACTGAGGGTACAAGATTGCTCAAAATAACAAAGTGCGCAAAACTGGAGAGATAACTTGAAACTTAGAACTCCGAAACAAGAGGATTATTCAACTGAGCACCTTTTTCTTTGCCTCTTTTTTTTTCTGTTTTTTCTATTTTGTACTGGTTTTACTTCTTTTTTTTTGTACTCGGCTAAATACAAGATAAAATCCAAAATAGGAGAGTTGTATTGATAGAACTGATGCGCACAACTGAAAACAAGAGCAATCCATTGAGCAAATCAATTTGCTAGTCTCAAAAGGTTCAATGGTACACAGAGGATATATTGGTTCTCAAAGAAATAGCAGATAGGAAAGGTCTCAAAATTTTGTGAGACTTTTGTTTGTTGTGGAAGACAGAAAAACAAAACTAATATACAGGTAAATAGCTCTCACCGAGTAGCCCTGGAATCTGATACCACGATGATACGGGGGCGGGCCAATCTTCTCGGGAAGAGCCGATGATAAAAGATGTGAAGTAGACAATATCGCTAGTTGAACACTTGCACCAATGTATCAACCCTCAAGTCTTCGAAATACACCCAACACACACCTATAGATGATCATAGCAAGACCATGAGTGATGATCGCTAAGCCCCCAATTCCCAGCGGAATGACAACTTGACCTTGGATTGCAGAACGATAAACAATGATTGCCTAATTCTCTCTCAGTTGTCCTCACATGAACGCTGGTATGAAAGAACAAGCAATAGCTATGTTTCAATCTTATGCATAAAGTGGTCTTCCCTCTATAGGTCGTGGACTCTACTATATATACTACTTAGGACTATGGAAACCGAATTGGACTTGTTACAACATAAAAGAGGAAACCTCAGCCAAGGCCGATGTATTATTTTGACGACTGAGACTGAATCGAAACAAATTTGGCAATCGGGGTTGGATCTGTTGGAAAGGTTATCAAATAAGCTTTCTAGTGGGTATTTACACAGCACGATCCAACTTTGTATGAGAGACTTATGGTACTTTTAATCGACATCTGTTTGGCTACAATAAACCGAGTCTGAGTCGGCTTCAATCTTTCATATTTTGTTGCTCCTTGATTGATTCCGTGTAGAACTTGAATGGAAAGTCTCCAATGCCTTTGGAAAGTCTATGTACAGCAGCATATGACCTTTAGATACCTTATGATAACCTTTTTCTCCCACGCATCCCTCAGCTCTTCTTTGTCTATGTGCCAACAAAGAATGCAGCTCTTCTTCCTCTTGTGCATCGTATTGATCCAAATACCTAAGCACAAGTAAATTACAAGATTGGGGCAGTATAAAATTCTCCTTAGAATTAATAATATGGTCATTAAGAAACAAGTTCATCTGATCTTGTATTTTCTTGTCACGTGCTCTTATAATTGGTCCAGTTGGTAACTCGATGCGTATATCTTGATCATTAGGTGGCGGTGAAGAATGTGTCATAAAGTTGTCCTCATCACATATGCTCTGGTGAGATCACTTCATATAGATCGGATCATCCGGTGAGGTAAATTTCTCTAAGCTCGTCTAATTCAAACATTTTTAACTCTAGCTTCTCGACATGTCAACCATAGGCTTCTAGGGGATACCTAGTGCTAGAATTTTATAAGTGTGCATCAAACCAAGTCGGTCAAGCTACTACTCTTAGTCTCTCTTTATAGTATTGTCAAAAGACTAAAGAAAAACAACCTATACTACTCTAAGTGTCCTTGATCTCCTTTGTAACACTTAGAACTAGAAGATCCTTTGATGCACAAGTCCTTTGATCGTCCACATAATCGTCTTAGGGACCAAGAATACCCAATTATCATTGTGAACTAAATTTTTTATTCCCTTCAGAACAAATTGTTAGTCACAATGATACAGTTATAATTAATGACCGAAACACTTACCACTTACCTAGGGATCTAGATGCTACATGAGCCTATCTACTTCTGTTCTACGCTTCAACCCTACCTTGACTGCATTGCGCACCTGGGAAACCTTCCTCTCTCTGTTATCTTTCCTTGTTTGTTCATCCTTCTCACAATGCACCAATTTACATCGATATTATGTGAATTATCATAATAGGTGCAATGACACAATATGTTGCAAAATGGGTTATTATTAGGTGCAAAGTGGCACAAGCTATCAAATGTATAGAATATATTCAGTGAGCACAAATGCGTCAAAATTTGGATCTAGTAGCCATGAGACAAATTTTGCGGCTGTCAACGATCAAGCTGCTGATCCATAACGATAACCCGCACAAGTGCATGAGAAGTTCTCCATCCCTGCCACAAAAGAATGGAGAAAATCTAACCTCCCACATGCTTTACAGAAGTCGCAGCTCTTGATGATGCTGCTGTTGTTGGTGAAGACATGGAGGAACCCAATTCTACATAGTTGCAGCACCTCTGTAGCCACCATGAGAAACTCTAAATAACTGTATATTTATTGGAAAAAAATAATCCTACTATTAGATCTGCGAGGAGGGCTCCTCCTTACCGCCAGCGAGGTTGCCATAGGTGCAGCCGTGCAGGAGGGGCGCTAAGGGTGGCAGCATCACGGAAGTCCTGATATGAACTTCATATCCGAGCTCCATTTAAATATACAAACTGATCAAATCTCAGCGCAGCATAGTCAGGGACATTCCGCAGTGATACGCAGTCCCCAGCATTACATCAAAATTTCCGGGTCATGCAAAACAAACACCATACTTACTAACTGACAGAACAGATAAAGGAAACTAAATCGCATCACCTATCCATCATACATTCATTTTCCACCATCTATCGTTCTTACGGCATGTTTGGCAAGCGATTGGAAGGGGAATGGTAGTTGGAGAACGGAGTTGGGTGGGAGTTAGACTTTTAATTACTATCTCTTGTTTATCTTATGATGGGAGTTAGTAAGAGATAGGGTTTAAGAGACAATACTTTTCTACTGTTTGGTTGGTGAGTTTAGAGTGAGGAGCTAAAACTTAAGTTATACTAATAATGAGCGGTGAAGATGCAATCATTTTTCATTAAACACACAATTCACACCCAATTACCATATCTCCTCCTGGTAAGAGATTGGTGGCAGTTCGTCCATGAACTCTCATTCCACATTCCACCAAAACTCCTGCTCCCACGAAACAAACAAGAAAATTCTAAACCACCGCCTCTAAACTTTCATTCTCTCTCACCAATTACCCCTAACCAAACACACCGTTAGGATACAACGATAACTCTCATGTAAAGATAGAATATTACCCGTAAAAGTAGTTTTATGGTTACCGTTCCTCTCTACAAATACGAGACATTTAGCTTGACAAGACATCTGATATTGAATTGCAATATAATTTTGGAGCTACACTTCTCGAGCATTTCCAGCTCCATTTGTCGCTTGGATCTTTCTGTACGTAAAGACACTCAAAATATTGTTTGTTAGGGTGCTTTTGCTCTTTGACACAAACAAATTAATTACTTTACTACCCTACCCGTCCCGGTGACCCGGTCGTTCCATCCAAACTTCCAAGAAAACTTGGCTGAAGTTGTTCGGGTTGAGTTGGGATGCACCGACTGGACAGGCCAGGCTGGGGGCGTCTAGGCCTCCAAATGTGCCCTATGTGGTGGACTAGTGGTAGCAAACGTTCATTTCTTTCATGCCAAAAATCATTCCCACATTTACATTGTTTAGCATCCAGGTTGTCATTAGATCACGTAATACTAGTGTAGTAGCTAATCAAAAAATGATGATCAAACGGATGAGACTATATATGAATCAATCTTTTTTCCTATGGTACAATTGGTGACACCTCGGGAAGGGACACCATGAAAATTTGTTACACTTGCGGCTCGTTTGGAAACTTCAATTCCCGCCGGGATCCCGGCCAGTTCCCCTGGGTGGAAATCTAGGGGTCATATTTCCCCAGGCAATCTGACCACACCGTGTTTGGAATTCACGACCATGACCCCACCGTTTCCACGGGAAACACATGGGCAAACTTGTGCTGTCTCGACGCCTTCGTCTCCCCTGCTATCAACGCAAGTCGCGATGGACTCCACCGCCCTCCTTCGCGGCGCAGGCTTCCAACTTCTTTGCAAGCTCCGCCACCGCCCCTCTGCGAGCTCCACCACCATGGAGTATTTTTCAGATCCAGCGAGCTCCATTGCCATTCGTTCTTCCTCGCAACAAATGGGGGCATATGGTGGCGGCCGAACCACAAATTCATCCTTGGCAGTCACAGCGACGAGACCAAAGAGGATGGTGCTAAGCACAAAGGTGAGTTCCACCACGGCTTCAGGCAACCATGACATGGCCACAAATGCAGATGCCAATGCCATCTTTGCTCAGGCATTCCATTGAACACGTGGCACTTGGCAAGCAGGCTTGAGGTCTGCGAATGACTTCAGTGAGGAAACCATCAAGCGCACTGCAGGAGTGAGGATGATTGGAGGCATGCCACTTGTGAGCAGGGGATATGTCCACGACTCAGGTGTTGCGAGCATTGGCATCAAAGCCAAGCGCCAAAATCCTGGTAGGCAGCATGATTCCAAGGCTATTGGTTACAGAATTGCACCATTGAACATGGTGATGCTCATGCTCCTCAAGACAACCCCCGTGGATCAACTTGTTGCACCTTGACCTGAACTGGAAGAACAACCATGACAACGTCGATAAAAAAGTGTTGCCTTCTTAACCCCACTTGAGCCTGCTGCAATGTAGGAGATGGATGTAAATGCTCAGAATTCAAAATGCGTGACTAATCCTTGTTGTGAGCCTGCAATCGGCAATTTCTTCTTCTGCCCGGCGAGTCTGGGAGCCGTCCGGTAGTGGAACGGTCGGCGGTGTCCACCATCAGAACCTGCAGCACCAGCACCAGCACCAGCACGGTGCACCATGCTTGAAGCCTCTTCAAGCGGCCAGGCTCTGCGCACGGTGCACCGTGCTTGAACACGTCAGAGGGGAGCGCCCCGCGGCAGAGCTCTGAGTCGAGCGTGGCCGTGCAGGACATATGGAGGCACCACACCACGCCATCAGTGGGGGTGAGATCGGGGCAATACGGGGACGGGTTGGTGATGGGGATGCGCGCACAGAAGCGGTGGCCTGGACGGGGGCGAGGAGGGTGGGGCAACCGAGGCGAGTGGTTAGGGAAGGACGACGAACAGATAACAGAGTCCGATTGTTTAGTTCGCGGGGTTTTTTTTCCAGCTTTTAGCGTGAGAGGGGAGGTGGGATGGGGGCATGAGGTAGGAGTGTAGAGATTCAGTTTTTTGACGGTTTTTATTAGGTGGGAGTGGTGAATGAAGCTGGGAGGGACAATGCACTACCGACTTCTACTTTATATTGTAGAGATTTACCATAATCAAATATTCAATTTAGGACATACTACTATTATATTATTAAAAATGATGTATAGAAAGATTCGGCGGTCCGATTGCTCTCAAAGTTAGTTGTAGAAACTAGACAACAATACAAAACTATTCAAAGTATGAAGTTAATTGGATCTCTAAATCAAGAGTAATGAATTTATCAAGCAAACTATAACAGATGGTGATGAAAATTGATTAAACCATAAATTCGTGATTAGGTAAGAATTACGAAAATTCATGTCGGGACCAGTTTAAGGAAAGTCCGATCCCCTACCATATACTAAGTCAGGAATTAATCATAATATATGGAGACTTCATAGATGATAACACAATACAATATCATTAACTTAATGTGAAAGTCATTATTACAAGAAGGACCTTTGAGGGTAAAATAGTAATTAAAAACTCTATAGCTAGCGTGATCTTCCTTTATTCTGAGTATCTCTACAGACAGTCAACGAAAAGATCCACCTTAGAATGCGCCATCTTCAGTACATCTCGTACTTTGTAAGTTATGATAAAAATGCAAATGAATGCATTCAACAAGAATAGAGCTAATAGAGGTTTATTTGCATAAACACAGAAATTGAGTAAAAACAACTATTAAAAGTGATTAATTGAATTAATGAATCAATAATAAACAAACAACCTTATGAATTTCTCATCTTGACTTAATCAACTTTCCAACTATCTCAACAATGGTTCTCACTACCAAGGTTGACCATCTCAAACATGATTCCCGCAACCATGAATGACCAAAAAAAAACTAATGTGACAATTCTAATCATGCGTGGCATTCGCTACGTTAAAAATAGATAAAGAAGACACGAAATTAGTGAGGATCATAACATGACCCGTCACTGATGATAATAGTGATGGGTCATATTTGCGACCCGTCACAAATAATGACTCATCAGTGACAGGGCATCGTAGGCCAATCATTAGTGACGGGTCGCTAATCGCCAAGTCATTAGTGATGGGCCATCGTAGGTTAGTAATTAGTGACAGGTCAAGTTGTAATGCATCACTAATGACAGTATTCATAAATACATGGCTCATATTTTTACCTTTTTATGTTCTTAAAAAAAAACATAGACCTTATCACTCATCATAAAGGTTATCCTTCGAATAGACAGTCAACTGTGATCACATGTCCACAACCTCATTGTTGCCAACACATAACCATCAAGCTATTAATTGGTCTCAATTTAGTTGTAGTTGCAGCATTATCCAAGCAATACAAAAGAATAATAAAAATAAATATAGCTTATTAGGCAAATCCCATGGCCTCCTTTATTTGACTCTAGATCTCTAAAGTCAATGCTCATAGCATGTCCTCAAATTCAAAACGCTATGAGTCAGTCAATGTACGCTCCATTTATGTTATATCAAATGCGTAAAGGAAAAAAGCCTCCGACTAAGTCTTATAGTTTTTAATATGTGCATAGCATGATGCTACATATTTTTTCTTTTATTTTTCTCTTATTTTTTCTCACCTCAGCAGCACTAAAATAGGAACTATTTTACATTTCTGCTAAGTTTGATGTAAGGGGTGGCGGCTCCGGACATAACGCGCATTCTAAAAATGGTGCAGAAACTTCAGGGGGCGAACTCAATATTCCAGGCTTTTTTTAGGTGTGAAAAATTCCCTGAACCCGATGAATTGGGGAGAAACAGATGTGACTTTTTTCTGTACATGTCTGTAGAGTAAAAAAAAACATCGAAATCGGAGTATGTATGCAAAAGTTATACCTATTTTACTGAAGGCACTCAGGATCACCTATCAAATTGCGATGCTCTAAGAGAAAGAAGTGGCAGTCATTGTGGATTCGAGGGGGCAATGGTTAAACTCATTTAAAAGAATGAATTGATATAATTTCACCCTTTGGACTATGGTAACTGCAATTTAAGAATTAGGGAATGTGAACATTAGTGACGAGTCAAGATTCTGACCCCACTATTTAGTCCTGATTGACAGGTCATGGTTCTGACCCGTCACTCATGACCTTGGCAAAGATTCTACCCTGTCACTATTTAGTCATATGTGACGGATCACGGTTCTGACCTGTCATTTATGACCTTCGACAAAGAAGGTTAAAAAGATAAAATATCCGGTTTCTATCACAATTACGTGATAGGTGAGGTGGCAAGGTGGTTACGTGCGAGAGGAGGTGTCGGGTTCGATTTCTCGTGGAATACTGACTATAAAAACAATGTGAAAATAGCAAGTGAACCGTGGCGAGTGGCGATGGGCCTGCGTTAGGATGGCTCAAGTAAAACAAATTTTTTTTTTTGGCTTTTTTGTTCAAAAAATGTGAAAATTTTAATCAGTCATTAGTGACGAGTTAAGAGCACAACCCGTCACTTATGACAAGTCATAAGTGATGGGTCATGATTATGATCCATCACTTATGACCTTTATTAGTGATGGGCTACAGTTACGACCCGCACTAATGACCTTATAAGAGATGGGTCATAACCCGTCACTGATGACTAGTCATTAGTGACGCATTCAGGGTAGACCTGTCACCCATGACGGTTATCACTTGTCACTGAAGGGCTTATTTCACATAGTGATTTCTCGTCGCTCATAACCATGACCATAGTTGATTAATCAGTTTTACACTTTGCAAAGGTTGTACACTTTATCCACAAGTCATGAATTCTTGTTTTTCAAGTGTTAGCTAAACTTACACACTTCTGAGGTGTGAAACTAGGGATCATTTCAAGGCCGTTACAATGTTCCTCCCAACACGTGTCTACCTGCTAAAGTTTCACCGCCGCGTAAAAAACATCTCAATAACGGAAGCCCCATCTTGTGCCATAGGAATCCAAGGAAATTCACCATTATGTTCCTCGTTCTACCTAATAGTCTACACTATGTTGGGAGAAAACTAATTACGTGGTCAGGTGACACCCATAACTCAGCTTGTGGTTTCCTTTCTCTTGATGCTGAACAGGTTCCCCTAAAATCCTAGTCCTAAAACCCTGCAAACTCCTCCAGGTCGACGACATCTAAGCACAAAATAAAATAAGGCAAATAAACACCAAGAGGCAAGAAAGAACCAAAAAAGCACTTAAAGCAGCTTAATTATTAATTTAGGATTGTTGGTGATTTTTTTATGAAGGAAACAATTATAGCACACCCGGGAGGAATACTCTGGTGTGTACCAAATCCTGAGCACCAGACCATCTGGTGTAGTTATTTTTCCTAGGACTTGTCCAATTCAGTCGAAACTTTGTCCCGGTTTTAGAGGTTTCTTCATGTATTGCATCCATAAGACCTACTAATATATATTCTTGACAAACATATTAGTCTCATTGACTATGTTATCCTTAATCACCAAAATCACAATCATAGCTTAATAAGGCAATTTTTGCTATAATCTCCCTATTTTTGGTGATTGCTGGCAACACAACCAAAGCAAGAGACAAATGATATAAATTAAGGAAATAGAAGATTTTAAAAGTTCATAAGACCATACCTCTTTGCTTGGTTTTATGGTAAGAACAAATTATAATACCAATTGTAAGGACAACCATGTTCTTACCAACTGTTGGAGCAAGAGATCGTCTTGCCCTAGCAAGTATGATGAGAGTTTCTTCTAAGGAGGAGACTCAAACTTGTAGACGAAGTTTGAGAGGAACGAACACCACAAATGTATTGATAGTAAAAATATGGACCATGCTAGGGGAGTATCACAGGAAGACTTTGTGATTGTGCTCCTCTGTGCTATGTTGAGCGTGCTCCTTCTAACCTCTCTTTTCCAGGTGACCATGACCCCTTATTTATAGGGTAGTACGTAACTTAGTGTACAAGTTATTATGATGTACAAATATCTAGAACCTGACTGAATTACTGGGCCTTATCCTGGATAACTATCTTTTACCCTACATAGAAGATAAATATCTATCGTGGTAACTATTGTGGTGCCTACCCCCTGAGGGGTGAGCCGGTTGCCAATTGTGGCCCGTCGTTGCTCTACCGGGGGTATCAGGATGACTTGCATTGTGCTGGGGTGTCAAGATAAGCACCACTTGCACCAGCATTAATCGCCCATCACCTCACGTCAGGTCGGCTGCAAGGGGGTGTCCTTTCTTCCCTGATATTATATTATCTCCAGAGGCCGACTATGTCTTTAGGCTTTGGTAGGCTGCATGGGCAGCGGAGGGGTGGCTCGAAGTGGTCCGCAGCCTCCAGGGATAAGGCCTCCTGCTGAGTTCGGAGGCCGAAGGCTCTAGACAGACTTATTGTAGCTTCGAGTCTTTGGAAGGCGACGTACGTGCCGGAGAGGTGGCCCGAAGGGGTCCGTAGCCTCCAGGGATAAGGCCTCCTGCTGAGTTCGTAGGCCAAAGGCTCTAAAGGGATTTGTTGTAGCATCGAGTCTTCGGAAGGGCACGTACGTGCCAGAGAGGTGGCCTGAAGGGGTCTGTAGCCTCTGGGGATAGGGACTCCTACTGAGTCCGGAGGCCGAAGGCTCTGGAGGGACCTTTGATAGCGATCGTCAACCATTATCCTCAGGCTGGTCTATTTTCCCCAACAGTTTCCCCTCATTCTCTGGCCTCGATGTTTGGAGGGGTGAGAGGATGTGAAGGAAAACCAACTCCAGCGTAGGTTTGTAATAAGAATGCCTGAATGCCATTCCCCGTTCCTGAGGAGTTTTTTGGCGGGAATTACGGGCGTTGATGGTGAAGCTCAAGGCTGACGGTGCATTCGTAGTAGTGGCACACCCTGGGGTTATGCTAAAGTCAGAGGTGCAGCCGGCGTCGAAGTTGAAGTCGAAGACCGAAGAGGTATTAGCATAGGAGGTACACTCCGGAGCCTGTTGGAGTTGGAGTATGCGGTATCAGGGCTCGAGGCCGAAGGGGCGTCGGTGGAGGTGATGCGCTTCAGGGTCTGTGCCAATGCTGATTTAGATTCTTTAGACTTTTTTGGTGATGGGTCTTCTCACCATTTGAGTTTGTCAGAGTGGGGGATTACGTGTGGGTTTGGGGAATCCCCACGTTCAGCAATTAAAGGACGGTAGGATGGGATGTGACACTGGCACGTTTTTGACTGGATAATGCGTGGGTTCGTTTAGGGTCTTGTGCCCACGCCTCTGGAATGCGCCGAAAGGAGTCTAGGTCATTAACGTGATGGGACATTTGTGTAAGAAAATGAAGCGTTACCGTGGGATGTTGTCATGTGCCGGGGAACGACCGGGATATGGCCACGGGCCCCCAGAGACAAATGAGGGATGCCATGGAGCGACACCATTTTGGTTCCGCTTCTTCTCCTGGGCGTACATGACTGCTCAGCCCAGATATAGAGCTGGGGTCATCTGGCTGAATTTACCACCGCCCCACGAGCGAACACTCAACCTGACTTTGAATATGCCATCGTCTTCCTCCCCATCTTCTTTGGAAATATCACTGATCTCGATTGCTTTTACTGGGGCTGGGCCATCTCGGCCACCAGCGGTGGCACTGGTGGCCGTGCGGCTTGCGTCCCTATGGGGTGGACAGCTGCCTATCGCCCCTGCCCAACCCCCGGTTCGGGCGACCACGCTTGTCGAGATCATCAATATTTCTGATGATGAGGAGGAGATTGACTAGGATCTCCTACGGAGGGAGAGAGACAAGGAGGAGCAGGCTTCGGTGGTGAGGGAGAGGGCTGGGAAGAAGCGGGAAGAGGCCCCAACGGTGGCTCCTTCGGTTTCTTCTTTGTCTTCCAACAGCTCAGGGGTCAGCTACTGCATCAGCTTTCGTGGCAACAGGCCGCAGATGAAGTGCATATGTCTCTCCATGCGCGGTCGTTGCCAGGATCCGTAGGAGGCGAAGGTGGCCTTCGGGGGTGATTCGTGGACATCCCTGTTTTGCCGTTGGACTATGGCCCTACCGCGGGGCATAGTTGTCTTTTGCCATCTTGTACTCTTTCTATGCTCTTTGAGAGTTTGTCTCCTCTCTAGCGGCCTTTGTACTGATTGCTTCTTTGTATGCATACTCTGAATGCACGTTTATTTAACAATATAATTTGGACCTTTTGGGGCAATTGTATCTCTTTTAGGGCCGAAGTGTAAGGGCATCCATCAAGCAGGGGATCGCATGTCTGTGTGCCTTCGTGCCTTTGAGCCATGCTTCTTCATCCCCTTCGTAGGAGATTGCTAGTGTTTTGGACGACTGAGGTACCGAGCCTTCACATAGATCATTTCCGGTTTCGTTCCTTCCAGGGGAGAGGTGGCCTCGGGAATCTGGTAGTGGTAGACATGTAGGGTAACTAAGGAGGGTCAGGTGAAGCAGTGGCGACCTTATTGTTCCCGGTTATCTTGTACTCCTCAGGCTCAACGCTGGTAGCACCTTCTACCAAATTTGTTCCAGATTTCCGACCCAGCGAAGTCCATCTAGAACCTTTGGAGACAAGCTCTGGAGGTGGTCCTCAACCCTTCGAGTTCTTAGCCACTGCCTGGCTTTGAAGGTGATCCATTTAAAGCCTGGCGATAGCGTGTAGGAGGCATAGTCGAAGGCTAGTAAGGAGAGGTGGTCCTCGACCTCCTCGGCCCATAGCCTCTACCCGTCTCCAGAGGTAATCTATTCGAAGCCTTGCAACAATGCATCGGAGGCGAAGCTGGAGACTAGACTGGAGAGGTAGTCCTTGAACCACCTCGGCCCTTAGTCACTGCCCGGCTCTGGAGGTAATCCGTCCAAAGCCTGGAGACGACGTGTCGGAGGTGAAGCTGAAGGCTAGGTGGGAGAGGTGGTCCTCGACCCCCTCGGCACTTAGTTGCTGCCCGGCTCTAGAGGTAATCCATCCAGAGCTTGGCGATGGAGCATCCAAGGCGAAGCCAAAGGCTAGACGAGAGAGGTGGTCCTTGACACCCTTGGCCCTTAGCCTCTACCCGGCTCCAGAGGTAATCCATCTGAAGCCTGGCGATGGCGTGTCAAAGGCGAAGACGAAGGCTAGGCCGGAGAGGTGGTCCTCGACCCCCTCGGCCCTTAGCCGCTGCCCTGCTATAGTGGTAATCTGCCTGGATCCTGGCCACGATATGTCAGAGGCAAAGCCGATGGTCACATGGCAGAGGTGGTCCTCGACCCCCTCGGACCTTAGCTGTTGCCCAGCTCCAGAGGTAATCCGCCTAGAGCCTGACGACGGCGTGTCAGGGGCAAAGCCGAAGGGTACATTGGAGAGGCGGTCCTCGATCCCCTCGGCCCTTAGCCGCTGCCCGGCTTCGGAGGTAATCTGCCCGAAGCCTGGCGATGGCATGTCAGGGGTGAAGCTGAAGGCTAGATGGGAGAGGTGTTCCTCGATCCCCTCAGCCCTTAGCCGCTACCTGGCTCCTGCAATAAATAGTTGGGGATTCCATACTATTTCCCATGCCACGAAGAGTGACCTTTTACTTAATGTTAGCATGATCTTCATAAATGATGTATGAATCGTGTCTTAGATGAGACTGCAGGGTAATGACTTTAGCTGTTACCATACGTGTTTGAGTCATGCGGGCCATACCTCTTCTTACGGGGAGGTGGATTTATACCCCTTTGGTCTGGTTGCTGTGCCTATTGGGGGCTACTGGGTTTTGCACCCCTCTGGTATGGAGGCGCTTGCCTTCAAGATGTTGCGGGATTTTGTCCGATAGTTTTTTTAGAACCTCTCCATCTGGCGGAGGTTTTTCGAAGACATTACCGCTTGTGGGGGTTTTCAAAAGTCTCTCCGTCTTGCGGAGGTTTTTGCAAGGCTCTCTGTCATGCGGAGGTTTTGGAAGTCTCTCCATTTTGGTGGAGGTTTTGCAGGACTCTCTATTGTTGGTGGAGTTTTTTGTAAGACGCTCTGTCTAGCGGAGGTTTTCGGAAGTCTCTCCGTCTTGCGGAGGTTTTGGCATGGCTCTCCGTCCTGCGGAGTTTTGGGAGTCTCTCCATTTTGGCAGAGGTTTTGCAAGACTCTCCATTGTTGGCGGAGGTTTTTGTAAGACGCTCTGTCTCACAAAGACTTTCGGGAGTCTATCTATCTTGCAGAGGTTTTTGCTAGGCTCTCCGTCATGCGAAGGTTTTGTAAGACTCTTCGTCTTGCGGAGGTTTTTGGAAGTCTCACCATTTTTGCCTGAGGCTTTGTAAATTTCTCCTTTTTTCCAAAGCTTTCGCAGGGCCCTCCGTTTTTCCTGGAGGTTTTGTAAGTTTCTCCATTTTTGATCGAGGTTCTGTAGTACTCTCCGCTTTGTCAGAGGTTTTGTAGGACTCTCCGTTTTTGCCGAAGGTTTTGGAGGACTCCCCGTTTTTGCCGGAGGTTTTGCAGAACTCTCTGTTTTTGTCGGAGGTTTTGTAAGTTTCTCCATTTTTGCTGGAGGTTTTGCAGGACTCTTCGTTTTTGTCAGAGGTTTTGTAAGTTTCTCTATTTTTGCTGGAGGTTTTGTATCCCCTTCGGCATGTATTAATGCCGAAGGCTCTACACACTATCGAAGCTACGCAATACCTTTTAGGAAACCTATTACCTTCCAGGTGACCTAGGCATGCTACACCTACGGTGTGTAGGCTTGTCGTGCTCCTAAGGAAACGCCCCGGGTGCACCGTAACACTGTCCACCAAGGGTGTGTCCTGGCGTGGCATTTATACGACCAAAGCTATGCAATACCTTTTAGGAAACCTAGGTTTGATGCCTTTGTGGTGACCTATGCATGCTGCGCTCGCGGTATATAAGCATGCCATGCAATGAGGATTCTTTGCGACAGCATTCCTCAAAGCACTGCATCCTCACATCAAGGTCATCCCTTGATATGCAGCGTCCACACTACCAAGGCTATGCAACACCTCCAGGACACCCTAACATAATCTGCCCTCTGGGTGACCTAGGCATACTGTGCTGTTGTAGGTGCGTGGGCTCCACTACCTACCAGGGCAAATCTTACCCTCTGGGAAACCTTTTCAGGTGACTTTAGGTTTAGGCAAGCAATACTTACAGGTGCGTAAGCATGTCATACTTCCCGAAGAAATCCTTCGGGGTCCCTTGATAGCCGACATTTACACACTATCGGGGCTATGCAACGCCTTCCAGAAAACCAAGGCTTTATGCCTCCGCGGTGACCTAGGCTTGTTGTGCCTGCGGTGTGTAGGCATGTCGTGCAACGAGGATTTCTTGCGACAGCATTCCTCAGAGCACCGCATCTTCACCTCCGAGGACATCCCCCGGGGCATGGCTTTGACACTACCGAGGTTGTGCAATGCCTTCCAGGACACCCTGGTAAAATCTGCCCTCTGGGTGACCTAGGCATGCGGCGCAGCTACAGGCATGGGTTTTGCATGGTTATGTACTAGTTAAGTTTTGCAGTATACTGTTGGCAATTAGCAGCTAATTGTAGTATAAGACATAGCTAGGTCAGATGACTATTCATAATCATGTCAAATGAAGATGTAACATAAGTTCTACAGCTTACTGCTAAACAGGGACGTAATTTAGATTTACCATTTTTACCTAATGGCTATCAGTTGTAAAAATTTCTAGCAGTAAGGTTGGAGGCCTCCAACATGTTTTGATCGTACTGTATGAAAGATAGACTAGCTAGGTAAACTATCTATAGGTAATAGTGGGTGTACGTTTACCAGAATAAGGCCTCTATTATAAGGCTTGAAGGCCCCGAAGCCTACGATAGCTCAGTAGAGGTGGTTCTCAACCCCCTCAGCCCTTAGTCATTGCCCGGCTCTGGGGGTAACCAGTCCGGAGCCTGGCAACAGTGTGTGTCAGAGGTGGAGCCAAAGGCTAGTCACGAGAAATGATCCTCGACCCCCTCGGCCCTTAGCCGTTGCCTGGCTCCGGAGGTAATCCGCCCAAAGCCTAGCGACGGCTTTCTCCAACTCAGTCCTTGTCGTTGGGATATTGCACCGTCGATAGCGGAGTTGGTGGCGACAGAGCGGGGTTGGAGGGCCGGGAAATTGCCTGGGAGTTTGCCCCAGGCTTCCGACCCTTGTGCCGTCCTTCACTGGTTCCCTCTATGGCCAGGTATTCTGCTTGTTTTCTGAGGAACTCCTCCCAAATGGTCATGAGGATTTGGCAATCGTAGGTGTTGTGGCCGTGCCCTGGTCCGTGCAGGATACAACCGTATGCCTCCAAGGGTACCGGAGCTTGTGGTTGACATTGAGGTCGCTGCCGGGGGCCACGTGCCCCAGAGCCCGTGGTTTCCCTAGGGCCTCCTTTCCTTTGGGGAGATCGTCGAGGTTTTCTGGTGAATTGGTTTTCGAAGCCAGAGTGGCTCTGACTACGGCTCCCTGGACGAGGTGGACTTGGGGTTCCCTACACCTAGTTGGTGTCATGAGGACTATGTTGGAGGCACTAGCAGGGTCTGTGCACTCCGGAGCCTTGCGCCTCTTCAGAACCTTCTTTTACCGGAGGGGCCAGAAGAGGACGCTGGGTGGATAGATTCTCCGAAGGTGTTGGCTCGCTCGAGACGTCCCAGGTGCTGTCGAAGGAGATACCTTGGGACCAATTCCAGGCGGGAATATTCTGGGGTTCAACCGCCCAGAACCACTGGAAGGTGGCCTGCCTGGCTGCGACCTCGGCCGTGACCTCTTCTGGTGCAGCGAGGTGTTCACCATGTAGAGCCTGGAAGGGCTCCGTGCTGTTTGGAGTTTTCATACCGACCCAAGATTCTGGGTCGGTCAAGGCCGGAGGAACGCCGTCCCATACGGCAGCTGGTCTGGAGGGTATACGTGTGCACGGCTGAGATAGCCATGCATATAGTTGCATGATTGCAACGGTGGATATGGCGGCTAGCACGTTGGTGGTTTTTCTAGTGGATTCCTACATCTCTTTGGCACTTCTGTGTTCGAAATCCCTATGGATGGCGCGCTATTGGAGCAAGAGATCGTCTTGCCCTATCAAGTACGGCGAGAGTTTCTTCTAAGGAGGAGACTCAAGCTTGAAGACAAAGTTTGAGAGGAAGGAACACCACAAATGTATTGATAGTAAAAATATAGACCAGGCTAGGGGGAGTATCACAGGAAGACTTTGTTATTGTGCTCCTTCGTGCTATATTGAGCATGCTCCTTCTGATCTCTCTTTTCCAGGTGACCACGACCCCCTATTTATAGGGTAGTACGTAGCTTAGTGTACAAGTTATCATGATGTACAAATATCTAGTACCTGGCCGAATTACTGGGCCTTATCCTGGATAACTACATTTTACCCTACATAGAAGTAAATATCTAGTGGTAACTATTGTGGTGCCTACCCCCTGAGGGGTGAGCGGGTTGCCAATTGCAGCTCGACGCCAATCTGGTGGTGGTGTTAGGATGACTTGCACCGCACTAGGGTGTCAGGATAAGCACCACATACACCGGCATTAATCACCCATCACCTCACGCCAGGTCAGCTGCAAGGGGGTGTTCATTCTTCCCTGATATTATCTCTGGAGGCCAGTTGCATCTTTAGGCTTCGGAAGGCTGCATGGGCACTGGAGGGGTGGCCCGAATGGGTCTGCAGCCTCTAGGGATAAGGTTTCCAGCTGAGTTCGGAGGTCGGAAGCTCTGGAGGAACTTGTTGTAGCTTCGAGTCTTCGGAAGGCAACGTATGTGCCAGAGAGGTGGCCCGAAGGGGTCTGCAGCCTCCAGGGATATGGCCTCCTACTGAGTCCGGAGGCCGAAGGCTCTAGAGGGACCTTTGATCGTGATCGTGAACCATTATCCTCAGGCTGGTCTATTTTCTGCCAACACCAACATTATATCTCCCTTTTTGCTACAATTTCCCTCAACATTATGTCTCCTTTTAGTTGTGGCTACCATGTAGATAATTCTTTTTTTTCTCCATTGCCATTATCTTTCTTGATCGACCCATGCAGGTAATTCTTCCTTTATCAACCCGAGATGCATCTCCCTTTGTCAACAATCTACCCGAGATAGTTCTTGAATCTTGCTTGCTTCTCATGCATCTTGCTTTGGTCTCAAAATTCTTCCCCTTTATCAACAATCTCAAGAAGGCTATAAAGACATGTTAAACTTAAGGGAAAATATTAGATTATTTAGGAGAGAGCTTTATAAAACGTAATTCATATGAATGATACCACTTATGAAGAATTATGAGGAATTGATACCAATTGAAAAGATATACCAATTGTAAGGATAGTAGGCATTGATATCAATTGAAAAAGACAAACAAGGATCATAATTCATAAAACTCACATGATATAATCTAAAATCCACCTATATGTGTACATATATATAATGAGACCCACTTGTAAATACCACTTGTAGTAATATAGCAATATATGCATAAATAGACAATAAATAGAGGTAGGAAGTTTAAGCCATATCATGCATGGAGGTAGTTTAAATGTAGAAATGAATTAACAATGATATCAATTAAAGCCTTTAAGCATTTCATATCTCTGGGGACTTGTTTATCACTTCATGAGACTATAAAATATATTACTTGAAACGCATGTTAGTGTCAAAATCACAACCCATATGATATACTTCCTCTAAATGTGTGAATACAAGCATTGAATACTTGTGAGAGATATGCATTTGTTATTGATAACAATGGGGAAGGTACCCTATAGATTGGTTCATGGCACATAAAGGATACGAAATGTAGAACTAGTGCCATGTAAGACCTAAAACTAATAAACCATATAGGTTGCTCATAAGAAAGAAAGAAACACAAGTAACCTACCATATGAAAACATACAATAGGCATTGGAATAAATTGAATTGAGAGCATGTAATCCTGGATAAGGCAAGAGAATTCATCAATTTAGAGGATTTAACATCTAGTACCTTTCATCTTTAGATGAGAATTTGGGTATATGATGATCATGATCTTCATCAATGAGCCTAATCTTGTACACTTGGCTTCTATACTTGAATCTTCACTTAATTTTGTGAGCCAAGTCTCCAAATCCCTGAGCCGACTTGTGGACTTCAAGTCTTCTTTGGAACCCAAACCGATTAGGACCACTTCATATTGGTGATTACTTCCTTTGGCACCCAAATGAGTTGGTTTCACCCCCGGTCATTTTCTCCCAACCATGTGTGCAACCACTTTGTGATTATTCTTCTTCTTAAGCTTATAGTGATTGTTGTTGGTATTGGTCTTATAGTTAGGCTTAGTGTAGATGTTGGAGGTCTTATTAGAGAGATTCGTGATCTTCTTCTTCTACTTGATCTCCTTCTTGATTTGTTTGCATTGGAAGGACTTGTGGCCTTCTTGATGCCACTTTAAGCATGTCACGGTGGACCCTTCCGCATGCTTCTTCACCATGGTAGCATGGTTATCTTGAGGATGTTAGATATGATTCTTGCCCTTTAATCTTGCCAAGTCCTTCTTGAGCTTCTCCACTTCTTGCTTGAGCTCATCATTCTCTTATGTAATGAGTTCATTAGATGATTCTACAACAACATTCTCAATATATGTCTCATTGCAAAGAGGTGAGCTAGATAAATCAGTTAAATCATCACAAGAAATGGAAGCATCTACCTTAGCATTAAAATTAAATAGAGAGGTAGATTGCTTCAAATGGACCTTAGTTTGAGATTCAATGCACTCAAATTTAGCCTTAATCTCTTTTATGTTCCTTGTTTAGCAAATTGAATTTGCTCAATAATTGTTCATAATTAGAAACAAAGGTAGCATGAATATCATTAAGGGTATTGAATTTCTTTAGTTCTTTAGATTGTTTCTTTAACGTCTTGTTTTCTCATTAATTAAATCAAGAAGTTCTTCTTGAGAGGGTGAATCTTCATCAAATTCATCATCACTTACATCACTTTCCATACCTTTGTCCATAAGGTACTTATGTGATGACTTGCATGATGACAACTTGTGTGATGATGATCTAGAAAAATAGCTTCTCTTGGAGGAGTAGATGGTGAGGCTCTCATCGTTTGAGCTTAAATCTTCATCTTCACTCACACATCTCCCCTTGCATGCAAATTGCTTTGCTTCCTCCTCTTGTCTCCCTCTTATTCTTGATCTTCTTCTCCCTCTTGATATGATAGATTGTGTTGACCAAGTCTTCAATTGAGATTGGATGATCAATCTTGGCATTGATCCTCTTCATATTCTTCTCTCACTTTGAGAAAAGCTTGGTGATCTTGGGATCAATTTCTTCATCACTTGATGTGCATTGATCACCCTCTACATTGCTCTCTTTATTTTGATCACCATCATCTTCGCTTGAGTTTGACCCTTGCTCTTGTCTCCTCGTCCTTGCCTTCATGTGTTGGCATTAAGCTTGCTTGATTATGAGAGCAAGGTTCTTGATGTCGGATAAGGTAGAACTTCAACCCCCATGTTCATGGTCATCTTATGTTCATGGTCATCTTCTAAGTGACCTTTCTAAGTACTTGGTTTGGAGTCATCTTCCTCATGTCATGATTGTTGTAGATGATGGAGACAATCAATTTGTACTTCGGAAGAAGAGTTTGAAGTATTCTTCTCACCACTTAAGCATCTTCAATTTACATCAAGCCTAGCCCATTGATCTCATTAACAAGAATATTCAATCGAGAGTACATACCATTAGCACTTTCAAGGGCAAATTGTTTGTATGCTATTGAGCTAGTAACAAGCACATGATATTTTTCATTCGCACATCCTTTGTGTCTTCATGTATTTTAATGAGATTAGTCTAAATATCATGTGCATTGGTGAGAGTATATACTCTATTGAATGGGTCGATGCTAAGAAACGATAAAATGGTACTCTTCACCATAGCATCATATTACCTCTCCTTGTTCGTGAGACGATGTCTCATCCACTCCTGAGTAACTCTTCAAATATATAGACCTTTAGCTTGCAAATAACATGTCACTAGAATTTTCTACCAGGGAAAATTAGTGCCATCAAAGTATGGAGCCATACCAATATCTATCCTAATCGCGGATGTCACAACTCACTAAGCGGTCCTAACTGATCATAATGAGACTAAGACTCAAATGCCACTTGAATTGGCGAAACCTTGTGAAAGGTGTGAGGTTCTAACACCAATTGTAGAGCTAAATATGAGCCCTAGCTCTAATACCAATTATAGGGATCGGTGATGTTCTAAGAGGGGGTGAATTAGGACACTTAGAAATTAATGGCTCTAAAAACTTCACAAGATTAACCTATCTCAATTTTGATCTAAATGTGCTCTACGTTTATCTAGTTTGTCTACTCTACCACTCAAGAGGATTGCAACCTACCCTAGCAAGGTAAATTGTAAATATGTAAGTGCAGAAACGTAAAAAAGGTAGACAGACAAACTCGGCATAAGAGATGTTTATGTCATGGTATCGGTGCCACACCAGCCACCCCTAGTTCATGTTGGAGCTCCATAAAGGGTATCCTGGTCGCCAAGTCTCTTCTGATCATAGCTCTTGAGATACCAAGTCACCAAGACAAGGCCTCAAGCACGATGAGCCACCAAGCCACCAAGGTGAGGTCTCACCACTAACCTCTCTTCTAGTCACTTGCACGTTGTCTTCACTTTGGAACTTTAGTCACAAAGACAAGGGCCTCCGTGTTGCTACATAATCTTCTTACCGTCGCTCCAAACCAAATCGAAGGGTCAACAAGTTACCAACGAGTCACCAAGACTCCAAGGCATCGATGTATGTCTCGGTATACGATTGGATCACTCCTTGATCCACTCTCTATGTTGTAGCACCTAGCAACACTTTTCTCTAGGCCTATAAGCACTAATCACACTTTAATGGTGTGCTTAATTGCCTTGGATGGACACTTTAAGCACTTTGATGGCTTGGATGTCTTCTCAGGTGTGTATGAGGTTCTCTAAACTCCAGCAGCCTCAAATGAACAAGTGGAGGAGTATTTATAGTCTCAACTCCGCGGACTAACTATTGCTCCAACGGCTCAACTTCACTGTGAATACCGGATGATCCAGTGACAACTATAGTACAAGCACCGTACCATCTGGTGAGTACAACATCAGCAACTAGCCATTGGAACCCCACTCAAATGCATTCTAAACACCAGACTATCCGGTGTGTTGTCTTGCACCAAGCCGAGACACTACTTCTCTATGCAATTAGTCTGGTGTGTAGACCCTCTAATCACCGGACCTTCCGGTGTGTTGATATTCATCTTCTACTTAGGATTTGACATCTTACTGGAAAACACTCTGGTGTGTTAACTTCTTCATCACCGGACCATCCGATGAGTTGAAATCTTTTCTTTCCTCATTTGCACAGCTTCTGTTAAATGCTCCTGTGTAGGCATCCAGTATGTAGTACTTCGATCATCAGACCATCCAGTGAGATCTTCATTTTCCTCTTCTGAGTGAAAACACTCCAGTGTGTATAGCCTTTTAAGCATCGGGCCATTCGGTGAATATAACACACCCGGGAGAAATACTTTGGTGTGCACAAAGTCCTATGCACCGGATCATCCAGTGTAGTCATTTTTTCTGGGACTTGTCCAATTCAGTCTAAATTTTATTCTAGCTTTGATGGCTTCTTCATGTATTGCATCTATGAGACCTACTAACATATATTTTTAACAAACATGTTAGTTCTATTGACTATGTTGTCATTAATCACTAAAAATATAATTATGACCTAATAGGGCCATTTTTGCTACAGGGTTCGGCGCAAGTGCGAGAGAGAGGGAGAGGTGAGCGCAGATGCAAGGATGGGCCAGAAAGAGGTTGGCCTAGCAGGGCGGGTTAGGCATGCGGGAGAGAGAGGGAAGGGAGGTGGGCCACAAAGGGGATTTGGCCTAGGTGGAGTTGACGACACGAGCCGAAGAGAGGAGGGAAAGGAAGAGGACCGGTGGGTCAGGCTGAGGAGGAGAAGGGAGAGAGATGGGTTGGGAGGGTGAGATGGTTTCGGCATTGGTGTGGTTCTTTTTCTTTTTTATATATTTTTATTTCTCTTCTCAAGTTCTTTTTCTTTTATCTTTTCTTTTTTCTGTGATATTTCTTTAATTATTTTTCTGCACTAAGTTAATTTATTAACTGATCTATTTATTAATTTAATTAATTAGGAAACCGTCAAGGCAATCAAGATCGATTTATTGAATAATTTCTTTACAAAAATTTGCATTAGGCAATTTTTGGGAATTTGGGCTATTACAATTCAACCACCAAAAAATTTATCTTGATGCTCTAGGATGATTTTGGATGAATCACACCAAGACAAATTGCATTGAACAAAACATTCGTCAAAAATCAACAAGAAACAATGAGAACGAAAAAAAAAACATGGGGAATGAAGGAAATTACCAACTCATCACTTACAAAATTCAATCTTTATTGCAATGAATAATTCACACATCTCCAAAAGTATCCTAAAAGTGTTTCTACGAAACCCTAATTTTTCTCTGGAAAGTCTATCTAATCTCTGTTGTACTCGGTATTGTTCACCTACAGACAACCGAGCCTTTTATTCTCAAGGGATCAGTACAATTACCAACTCAAGCATGGCACGGTACCGATACAGACTCAACACATTGGTCCGCTGAGTTTTTTTTATTAAAAATTTAAATAAATAGATTCTCCGTAGAAAAAATTACAAAACTAGACGTCTACAGCCCACTGAAAGGGTTGCAGCCCTCTGAGAGGATGGTTAGGCCACCTAACCACCCCCTGAGAGGGCGGGAAGTCTAACGGCCCTCTCAGAGGGCGGGTACGGCCTGCCCGCCCGTGCCAAGCGCCTTACCGCCCCCTGAGGGGGTGGGTAGGGTCCTTACCGCCCTCTCAGGGTCGGTAAGGGGCTTCCTGCCCGCGCCACTCAGCTTGCCCCCTCTGGCCTCTTCTATAAAAGGGACTAAAATTAGCCCAAAATTCCATTTTATTCAGAAAAAAGAAAAAGTTGAGAACAGGGAGGAGAAGAGAGGAGAGGAGAGGGGAGGAAGAGAGCCTGGCGAAGCCCTGCTGCATTTGAGCCGCGGATTTGAAGATTATTTTTGGGTAAGTGTTTTTTTTCTTTTTATTGTTGTTAATTAGTGCAGTAGTAGTATATGACATAGGTTTTAGACATGTATGACCTAGGGTTTAGAAAATTATCAAATTTACTTAGAAAATTGTACGATAGCAGTGAAATATAGAATATTATTTTTACTATATTAGGTTTGGAAATGTAGATTTTATTGAATAATAATTGTAGGGTTGTAATGTGCGACATAGGAGGTAGCAGTATATGATAATTTGCGAACCTAGGATGTAGCATTTAGAAAATGGTAGCGTTTAATTTGCACACGGTACAATAGGTAGTAAATATAGATTGTATAGAGTGATATTTATAGGTTAGTTTGGTTAGGACTAGTATTGAAAACCTATTGTTATGTATGAATCGGTGTTGGTAAATTATTTTATCCAATAATTAGAAATATAGTTTGTTGGTCTTAACAATGGTTTTGTTTGCGGGTGTTTCCAGGGATGGTAGATAAATTAATTTTTTAGATATATTATGGTGAGGGTGAAATTAGGTACAGTCCTAACGGTATAGATCTGTCTGGATTTTGTCATGTCATGAAGGGTCTTAGTAAAGCAAATGAGAGGACCATTGTGGGTGTGTGCAAATGTCTCATACGGTTTTTCCAACTGGATCCGCAGCAACATGAGCTGAAGTTGAAAGATGTCATCAACCGTGCTAGTCATGGATACTTTGGTGAGCTTGTTCCCATTGAAGCCACATCAACTTGGAGGCAGTATATAGATATATGTTGTGAACGTGACCTGCCGCTAGTTTTGTTAGCTGAGGCGTACCTGAAAGATCAAACTGAGGTGAACTCTGCGGAAGCAGTAGCAGAACCAAGTGAGGCAGTGGAAGATGAATTAGAGGCAGCTAATGTCGGGTCTAGGGAGGATGTTGGTGATATTCCAGAGCTGCAACCGATGGGTGTAGCTGATGAAGGGGAGCAAAACCTAGCATCATTGAAGATATGTAGTTGGAGGCTGAAGAGTTGGAGGAAGGCCTTGCCGATGGAGATTCATCTGACGAGGAGGGTAATGCTCTAGTTCCTGCAGAGTGGAGGGATCATGAATTTTCGAAGCTGGTGGTTAGCGAGGCTGACCGGACACCATGGCAGTACCATGAGAACGAGGTGTCACAGGGTGCTATGTACCCTACAAAGGAGGCAGTTATTGATGCAGTAAAATTCTGGTCGTTGTCTCCTCGGAGGCAATTCAAGGTTGTTAAATCCAGTAAAAGGGAGTACGATGTGAAGTGTTTGGTGCCGCAGTGTCCTTAGCGGGTGCACGCATTCAGAGGGAAATGGGTAGACTACTGGCAGTGCTCAATAGTTAAGGAACATAATTGTCACATTGAGGAAATAGAGTTCGCCCACCGGAACCTGTCATCTACCTTCATTGCAAATGTTATGTACGGGGAGATTGTGGACAACCTAAGGTATGAGCCACGATCAATAATCCATGCTATTGAGCAAAGGTTCCAGTACACAATAAACTATGCGAAGGCATAGAGGGCCAAACAAAAGGCTATTGAGATGAGGTTCGAAACATATGAAGATTCATATCACAATCTACCTCGTCAATTAGACACAATTTGTGGAAGGAACCCAGGCAGCTAATATGGTATCAAGCATTACCTCTCTACTGATGTGGAGTACAGCGGGAAACGAGTGTTGCAGCGTGTTTTCTTTGCATTCGCCGCAACTATCAAAGCATTTCGATATTGTCGACCAATCATATGCCTAGATGGAACATTCCTGACTGGGAAGTACAAAGGGCAGATATTGTCTGCAATTGGGGTCAATGGTAACAACCAAGTCCTGCCACTAGGGTTTTCTTTCGTGGAGAGTGAGAACGGGGACAGCTGGTATTGGTTCCTAGAGCGGGTCAAACATGCTATTGTTCTTGACCGACTAGGTGTGTGTCTCATTCATGATAGACATGCAGGATCGTTACAGACTTTGCTGGATATGCAACATGGTAGTGTTCGACGAGGTGTAGCAGCACAGTGGCATGACCTCAAAAGCAGGTGGTGCATGCGCCATATGGGTGCGAACTTCTACAGACAATTTAAAAATAAAGAGTTGGTGAAGCTTTTCAAAAAGTTGTGCAGTCAAAACCAGCAACAGAAGTTCAATGCGCTATGGGAAAGACTTGATGAACTGACTCTAAAACAAACTGCGGAGGCTGCACCTAACGGTGATGAACCAATAGCTCTCAGACCTTTTCCAATAGATACTCTGCATATAGTAAGGAGATCAGGTTCAGCTATTAGGAGCTTCTCACAGTGGATACGTAATGAGCCAAATGAAAAATGGGCTCTGTTGTATGACAATGGTGGTGCAAGGTCTGGAGTAATGACTACAAATCTTCCAGAGGTTTATAACTAGGTCATGCGAGGAATGAGGTCCCTACCACTAGTTGGAATTGTAGAAGGCATTTTGCATGGGACTTGTAAGTATTTTTTGATCGGTATGCAGCTGCTAAGATTGTAATGGAGGACAATCGTATGCTTTACGGACGGATGCTATGTGAGTACATGGAGAAGACCAATAAGAAGGTCCACATGCATCGCACAAATCAAGAGGGGACTGCGAAGCACAGGTTCAGTGTCCTGTGCCGGGATAAGGGTCGGAGGGGGGGAGGACGTGAGCGGCATATTCAAGAGTGTGTGCTAAGGAGTGGGACATGCATTTGTAGATGCCAGAAGCCACAATTACTCCACAAACCTTGTACACACGTCATAGTTGCGTGTGCGGAGCATCATATGCTTCCCAGGCAATATGTTCCAAAGTATTTTATGAAAGATCAAATACTCAACACCTGGAATCATGAGCTATATGGTTACGGCATTGTTGACACTTTTAGAAGTAATCCAGGGCCTGCAAGAATATATGTGCCTGATTTGGAAAAGATGAAGAACGCACCGGGCCGAAGACAAACTCGTCGGATTCGCAACGATATGGATGAATCCAAGGCTGGCCCTAGGGTCAAGTGATATAGTCAGTGCAATGAAACAGGTCACACGTACAAGTATTGTCCCAAAAATACACCTGGTGATGCACCTGTTGTCTAGGTGAGTTTTATAGTGTGTTGTGCTCGATTTGTACCATTTGAACCTTCGTTTGTAGGTCACTGTCGCAGTGTGTTAATGTTGCATATAGTGATATAGTGAATTTGCCTTCAAAGTATATTGTTACTGTCTATATCTAACAATGCATTAATGTACATGTCTTTGAAATGCAGATATGGCGGACCCTGCGACCCCCGAGCTTCTAGACCCTGCAGTGGACAAGAAGCATCGCAGCTTCTTATCCACCGAGCACCAGACGGAGCTAGGAGTGTTTTGACCACGGGGCCCTGGAGAGCTGCTCACGATAGACGAGCGATGGAAGCACATGTACTTCGATAATTTCATACAAAATTGCCATATCACTGATGTAATTCCATATTTCCATATTATTGGTATACTGCAATACTTGTAGGTTGGTAGTGGCGGGACTCCTACTGCTTTGCCGGTTGGTCGAGGCCCGATCGACGGAGAACCCTGAGGCAGCGGCACGTCATTTCTACTTTGACCGGTCGCTGATAGCAGCCCTGGTCTACCGATGGAGGTCGGAGACACATACGTACGCACGCTTGTTCCCTCTAATGATTTGTAACGATGTTTGTCACACAGCCACACTGGGCACATGAGCAGTCTCGCAGCGCTTACGAGCATTTTCGGACCCAGTTCTACCGGCTATGTCCAGACGACATGGTATGGGAGCCTTACAATATCTTGGCCGTGCAAGGGCGTGCAGGATTGGGTTTGTCACCATTGTGTACCCGCGACGAGGATTACTGGCTCACGAAGGCGCCGCTTGTCTTCAACGTCTACGTCGAAGAATACTCACCGCACCGTGTCATGCGACAGTTTGGCCGTCACCAGGTATTTCCTCTCGTCTACATTCGTACCATCCCCGTGCACGTCCATAGGTACATATGCAAAATTAAAGTTTTCGTATCCTTCGTTTTACTATGACTTACAATTACCATGGTTCAAATGCAGGTAAACATGCAAACACCAGCCGGCTGGCAACCTCTGGGTAGATCGCTTGGCCCCTTACGTGGCAACATGGACCCAAGCGCTACAGGATGTCATGGAGGAGGCCCGTCCCTACAACGAGCGGAACTTTAACGAGTACCTACGGTGGTACGTTCTACGTACACGCACACGAGTCACCTACACCCCTGAGGGTGTCCGGCCCCACATCACGTCGACAAAGGAGGCATACCCGGTGCATTGGGACGAGGACACTGCATTAGCGGTAAGTTTTTCTTTGAAGTCAGTAGTCCATACTCAATGAACAAAACCATATATTGTAATTGTTTTTTCCTGTTCGTATCCACAGGTAGATATCATTTATAATGTACATAAGGATGCAGCTGGTGCCATGGACCACCTCCGGCAGAGGCAGCACCTCAGTGCGTCGGATGTTGCGAGCTTTATCAAGCTACTGCATTGATTATTAAACTTTCATTAGGTGCACCTACACAAGCCTCGACGTAGCCTCGTAGATCAAGCCCTGTGCCTCCACCCTCAGGTACTGGTAGGCCCCTTCATCCCAGTTTTTAATACTTTCAGCAAATTAAGTTAATATTGTGGACAAGTTACTTCGGTGATGAGGCCGGTCTGTCTTCAGCGGCCCCACGCCCGACCCCACCCGCAACGTTCGAGCCATACTATGGCACGACAACCTGGCCTTCTTCTGTTGCACTGGCATACCACGCAGGTACAATTATACAATTTTTACTACTACTTCCAATACCAAATTGTTCATATCTAACATAATTATTTGTTCGTAGGCCCCTCCAGCCAGTACACATGGACGTCAGGAGAACCTTCACAGTTCTCCTACCCTAGTCAGGAGGATGAGGCTGGCCCGGACGCCGCATACGACCTCGTTCGTGACTTCTTCAGGGGCACACCTGACTACGACATCCTCCAGCAGTTCCAGGTACCCAGTGCTCCCCTTTGGACACAGCCCATGCAGGATGTGGTTTCGACACCGGTGCTCCCTACTAGGCCTACCAGATAGGTCGGTCCACCTGACCCCCTCACCTACTCCAGGGGTCACGTGAGGGTTAACCAGCGGCATCGGGACCATGATGGGGCGCACGGGCGACGGCAACGAGGGAGGCAGCAGTAGAATTTTAGATTTTATGTAACTTACATATGCATATTCGCTTCGCGATGTACTCCTACGTATTCAGACACGTTTACTCTTTATGGTCCACTTAGCATGTCGTAACTGCATTTCGTATTCCAAAACGATGGCATCCTAGTTGCATTTCTTAATCCGACATGACCACAAGCTACATTCTATCGTCGTCATTATATCTTACAAAACAACTTATGCAACGAGTGATACCTCGCTTACACTATTGGGAGTGTTACTTTAATCACGAAGTGACCACACTACTGAACTTTAACCATAACATGACAACACATGCCTCCTTGTGCAGGCTTTAGACAAGAAGTGACAACACTACCCAGCTTTTTCCAAACAATAAATGACAACACAGGTACCAATAAATGTGGAATCTCTGACCATCATCAATGATACAATTTTTCCATTCTTCAAGATGGAATCCGATGCTCCTGCCACCAGCTGCGCCCCTGCACTCACTCCTTTCTTCAAGGGCGAATCCAATGCTCCTGCCTCCCCCAACCATAAATAGCTGAACCTCCTTACATTGATGCACCACTCATTTCTCAGATCTCTCAAGTGCAATGTCTTCCTCAGCTCCATCAAACCCACCAAAGAAACATTGGGGGACCACCATACCTGAAGGTCTCGAACCACCAATGTGCTTCTGTGGTGACCTTTGTAAGCTCCGCGAGTTACAGGACATCTCATACAACTATGGGCTGCGCTTCTTCATGTGTGCCAACTACGAGTATGACAAGCCTCAACATGCAACAAATGGTTATCGACCGGTATGACAACAGATATCAGCCTCATCTCTTCCGATTTCGCACCCTATTTTACTAACCGCTCATCTTGTTCTATTTGTTCAGTCCCCTCCACCGCTCTATGATTTTATTCAATGGGTCGACAATGAGTAAAATGACGCACAGAAGCAGTGGGTCAACATGAACATGAGGTAGAGAAGAGAAGCGTACGCACATCGGGAGTATGAGCAACAGCAAGAGGAACTTCACCTCAAGTGGGAGGAAGAAAAGCGCATGAGGAAGGTGGCGCACGACCGTACCATGGCTCAGGCTTGGGAGGCTGAGAGGGAAAGAAAGCGGGAGAGAGCCCACCGTGCTAAGGCGGCAGGTCCCGATGCCCTTCGAAAGGGAAAGTATCCTAGATGCACTCAGTAGAGAGTATCTAATGCAACCCGACATACTTTCACTCCCTAAGGCATGTTACGATTAGGATCGGCGCACTAATAAGTACTCCCTCCGATTGCAAATGTAGGTCGTTTTAGACTTGTGCACAAGAATTAAGAAAGTAGATCAAATGACCTTGTTGCCCTTCATTTATTCTGCATTGGAAAAGATAACTCATTCATTTGTGAGAGTGGTAGCATTTATTAAACAACGGCAAGACGGGAACAAAAGAGAAAAAAATACATAGAAGTTCGAGAATAACTTATATTTAGAGAATAGTTGAGGAGGCTAAAATAACCTACATTTGCAACCAGAGGGAATAGGTCTTAGTGCGAACCGTACATGCCACATTTGTTTCCTCGTCGTGTCGTCGCAGTTACAGTCTTATGTAATATTTTCAGCCTATGTTTAATACTAATTTTGTCGTCGTTCGCACCCTATACCCACATAATATGCTGCGAGTGCTAATTACTGATTTTTTATTCTCCAACTATTACATAACCTACTCCAAATTTAAATTCTAAATTTTCTTAAAGCCATTTTTTTATTTCTTGAATTACACAAAAATTGACATTTTTAGGGAAAAAAAAGGCCCTAACCGCCCCCTAAGAATGCGGCAAGGGGGCTAACCACCCTCTCCGGGCCTACCCGCCCCTTGAGAGGGCGGTTAGCCCCCTTGCCGCCCTCTGAGGAGGGTTAGGCCTCCCGCCCTCTCAGGGCGCGGTTAGGTGGCCTAACCGCCCTCTGAGAGGGCTGCAACCCCCTAAGAGGGCTGCAGGCACTTAGTTTTGCAATTTCTCCTACGAAGAATCTATTTATTTAAATTTTTAATCAAAAAATATAAAAATAAAAAAAAACTCGGTCCGCCTGGGCTTCACTATGGCACCTGGGTTGTGCCCTCACGCGTTGGCCGCATTCGCGCTCCCACGATCCACCTAGGTTGAGCACCCGACCTCGCCTAGGCCACCAGATCTCGGCTGCCAGCCCGCACTCGCCTACGCTCGGGCCATAGCATAGACCACCAGACCACGTGCCATCGGCCGTAGCAAGCCAGCCTACGCGCGCAAAACCGAACTGGGCTGCTCGCCGGCTGGCTAGGCCGAGAGGGCTTCCGTGCGTGAGCCCGTATTCCGCTGTTCACCAGGCCATGCGCTATCCCGTCTAAACCGCTTGGGCTGGCTCACGCCTCCGAACCACCAGGCCAGGCCAGCCGATCGCCAGCTGGGCCGCCATGCGCCAAGCTCCACAACAGGGCATCTATAGTACCACGTAGTGTAGCATTTCTTTTTATCACACAGTGACATTCCACACTATAGATTGTATAATTTTCATGTAGCTTCAACATACCGTGTGACCTATAACGGTATTGATGTCAGTCTCATCCTGTCACCGATCGCATTCGCCCTTAAGACACATATGTGTATAAACAAAACTAACATCCAAATCTAAGAACAAGTTCTCCAACCTTGACGCACATCAATCTGCACAACATCACTCACATATGTATATTGTACGTATAAAAAATATAAATATTATTATGCTATCACGAGTATATACAAGCAACATATTATCAATATATGCACATCAACACATCCACATCATCTAAATTACTTTTCTTTTGCTAATTTCACAATAACACCAAGTTTTCAACACACATGATCTCACAGGTTATCTGATGTACTGATCTTGAAGAAAGAAGAAAACCGAATCTATAATATGCTAACATTGCGTCTAATTTTGTATCACTAGCCTGTATTATAAATTTGGTCAAATCAACAGGGTTGCACCTTCTTTTTTAGGAAAAAGAGTTGCGTGTTCTGTAGTACACGGATGCATATCGCAATCATAAACCATAATTACCTCATAAATCTGTCAAGTCACAGGGATATGTCTTTATCATCCGACGTGTGAGGTCTAACAGCTTGCTTAAGGTCTCTCCCAATCCTCCATTTTAACTTATGTCTTAGGTATTATTTAGGTGTCTATTTAAGTAAAAATCTGATGTGGCAAGTAATTTAAAGAAGAGATAAAAAAGCTTGTTTCTTATGGAAAATACTAGCTTTTTGAGCAATTTTAGACAATTATGAGATAATTAATTGTCTTAGTAGACCTACAAAACTAGAAACATACATACATGTATTGAAAATTTATTTCTCTTAGACTGCTAAGACATAAGGCATTGGGAGTAACCTAATGTACAAGTTTTTCATTGCTTGATCAATCATATTCCTTAAAAAGATGCGGCACATTTGAACCGTTGAAACACAGCCATCAAATGATAGGAGGATAATGACCACGCATCTGTTGATGAAATTTGGTGAGCCCTGATCATATATACAGCTGAACGTAAAGGTGAAAGGCTATGGCCCTTTCAACTTCAGGAAAATGCCAAGTTGCAAAAGTGGTCGAATCTTGCATGGAAGCAAACTACAGAAAGCAAAAAGGGTAGAGTAGATAGATGCCAAATTGTTCAAAAAGAAAGCCAACACAACAACCAAGAGTTCTATAGGCCACCAAACATTGAGGTCCTGACGATACCTGAAATCAGGACGAACATGTCCTATGGTCGATTGATAAGAACACAGGGAGATGAATTGGGAAATCCATCCTTCTCTATGTTAGTGTCTCACATTCAGGAAAAAAACAACATTGGGACTTGAATTTATCGAATTTGGCCAAATCAAGAGTTTATCCGACTCAAGATCAGTGTACTTCTAGAAATAAATTAAATCAAAATGAAAAGGAATAGGAACAAGAACAAGAACATTGGGAAAATCATCAGATGAGCATATAGGCACCTGCCCCACCTTTGCAATCCGATCATAGAAGAATCACCCAAGAACTGAAGAAGAACCCACTTCTCCACTTTATTCACAAATAAGAAATTCAGGTTTTGATCATGCATAATCCATGACTACAATCAGATTAACAGTCACCATATACACATGAACACAATGAACAGAGCAGTAGTATATATACACCACCAACATAGGGGAGAGACAGGACCATGCATACCCAGAGGAATGGATATGGCCTATCTTGCATGTCTTTATTTGGAATTTGGCATTGCCAAATCGATGAGATCGGATCAGATCTCCTCCACCACGATCCAGTCCTCCTCCCCATCGGAGAATTCCAGCGTGATCGTGATGCCCACCATGCAGAACCCCATGTCGTCCTCCTCCTCTTCCTTGTCATCATCGCCATCTTGCCCCTGCTCTTCAATTGCATCGGTGTGTCCTACTGCTATGTCAGTGGCACGCGCCAGGTCAGCGTCTTGGTCTGCCGGAGCTTCGGCGTCGGCGTGACGGCCGATAATGAGGTCGTACAGGTCAGACAGCCCGCCTTCGCCATCGTCGTCGTCCTCGTGCCAGCTGCTGTCGCCGCCGGCCAGGTAGGCCAGCAAGGACGACGCCGAGGTGCCCTTGTAGTCCGGGATGCCCGTGCCCGCCGCGGTGCCGTCGATGACGCGCCAGGACACGAGGCGGTGGTTGAGCGCGACGTCGCAATCGCGCAGCTTGTGCGCGCCCTTGGCCTTGTCCCGGGCCTTGGTCACCGGGTGGTGGTGGCACCCCGCGCACCGCGGCCGCCGGCACTTGCCCGTGCTCTTGGACGCGTTCGTCGGCTTCGCCGGCGCCTTCCCCAGCACCACGGCGCCGACCGTCGCCTCCTCGTCGTCGTCAGCGGCGATCCTTAGCTGCTTGCTGCGGCTGATCCTGACAGTGCCGTGCTGCCATCCTTCCCTCTTCATCGTCTTGGCTGATTTCTTCTCTTGGGGGTTAGCTTTGCTTGTTTGGTTGAAGAGGCCTTAGGAAGTGGTTGGTTGGTGTTTGGATACCACTATACAGGGCTAGAGATCTACCATGTGCATGTGTGGTTGGGCAGATGTGCGGGAGTTGCCAACGCCCAATGGTGGTTGTTGGGTGTCCTGGGTCAAGGGGGTAGAAGTGGTGGGCAAGCAAGCTTCACTTGTTGCTGCTATCCCCTACGGATTAGACACATGGGGTCAAGAAGACAAAGCAAACAGGGTCAAGAAAACTAACAGCTGATACGTGGTAGTTTGCCAGATGAATTATCCATGGAGTATTAACGGATGATTATACAGTAATAGTGTAGTTTTGCAAGGGAAATTAGGGAATCAAACTTTTTTTTTGGGTAGGGGGGGGGGGGTCTTCTCAAAAGTGAGGCCTCCAAGCTATCAGTGGTGTCCCTCGCGCTCTCAGGGCAAGGGAGGCCATATAGAAACTTCCATTATATTTTGCTCCAATAATAGCAACTAGAAGAATGATGTTGAGATTTGTAATAGCTGACACACGTTTGCTCACACCATACACACACGGATGAGTGTGCCCTCTCTAGCAGTCACAATCACTTGCCTCGAACTTCAGAGTCCAAGAACAGATCTATCAGTTTAAGGTGGGTAAATAGGATCCGATGCTTGGTTAGAGGACTGGCACATCTCTCAAGGTTTATTTGGCGAGAAAGGTACAACCGAGGCTTGTTTAGGATTTGTTCTGTCACGGAAATTATAAGACTGATACATCGTTAAGAAAACAAGTGCTTGCCCACTACCATGTGTGTAGTACTTCTCTTCTTTTTTTATTTGTTAGATTGGATATCGACACAGTTTCCATTGTATGGTTCTGATCTTTGTTTTTTTAAACATTTGTTATCAAAATTTGTTAAAATATAATTATATGAAATTGTTTCCACGACAAATCTACTAATATAATTTTCATGTGACATAGTGTACATTAGTGGTAAAAAATTATAAAGTTTGATTGAATGCAGGCATCCCTAAACGAATAGAATAATTGTTTTTTTTTTCCCGAAGCGTATGTAGCTGAAATCTAGGGTCTACTTCTGAGTCTTACAATAGGTCATATGCAAATGATTCCGTCTTTCTATTTTTCACCAAAAAAAGGTAGCCCACAGAAAGTTGTGCTGATTGCTCGATTGATGCGAAGGAATATGTCGTGGGCTGGTAGCTGAGAGAGAAGTACTGGGCATATTCCTTTGCTAGTATACTTCTGGTTTTGTATTCTTAACTGGTTTCCTGCGATGATTTTCGTTGAGCCACTTTCGTTTTTGTTATTTATCCTTCGTTGTGAAGCATTCAGTCATTGGCCTATAAAGTAGTTTAGGTTATTATAGCATACTTTTTTTAATCTTTGTCATACTAGTTTATGTTATATGTAAAGTGTGAGTACATGGCAACGAGATGTCGCATACTGTGAAATGAGATATAAAGCATTTAAAAAAGTCGGTGGAGATTACTCGCATAAGAACATAAAATTTTTACTTAAGTACTGGACAAGCATTCGTCTAAAAAATGTATTGGACAAGCAAAAAGATCAATGTTGAGACGCTAGCTGTGTGTTTTGTGATACGTCTTTTTTCCCACTAAAGTCGCACATCTCTTGTTAATCCTTTCAATTAATTGGTTTGGACTGCGTGGCATCAGATTTTCTAGGTAATAATCACAGTTTGATCCCACCAAATAGAGATTTGCAGATATTTTTTCGGAAGATTGGGTGACATTTATCTATATACTAATATAAAAAGCACTAGTTGGTTGTTTTAACATATGTATCGTATTGTATATAAATGAAAAACATTAATATACCACTAATTTTTGGCTCCTGGTCGCTACCAACTCATCTAGTTAATACGGATTGAAATAAACTCGACGCCATTCGTCTTCGCCAAATTCAGTCTTCCATGCAAGTCTTCATTTTGGCCACTACTACGTCAGAAAAACTTCTTGATGGCACCGTGACCTGGTTACATGATCTTTTGCCCTTCGACTTCGATTATGACTTGACCAATGCTCCACAATATCATCAATGTGACCCATTGTCAACATCACTTATTTGTTTGGAATGAATGAATTGAAAAAAAGGGAATTGGGCAAAACAGAGGATATAGGAATTAAGTGGTAAAACAGAGGATTGAAAAAACATAGAAAGAGGTGTTTTTGAAACACAACATGCGGAAATTACACAACATGCGAAAAGTATTAAAACATTAGTACCAAAATGTTATGTTTTCACCTTACTGACAGTATCCAAACGGGGCCTTAATCCGAACGGTTACTAGTTTGTGTTAAATTTCTTTTACGATCCTTTGGGATTTGTTCCTACACCTGACTGCACAGTTTACCAAATGTCGGTCTTCATTAAAGAAGAGAATCTTCTTTTTCTAGTGATGCAAAAATAAAAAAAATCTCCTTTCTTGTCAGAAGTCACAGAGCACAGCTAATTGTTACGAAAAAAGATATCTGGAAGGCAAAGGACAGTGGTGGTTGTTGGACATCGGACATTGGGTGTAACGTCATTTGGGTCAACCATTAGCTAATCCGTGAAATAAGATAATTTACGAATGTTAATGTGCGCTTTTTTAATTAGATAATGGAAATAAACATCCCGATCTCTATGTCGCCAGATGCACAGAGACATAAATGCAGATGCACATGGTCACAATAGCGATATGTGGTCGGTGATCGACAATATTTGATTCATGATTTCAGTACATTATTCAAGATTATTTTATTGTATTTTATTTTTTAATCTAGCCTATTTAATTTCGAGACCAATATGATGCTTATTGTGAGAGAATATCACCGAATGTATATGTGGGGGTCGTTATCAAGGACCCTCGATGATCTTTCGGCTTAATCAGCCTGATCTCCTAAAGACTCGGCCTCTCAAAGCCTCCGCCTTCCGAAGCCTCGGCCTTCTGGAGTCCTGCCTACTGAAGACTTAGCCTCCTAAAGGCTCGGTCTTCCGAAGCATCCGCCCTCCGAAACCCCGACCTTACGGAGCCCTGCCTCTCGTAGGTTTAGCCTCCCAAAGGCTCGGTCTCCCGAAGCCTCGGCCTCCCAAAGCCCCAACCTTTCGGAGTCCTGCCGCCCGAAGGCTCGACCTCCCAAAGGCTCGGTCTCCTGAGACCTCAGCCTCCCGCTACCCGGGCCGGCTTCCCGGAGGCTACTGGGTGAGTCATCAGGTCTCAGGAAAGATCTGTCAAAAGGGAAGCACCGGTCGTACTTTGCCTGCGAGGAGGTGACCGGCATTAAATACCCAGGCTAGTGGACGCCACTGTAGCACCTGGCATGATGAAGGCTGCCCTGACACCCCTGACAGTATGGCGCCGGGCCGCAGTTGGCGACCGGCTCGCCCCCTTTAGGGGCAAGCACCACGATAATTACTACGGTTGATATTTATCTCCCCAATAGGGTAGAAGGTAGTTATCCGGGATAAGACCCAGTAATTCGGTCAGATCCCGGATATTTGTAAATTATGATAACTTGTACGCCAAGCTACGCACAGCCCTATAAATAGGAAGCCATTGTCCTCTAAGCAAGGGACGAGCAAGACAGCAAAAAAGATACAAAGGTAAAAACACACCAAGGAACGCTGTGAAACTCCTCCCAGAGTGATCCATTTTTCTATCATCAATACATTCATGGTGTTACTTCCTCTTAAACTTCATCTCCAAGCTTGAGTCTCCTCCTTAAAAGAAACTCTCGTTGTACTTGCTGGGGCAAGATGAACTCTTGCACCAACAGCGCGCCGTCTATGGGGACTCAAACACAGAAGTGCTAAGAGAGGTAGGATGCTACCCAAGAAGAAGACTACCAAGGCCGTATCGGCGGTGGCCAACCCCCAAGTCACGCCTGCGCGGCAGTCCAACCGGCTATATGCAGCCGGCACCAACAACGTCCCCCCAGCCGGAGGGAACGGCTAACACCGACCCAACCATAACTACAGCTACAGGCGACACTGAAGGGTTCTCTACCCCGGAGACCCAGCAGTAGCTAGGCGAGGCCCCTGCTACGCCCATAGGGGTTGCGGCCGGCGCTACCGCCGAAAACACCCTTCCGCCGAAAACACCGTTCCGCCCGAGCAGCAATAACGCTTGGCGGCACTCCTGGACCAGATGGAGGAGCTACGGATGGCCCTGCGGGCTGAATAGCAAACTTCCCACACCTTCGCCACCGCTCCCGCAACGGCCAGCGCGGTTCTGACCCAAGCTCCACGAACAGACGAACCCCTCGGCATAAGGACCCGACCTGTTCAGTCCCCGGAGCCTCGGGGCCGACATCGTGTGGACCCCCTGTAAGACCATGACTCTCCCCTGCGGGCCGACCTGCAGGGCATGCCACTCCTAGATGGTTTTCGGATCCTCAAGTTGCCCATGTTTAAAGGTGATTCAGACCTGACGAGTTCGCCCAATCCTACGCTGTAGCCATAGTGGCTAGCGGGGGCGGACTGGCCACCATGGCTAAATGCTTCCCCCTCGCCCTAGAAGGGGTGGCCATACGCTGGTTCTGGGCGCTAGACCCCAGCACCATTCACACTTGGTCCCAACTCTGAGACCTCTTCCGTAGCAACTTCCAGGGCACCTTTATCGAACCAGTAACCTCTGGCAGCATGTTCACTATCAGGTAGGGCCAGACGAAACCCTCCAGGACTACTTTCGAAGGTTCTCCCAGACCAAAGCCCAGATTAGAGGCATATGGGATTCTTCGGTCATCGACGTCGCAACCCAGGGCCTGGCTGAAGGCCCCCTATATGATCGGCTGAACCGACGCCCAATATGCACGGTAGAAGTCATCATGAGCAAGTTCAAGGAATATGCACAGGCGGAGGAGGAAGAACTCTGCCAGAGCTGCTCACAAGCTAGCGAGGCTTCCCGTGCCAATTCTGAGAGACCACACTCGCAGGCCGGATCGTCACACGCCCCTGCTCCCCTGGTAAAGAGGAGCTTCGAGGAGGCCCTTACCATCGGGTCCCAAAGGGGGCGGCAATGACAATGCCGAAATGTCAGCAATATCAGCCCAAGTCGCGGGGCTCCAAACCAAAGCCACCCCAGGGGATGCAGCCGGGGACGCTCCGAAGGCCTCCTGGAGCGAAGCCACACCCCAAACCAGCGGTCCGAGGAAGAATCCTAGTGCACTCTACACAGCGCAGGACGAGGACATAATACCAACAACTATCGAGCCCTCACCACCTTCGAGAGGAATAACTCGGGAGCTAGACGGCCTTTGCCTCAACTAATGGGGCCCCCAAGGGGTAGTCTGAAGATCGCATGCCATCGGCTAGTCGACGGGTCAACCATCTGGCCCTGCAGAACCCTCCACAGCTATCCCTACCTTCACCACCCCAGTCATCCCTAGAGCGGTATACTGATGAAGGGGTGTGGGGCAAACAGATCGTCCTTGCCATTACCAGCGGAGGGAGCTCTGGTTGCACTTTGAAACGATAGTGGTGAGACTATGGATGCGGGGTACACTACATCAGAGCGACTAGGATCCATCGATAGGCCTCCGATTAGGCCGACACCCCTGTGACGTTCATCGTCGACGACTTCGAAGGGGTAAAATTTCCCCACTCCGATGCCTTGGTCATCTCAGCCAACATCGCTGAAGTCGAGGTCCGAAGAATACTAGTCGACGATGGCAGCTCAGTGAACCTCCTATTTATGCATGCCTTCGACCAGCTCCGAATTCCACGAAGCCAGCTCTCACCAAGCAGCAGACCCCTCCAGGGATTCAATGGGCCCCCCTCAATGCCCTAGGATAGATAGAACTACCGATCATCTTCACTGAAGGCTCTGCATCATGATCTGAGGTCATCACCTTCAACATCGTGGACGTACCATGCGCCTACAATGCCATCCTGGGACGGGGAACTCTGAATAGATTCGGAGCTGGGCCTGAAGATGCCTGGACCCCAGGGGCTAATAACCATCCACAACAACCAAGACTTGGCTAGACGCATCGAGTATGGGCACCCTGCTCCTCTCCCCAGTCGCCATATCCACGCTATGACATAGAAGGACTCGAAGGACCCTCCATCGGCACATCCCGAGCACTGCTGCCCTCCAAGGCCACAACCGGAGGTGGACACAAAGTTGGTCCCCATACACCAAGACCAACCTGACCAGACATTCCGAATAGGGGCGGACCTCACCTCTCGGCAAGAAGCCCAACTTCTGGTCGTCTTGTGGGGTAATCTCAACACCTTCGCATGGTCCCCGTAGGACCTCCCAGGAGTCGACCGCGGCATCATCGAGCACTCGCTTCAGTCAACCCGAAGGCAAGGCCCATACGCCAAGGGCTTCACAAGCTCTCTCCGAAGCGGGCAGAAGCCGCAAAGGATGAAGTCTAGAAGCTACTGAAAGCCGGTGTTATCCGAGAGGTCATCCACTCCGATTGGCTCTCCAACACCGTCTTGGTCAAGAAACACAGCGAAAAATGGCGTATATGCATCGATTTCACGTCATTGAACAAAGTATGCCCCCGGGATCCGTACCCTCTTCCCCACATCGACCAACTTGTAGATTCCACAGCCGACTGCGAAATGCTGGGCTTCCTCGACGCCTACTCCGGGTACCACTAGGTGTGGATGGCAACGGAGGATGAGAACAATACCAGCTTCATTACCCCCTTCGGAGTATACTGCTATGTCTAGATGCCCTTCTGTCTTCGGAACACTGGGGCCACCTTCTCTCGCCTAGTACACAAGGTGCTGCAACAGCAATTGGGCCGCAACGTTGAGGCTTACATGGACGATATCATGGTAAAAAGCCAACTAGAAGCCAACCATGTTGCCGACTTGCAAGACATTCAACAGACTCCGGGCCGTTTGCGTGTGGTTGAACCTAGAAAAATGCGTATTTGGCGCTAGGGGTGGAAAGATGCTAGGATATCTCGTCTCCCGAAGAGGCATCAAGGCCAATCCGGGAAAGATTCGTGCCATCACAGAAATGTCACCTCCCGCTAATCCGAAAGAAGTACAACGACTGGCCGACCGCCTCGCGGCCCTCAGCCGCTTTCTTGCAAAATCTGCTGAGCATAGCCTCCCTTTCTTTAAAACGCTGAGGGGCTTCAAGCCATTTAGCTGGACGCCAGACTATCAAGCGGAATTTGAGGCCCTAAAGGAACACCTTTCCCACCTCGAAACACTTGCGATGCCCTTCCCCAGCGAAGGACTACTCCTATACCTATCCGTCTGTACGTCCGCAGCCATCGCCACCCTGGTACGGGAGAAAAAAGTAACTGTCACTCCACTCAAAGGGTTGTATACTACGTCTCGGAGGCCTTAGCCGGGGCCAAGACACACTACATTGTTCTCGAAAAAATAGCCCACGCCATGTTGATGGCCACACGCAAGCTCTGACACTACTTCCTTGCCTACGACATCACTGTCCCAACCTCGTACCCACTTGATGACATGTTTCGCAACCGGGAGGCGATGGGACGCATCGGCAAGTGGGCAGTAGAGTTATCCCCCTTCGTGGTAAGGTTTGTGGCCCGCACCACCGTCAAATCCCAAATCTTGGTAGACTTCATCACCGAATGGACCTCAGCACCCACCGAACCCACCACTACACCCACCTAAGACATCTGGACCATCTACACTAGCGGCACGGTCCTCATCTCTCCCATAGGCCAGTAGGTCCAATATGCTGCTTATTTGGATTTCAGGATGACTAGCAATGTAGCCGAATACGAGGCCATCCTCTTAGGCCTCCGAAAGGCTTGCCTTGGGCGTAGCCAGAGTCATCATCCGTACTGACTCTCAGATCATCGCCGGTCACATCAATAAGGACTTCCAAGTTCGGCACCCGAACATGACAACATACCTCGAAGCCATTCACAAGGCCAAGGCACACTTCCGCGGCATATCAATACAAAGCATACCACGCGTGGACAACAGTCAGGCAGACACCCTAGCAAAGGCCGCAGCTACGGGTAAAGACCCACCGATATCAAGCTCCTCGAGACCCTACACTAGCCAACCGCTAGAGCTCTAGATGAGACGGCCGCTTCCATCCTCCCCATCGAAGCTGCGGACTGGAGGGCCCCCCTCCTATCATTCTTGAGGGGAACAGAAGAACCCGACGGCCCAATTGCACTCCGCCGCATCCAGCATCGCGCCAGGGGCTACCATCTCATAAATGGCGCCCTTTACAAGACAGGTATATGCGCTCCCCTCCTTCGATGCATTACTAAACAAGGAGCCGACCGCCTCCGAGAAATACACGAAGGCCTTTGCGGCAATCATCTGGCGCCTCATGACCTGGCCGGTAAGTCACTTCGCTAGGGACTCCATTGGCCTACGATCATGTCCTATGCGAAAGAACTCCTCGGCACCTACTAAGGATGCTAATGGATGGGACGCCGAAGCCACCGACCTCCAACTCCCTTGCAACCAATCGCCCCCGTCTGACCCCTGGCTCATTGGCGTATGGACCTCATTGGTCCATTTCCCCGCGCCAAAGGCAATCTTCAGTACGCAGTGGTAGCATTGGAGTACTTCTCCAGATGGGTTGAGGCTGAACCCCTCACTGCAATTACATCAAAAAATGCCCAAAACTTCTTCTGGAAGAATATAATCTACCACTTCAGCGGTCCACAATAGCTCACGGTGGAAAACGGCACACAATTCAACTCCGGGCCTTTTAGACAGTTCTGTGACGACCCCGGCATTGAATTTTGCTTCACAGCAGTTCGACACCCTCACTCCAATGGAGCCGTCAAAAGGGCCAACGATAACATCCTCTTCGGTCTAAATCGCCGCCTTGTCGGTTTAGCTCAAGGCCTATGGGTCGAGGAACTTCCCAAGGTTTTGTAGTCCCTCTACACCACTATCATGCGGGCCGCCGGGCTCACACCATTCCGCCTCCTATAGGGAGATGAGGCCATGACCCCCACTGAGGTCAAGGGCTGCTCACTCAGGGTACAACCCGGCGAACTAGTGCTTTGATGCGCCCTAACCCCAGGAAAGCTATGCAACAAATGGGAAGGCCCATACCTAGTCCTCAAGTCTAACAAGCCCAGCTCCTACCGCCTGGCCAATACAGAAGGGACCCCCTCGAACACAGTTGGAATGCAGAGACTCTCTACAAGTACTATGAGCCCTAGGCTCAGTCCTCTCTGAAGATACAAAAAAAAACACCCTATAGCATCTTGAAGGCATAAGCCTCCGTGCTGGACGGGCATTCCGTCAGCCATTTTTAAGGTCTCGCCAACCTATGTGGCAGATAGGCAAAGACCGCTCCAGCATCTTGAAGGCATAAGCCTCCGTGCTGGACAGGTATTATGTCCACCATCTTTAAGGTCTCGCCAACCTACATGACGGATAGGCAAAGACCGCTCCAGCATCTTGAAGTTATAAGCCTCCGTGCTAGACAGGCATTCCATCTGCCATCTTTAAGGTCTCGCTAACCTACATGGCGTTAGGCAAAGACTGCTCCAGCATCTTGAAGGCATAAGCCTCCGTGCTGGACAGGCATTCCGTCCGCCATCTTTAAGGTCTAGCTAACCTACATGGCGGATAGACAAAGACCGCTCCAGCATCTTGAAGACTAAGTCTCCATGCTGGACAGGCATTCCGTCCGTCATCCTTTGGGCCTAGCAAACCTAAAAGGACGGGTAGGCGAAGACTGCTCCGACATTTTGAAGGTAGTGCCTTCATACCGGATAGGCATAACACCCTCCATCATTTCTAAGGCTTGGCCGGCACAACATGGCGAAGGGACAAACACCCCGGCATCGGCACGACTAATAGTCTCCATGCCAAAATCAGCCGACCCTTCCGATATCCTGAAAACCTAAAAACTCCAAGCTCCCCACTCCCACCTACCACAATGCAATGCCCCACAAAATATCGCACCTCGTGGCTGCTAAGCAGCCACAGGATGTGAAGGGGCTGGGATAAGGGGCACAGGAGAAGCGTCGATGCAATCAATCATAAAAAGAGAGAGAGATAAAGAAATAAAAACATCAAGCTAACACAATGCAAGTTGTACATACATAACATAGAGCCTTTTCATATAGTTAACCGCTGTACATCGAATCTATGCCCAACAAATTGGCTAGCCTGCTACGCCTCCATGTACCACTACGGGAAGACGAGGGTGCCCGACCATCACACCTCCCAGAGGCACTGCGGGACCTGGAGAGTCGTGCCCGACAACTGCACACAGGAGGCCGACATGAGCCCCCTCTGCAAGAAGAGTCACTACCCAAAACAGAGACTCGGCCTCGGGAACACGAAGGATCTACCAGGAAAGGATACGAGTAGAAGGCTGAGAAGTCCAGCTCTTCCTCCTCCTGCCCCATCGGCGAGGCATCCGTGGCCTCCACCTCCTCTACCTTCACCTCGCCCAAGATAGACTCGAGAATTTTCGAGGGCACTCTTCCGTCAGAACCCTGGGGAAGGACGAAGCGTTGTAAGAAGCGTGAGCTGGCAACCTCTCGAGCTGTTCGGTCCGCACACCAATCATCCCTTGTAACAAAATATACATCTGGAGCAGACACTGGGGGATCCTCCAGCTCGACCTTAACCAAGACATCGGTGGCCACCTGCGGATCAATATGACCATCATAATCGCGGGACATGACGAAACGACTCCGCCAACGAACGAACAGAGTAGCCCCCGATGCTCCAGATGCACTTGATCCCTCCCCAGAGGCACTATCCAAGGTACGGACGAGGCCTCCTCTAGCCTCGGGCCACCATACCTATACACACAGATCGAACTCCGGTTAAAACTCAAAGGCACAAACATTCAGGAAACAACATAGGCAAACCACAGGAGGGCAGGCGCGGTTTCATCAAATAAAGAAAAGACTATATACATGAAGTAGAAGGGGGTAGTCAACATGCAAAAACTTGACCCCCCCCCCCTCGGGAAAGGAAAACAAAGATAGCCCACGGTAGAGCTACACCTCCAGGGCATCCACGCATGGCTCCGACAGGTTAACAGTGCCAGACGAAGAACATCCAGAGGGCCACGATGCCCCCGTAGACTCCGGGTGAGGGACTGGACCTCCCAACGAAGGACTCAGATGAAAGCCCCCCGATGCACCTGGAGTCCCCTGACCGGCCATGTAGCGAAATGTCACGCTCCGGCCATGCTTCACCCATACACCACGGTTGAAGCTCTCCAGGGCTGCACAAATCTCCGACGAAGGTGCCTCTGGCCAGAAGTCCTCGACCACGGAGTCCGGCACCGGCTGCTCCACTGCTTCGAGGGGACCAACCCCTGCCTGGTGCAGCAGGGTTAGCTGAAGTGCAGCGCCCACATAAGCGCTGGACGTCACATAGACCTCCGCAGCCCTAACCATGACCTTCGTGGCAGACCAAAGCCAGAAGAGTGGCATAACCGATGCCTCCGAGTCTGAGGGCAGTGGCAGGCATCGATCCCCAAGGCCACTCAAAACATCAGAGGTAATCCGGGCCACCTTCGAAGCAAGTACCGTTAACTACTGGCACTCCGAATGCAGTGCCCCCTCCGATGCCCGAGCCTCCTCTAGATCTCGTCGCATATTTACCTCTACTGCCCGAAGGGTGTCAATGTCACCCTCGGAGGACACACGGGCTATGTTGGCTGCATCAGCAACCTCCCTCGCCTCCCGGAGGTCTTCGGTAGCCTTCCGCGCCTCAACCTCTACACGCTCACGAAGTGCCAGCTCCTCCCAAAGATGACCCTCCACAGACTCCGCCCGCTTTTGGGCCTCTTCCAAGGCTTGGCGGTGGCCCTCAACCTCATCACAGGCCATAGCAAAAGCCTGGCACCCTTCACCCCCAGTGCCCTTGTCAAAATTACTTGCTACAAGGCACCACGGAAGATGGAAAAAGACAGAATGAGCTACTCAGGACCCAACACCGGACCTGACAAATCATAACCAATACTACCGACCAGAAGGGCCGTCACTACCAACCATGCCTCCAGCTCCTACAGAGGACACTAGGCCAATGATCGCTCAACCTCTCCACTCTGGAGAAGAAAGGAGGCCGCAGCAAAGGCCCTTGATGCCTCCGGGCACAGCACGAAGTCATCCGAGGTCAAGACCTTAAGGCCAGGGCTCCCCTCAACTGCTCCAAAGGGACCCTCGGTGGAGGGCACAGTGCCTCTGGCACCAGCCACCAAGGGCAGGTCACCAGTTGGCTCGGGGCCTCGCACGAATGAAGCCATGTCCCTTGGGACGGCCTTCGGAGACCCCTCCAGAGGAGTTCCCGATCCCTGCAGGGCCTCGGGGGGTGGAGTTAAGGACGCATCCACCTTGAGGGTCACTACAAAAAAGAAACACAAATCAAGATCCCGGCACACCAAAACAAGATATGGATAATGAACCAAATCACACCTAGTTCCTCTGAACCTCTTATAGGAGGGCCTGTAACATCCTCAAGGTCCGAGCCCACAATACCGAAGTCGTAGTCCATAGAGGCCACGCCTCTCTGTCGGCTCTGGCTGTGACCCGCAATATTCGGGGAGGCCCGGCCCTTCCTCCGATCATCACCGCCACCCGTCCCTCACCTCCGGACTTGTCGCTCGTGCTCCCAACCCATCTCAGGTGCTTCTTGCGAACCAGGGGCACCTCTGATGACTCAGTCATTGAACCGGTATGCGAGCCTCTAGAGGCGGAGGCCGGTAGGCCTGGAGCATCCTTGCATGGATTGGGGGGCTGCGCGCGCTCATTTTCTAGAAGCCCTAGGCTCTGGAGGATCCCGCAATGCTGGAGTCCCCACATCGAGGTAAAAGCAGACACGGTTGTACCGCTCTTAGCTCCATGCTAGGGCCACTCGCCGCTCTCGTTCTGCGAGAGTAGGAGGGCCCAGGATCACCTCCGTGATCTCCGCCGCGTGCTCCAGCGGGAGGTAGCTCTCTGGAAGAAAAAAGACAGCTCACATCGGCAGATCAAAAACCAATCTACAAGGGGAACTCACCAGCACTGACGGGCGGGCCAGAATACATCTTCGGCCACTCTTCCGTACCTTGCTCAAAGACGTAGTTCCAGCTCATTTGAAGGGGCCGAACGCGCAACATGTTGAACTCCTCCACGAGGTCACGCATGCTCATCTTTTCGGCTAACCTCCGGAGAAGGGCCAGCTGTGAGGCAAACTGATTGTCCATAATCCCCGTCTCCAGCTCCGGAACATACGCAATATCCCAATTCATGGAACAAAGGGACAATGCAGGGCCGATTACGAGAGAGAGAAGAGCATGGATCAAAGGACGACTCGCGCAAAGTAAAGACGGCGAAGACAAAGGCAGATGAGAATGAGGAGTCAGTGAAAAGGTCGCTCTGGGCAATCCCCCTCCTACTACAAATAGGGAGCAACTTGTCCCCCTCCCCAGGCGGCGAAGCACGTGCAGTCCTTTCACCTGCCAGGTCGAAATCATGGGGGAGCGAAACCGACTCCCTTGACCCCCAATGACAAGACGACACGCGTCCCACGCCCACCTGATAGGGCAGGACCGCACCTTTCCCCAGGGAGCATTCAATGCCCCCTGTCACCGATGTCATCCAGCATGTTGTCCAGTTACCCGGGTCAAACCGTCCCAGATAAGCCAAGCAATGCTTGGACCACAAGCCATCAACCACTAGTCAGGGACCGCCGGAGGCCCTACCCTAAAGGAACCGCGAGCCCGACCGCTCCGCTGGCCACCCCCGCGAGGGGCTATTGTTGGGGGTCGTTATCAAGGACTCCTGATGGCCCCTTGGCTTAATCAGCCTGGCCTCCCAAAGCCTCGACCTCTCAAAGCCTCCGCCTTCCGAAGACCCAGCCTTCTGGAGCCCTACCTTCCGAAGGCTCAGCCTCCCAAAGGCTCAGTCTCCCGAATCCTCTGCCCTCCGAAGCCCCAGCCTTCCGGAGTCCTGCCTCCCGAAGGCTCAGCCTAAAAAAGGCTCGGTCTCCCAAGGCCTCAGCCTCCCGTAGCCCCAGTCTTTTGGAGTCCTGCCTCCCGAAGGCTCGTCCTCCCAAAGGCTCGATCTCCCAAGGCCTCGACCTCCCACTGCCTGGGCTAGCTTCCCGGAGGCTACTGGGTGAGTCATCAGGCCTTAGGAAAGATCTGCTAAAAGTGAAGCACCGGTCGTACTTTGCCTGCGAGGAGGTGACCGGCATTAAATACCCTGGCTAGTGGACGTCGCTCTGACACCCGACATGATGGAGGTTGTCCTGACACCCCTGACACTATGGTGCTAGGCCGTAGTTGGTGATCGACTCACCCCCTTTAGGGGGCAGGCACCATGATAATTACCACGATGGATATTTATCTTCCCGATAGGGTAGAAGGTAGTTATCGGATAAGGCCCAGTAATTCAGTCAGATCCCAATATTTGTACATTATGATAACTTGTATACCAAGCTATGCATAGCCCTATAAATAAGAGGCCATGATCCTCTAGGTTGGGAACGGGCAAGACAGCAAAAAAGACACAAAGGTGAAAACACACCAAGTCATGCTGTGATACTCCTTCCAGAGTGATCCATTCTTCTAGCATCAATACATTCATGGTGTTCCTTCCTCTTCAACTTTGTCTCCAAGCTTGAGTCTCCTCCTTAGAAGAAACTCTCATCGTACTTGCTAGAGCAAGACAAACTCTTGCTCCAACAGTATATTGTATTGATTCGAGTTGCAACAGTTACATTCTATAGGCACATATGAAAACAAAATGAAGAAGCCAAATAAGCAGCTGGACACGCACATGAGACGGATGACCACGAGAACTGGAGGGGCACGGGAGCTGGACAGGCGTCAGATGAGTAGAAGGGTTACTGTCCATGCACACCATGCATGCATGTGCATGATTCACTATCTAATACGCCCCCGTAGTTAGAGCGTTGCTAGAGTAGAAGTTCAGATTAGACTTAAATTTAGTGAATCCAACGTCGAAAGTCCTTTGGTGAAGATATCTGCGTATTGGGACAATGTTGGGACATGAAGAACACGAACGTCACCGAGGGTGACACACTCTCGAAGAAAGTGTAGATCAATTTCTACATGTTTGGTGTGCTGATGTTGCACTAGGTTCATGGAGAGGTAGACTATACTGATGTTACTACAATATACAAGAGTTGTGCGACAAAGTGGACTGTGAAACTCTTGAAGTAACTGCCGCAACTAGCAAACCTTGGCAAGGACATTTACCATATTCCGATACTCCACCTCCGCACTTGTGAGGACCAGTGACGTCCTAAGAGGGGGGGGGGGGGAATTAGGACACTTAAAAATCTAAACAAAATTGGCTTCAAAAACTTCACAATATAAACTTATTTTAATTTCTATCTAAATACGCTCTAGGTTTATCTAGTGATTCTACTCTACCGCTCAAGAGGTTGCAACCTACTCTATCAAGATAAATAATAAATATGTAAATACAAAAATATAAATAAGGTAGAGAGACAAACTCGACACAAGAGATTTATATCTCATGGTATCGATGATATGAATGCCATCCCTAGTCCATGCTGGAGCTCTACTAAGGATATGCTCTCGGTTGGCACCCGGTCATGACTCTTGAGCCACCAAGCCACCGAAGCAAGGCCTCAAGCCAGATGAGCTACCGAGCCACCAAGGCAGGGTCTCACCACTAGCCTCTCTTTCGGCCACTTGCTGTCGTGATCACTTCAGAGCTTGAGCCACCAAGGTAAGTGTCTCTATATCCCCGTACACGTGTCTTGCCGCTGTTCTACACCAAATCAGAGGGTCAACAAGTTACTGGCGAGTCACTAAGACTCCAAGGCGCCGGTGTACCTCTGGGTACACGGCTGGGTCACTACTTAATCCACTCTCTAGGTTATAGCACCTAGCAACACTTCTCTCTAGACCTATAAGCACTACTCACTCTCTAATAGTGTGCTTAATTGCCTTGGATGAACACTTTAAGCATTTTGATGGCTTGGATGTATTCTCGAGTGTATATGGGATTCTCTAGACTCCAAGCAGCATGTCTTACCTTCAAATGACAGAGTGGAGGGGTATTTATAGCCTCAAACCTGCTAACTAGCTATTTTTCCAATGGCTCAGAAAAGATATTAACACCGGATGATCCGGTGAGAACAGTGGTACTAACATCGGATCATCCAGTGAGTACAACCTCAGAAAATAGCCATTGGAACTCCACTCAAGCCTCTGTGAACACCAGATATTCTGGTGAGATCTTCAACTCTATCACCAGATCTTCTGGTAGGTTAACTTGAGCCAGATCGCGCCACTTCTTCTTGCAAGAAACGCTCCGGTGCATTAATCTTCAGAGCACCATACTTTCCGGTGAGTTGTTCTTCATTCTTCAATACTTGCAATCGCCTTTGCAAGAAATGCTCTAGAGCTATAATCTGATGTGCACAAACCAAGCACTGGATCATCCAGTGGGTTGATCTTTAGTCTTCTACACTTACATTCTTCTCTGTACTAAATACTCCGGTGTCACCCAGTTTAGATCATCGAACTATCCGACGAGGTCCTCAGCCTTCTCCCCTTTTGTCAAAAACACTCTAGTGGTCTCATGGCTTATTCACCTGACTATCTGATGAGGCTATCAGCTTCTAATCATAATGCTCTGTGAGTACAAACTACTCCGCACTGGACTATCCAGTGAGGCAAATCTTTCTGGGATTTTTTCAATTCAATCAAATTTTGTCCTGGCTATGGTGGCTTCCTGATGCATTGCATCCATTAGACATACTAACATATATTCTTGACAAATATATTAGTCCCAATGATTATGTTGTCAGTCATCACGAAAATTACAATCATAGCCCAATAGGACCATTTTCACTACAGCACTAGAGTGGAAAACTATATTATGATGTTTGGAGGATCAGGAAATAACATTCTCACCCAAGAATACTACATAGCCAGAAGTGGACTTGTGAGTATCCGGGCAACTTGCTCAATTAGCATCTGAGTAATGAACTAACTCTGTCGAACGTGACCGATGGAGAAACAACCCGTAATATAGAGTGCCATGAATGTATCGGAGGATGTGTTTCAGTGCAATATAGTGAGGCTCCCAGAGATCATGCATGTGAAGCCAGACCTGCTGAATCGTGTAAGCAAATCTGGCCGAGTGAATGTGAGGTACCGAAGAGCGCTAGCCAAACTGCGATAGTCATGCTCTCACATTCACTTCATTGATCGCCAATCAGCTAGGCGTAGCCTTGTCTTCATTGGCTCCGGCAACACCATGGCTTGCCCGTTCCGCCCGCCACACCGCATCACGACCGCACCCAGCTGGCCCAGGTCGCTAGTGCCATTCACGCCCATGAACGCCTACGCCGGCGCAGCGAGTGCAGCGATGGACACGGTCAGGAGGACAAGAAGGACAGCGGTTGATGGGGTGAATGTCGTAAATGATCACCCCTATTATGAATGTCGTAAATGATCAGAGGCATTGCCTACATTGTGGGTCAATAAATGTATAGTGAAAGGAGGCACTGCCATTTTTTGCATGCATATACTGTTAATTTTTGCGTGAATTTAATAGATTAAATTAGACTGGATCTATAAGTGCTGCGCTTTATTTTTTATTTTTATATTTCTTAAATAAAAAATTATAAAAATAGAAGTCCGTATTAAAAAATCACGGATAGGTCTTCGTCTAGCACTACACGCGATATGCACTGTGTAGAGCCGTTTCTCTCTCTCGCAGCATCCCCACGACCTTGTGCGCTGTCCTCATCCAGGAGGAAGAAGGCAGCGGGCAATAGTCGGAGTACTTCATCCCCAAGGCTCTACACAGTGCATGTGCAGCAGTAGGCCCTCAAGGGTCTCGTTGCAGAACTTCTACTGAGAGGACCGTCCGCTGAGTTCTGGGCATATTTCGCTCAGGTCAAAACTTCCATAAAATCTATCTAATCAGGATTATTTTTGGTACTAAATTAACACAAGAGCGAAATCAACTGCAATAAGCTCAAACGTGACCTACAACACCTGAGATGACAATCAGGTGTGCTCTAGGTGCTTTTCACTACGATCTATTCTAGACATGTTTCGCTTCGGTCAGAACTTTTGTGAAATCCACCCGTACAGGACCTATTTTTGGACCAAATTAATACAAGAGCGAAATCAATTGGAACGAACTCCAACATGACCTATGACACCTGGGAGGACTATCCGGTGAATTCTGGGCGTGTTTCGCTCCAGTCATAACTTTTGAGAAATCTACCCATTTAGGACTATTTTTTGGACCAAATTAATACAAGAGCGAAACCAGCTAGAATGAGCTCAAACGTAATTTATGACACCTGGGATGACCATTCGGTGTGTTCTGGGCATATTTGCTCCAGTCATTTATTTCCATTAAAATCCACCCGTTCGAGACCAGTTTTGTGGACCAAATTAACACTAGAGCGAAATTAACCGGAATAAGCTCCAACGTGACCTTTGACACCTAGGAGGACAATAGGGTGCGTTTTAGGTGCATTTTGCTTTGGTCATAAGTTTCGTGAAATCCACCTGTTCTGAACCCATTTTTCGACCTAGTTTCAGACCAAATTAACAGCAGAGAGGAATGAACCAGAACAAGCGCCAACGTGATGTATGAAACATGGAGGACTATCCGATGCGTTTTGGGCATATTTCACTTTAGTCATAACTTTCATGAAATCCACCTGTTGGGGACACTTTTTTTGACCAAATTAACCCTAGAGCGAAATGAACCGGAACAAACTCCAATGTGACATACGACACATAGGCAGACAATCTGGGAAGTTCTTGGCGTGCTTCGCTTTGGTCATAACATTCGTAAAATCAACTCGTTCGGGACCATTTTTTGGACCAAATTAACAAACGAGCAAAATCAATAGGAATAAGCTCCAACATGACCTATGATACGTGGAAGGACCATACTGTGCATTCTAGGCTCCTTTCACTCCAATCATATATTTCGTGAAATCCACCAATTAATACGGTAGCGAAATCAAACGGAACAAGCTCCAACATGACGTACGACACATAGGAGGACAATCTGGTGTGTTTTGCTCGGGTCACAACTTTCGTGAAATACACTCGTTCGTGACTGTTGGGGGGAAATAAACCAGCCTGAGGATAATAGTTGAAAATTACCATTCAGGTCCCTCCGGAGCCTTGATCCCTGGACCCTCAGTTAAAGGCTCAACCTCCGAAGCCATCAGATCCCTTCACGGCTCTTTGTACCTGCAAAGTCGTCCCTTGGATTAACCGGCTCGGCCTGCCGAAGGCTCAGCCTCCCAAAAACTCGCCCTCCCAAAGCCTCAACCCCCCGAAGCTTCAGCCTCCTGCACATGGGAGGACCATTCGGTACGATCTGGGTTCGTTTTGCTCCGATTGTAACTTTCATGAAATCTACCTGTACAAGACCCTTTTAGACCAAATAAACACCAGAGTGAAATCAACTAGAATAAGCTCCAACGTGACCTTTCACACCTGGGAGAACCATCCAGTGTGTTCTGGGCATGTTTCGCCCCGATTATAACTTACGAGATATCCATCCATTCATGATCATTTTTTGGACCAAATTAACACAAGAGCAAAATGAACTATAACAAGCTCCAACATGATCTATGACTTTTGGGAGGATCATCTGGTGCGTTCTGGGAGCGTTTCAGTCCGGTCACTACTATCGTGAAATTGACCCGTTCGGTAGCCTTTTTTGGACCAAAATAAGACCAAGCATAATCAACCGAAACAAGCTCCAATGTGGCCTACGACCATCAGAGGACCATTTGGTGCATTTCACTTTGGTCAAAACTTACATGAAATCCACCCATCTAGGACCCTTTTTTGGACCAAGTTAACACCAAAGCGAAATCAATTGGAATAGGCTCCAACAAGACCAAGGACACCTATGAGGACCATTCGATACATGCTAGATGTGTTTCCCTTTGGTCAAAACTTTCATAAATTCCCTCTATTGGGAACCCTTTTGTTGATCAAATAAACACCAGAGCAAAATCAACTGGAACAAGCTCCAATATTACCTACGATACAGGATGGACCATACGATGCATTATTGTCACGTCCCAAATCCTTAATCACGCAATTAAGCATAATCATGCTTCTTAAGCATTATATTTAGTTTTGCATAATTGTAATTCAGAATACTAATGCACTTTGTTAAAAGTCAATTGGATGAGAGAAAATAAATTCGGGAGGGAAAAGAGTGAAATTCGTAGTCAAAACAAATCCTTTTCCCTAAAATGTGGGGCCCACATGTGGGCCAACCACTCCCTCCACTTGGACAGCAGCCCCACCTGCCCTCTCTCTCTCACCGTGCTCTCCCGTGCTCCCTACCAGCTAAGGAAGCAAGTGAGCTCCCCCTCACTCTCCCTCTCAAGCCCTCTCTCCATTTCTTCCAAAATCCGAGCTCAAGAGAAGGATTGGAGGTAAGCATATGGTACCATTACGATCACGAGCTCATAAGCTATCCATCCCCCCCAATTCATTTTCGTTTTTCCGGAGGAATTGAGCCGAATTTGGTGTCTTTTGGTGTTTAGGGTTGAAATATGAAGAACATTGGATTTCTTTATCTCTCGAACGATATCCTCCATTTCCTTCATCCACCGGTGGTCACCCAACTCCACAAACACCGTGGGCAAGTCCCTTAGGCTTCCTATGGCGTGAATTCAAGATTTGGTTGATAGATTTCGAGTTTTAGTGAAGTTCTTGAATCTTGATAAAATTGGAGCAAAGGAGGGATTTGGATGAATTTGAGTTAGGAATTGAGTTTCTAGGTTAGGTAGTGAGTTCTAGGATCCTTGAATTATGTCGAAGATGTTTCCTTTTGGTATAGAGAAGTTCGCAAATTATTTTGACCAAATTTCCCCCTCTCAAACGGGCTGTTCTGGAGCCACCCGGAGAATCCGGACTAGTCCGGAGGGTCCGGGTGACTCCTAGCCGTAATTAACAGAGAGCTCCACTCAGAGGGTCATCCGGAGACTTCGGTACCCCGGAGTATCCGATGCACTGTTCATCAGAGGATTTTTCTCCTGTGCTGATAACTTGTAAAATTCATAATTAATTTATACAAACTTGAAAAATCATGAAATTAATTTTGTTGGTTTCATTGTAACATCTTATGCCTGTTAAAAATATCTCCATTATGAAAATAATTAATTAACGTTTTTAAGATAATTAATTAGGCTTAAGCTTCATTAATTCACCATTAATTCTTTACAAGTTCAAAATGGATGAAACCAATTTTGCTAGTCTTCTTATGACTTGTTCTAGCTAGTAAAAATGTTTTCCTACATTTTAGAGCATAGTTTCATGGAATTTCATCATTTGTGCATATTGTGGTATTCATTGTTGCACTTTATTCATACTCATGGCATTGCTCGCGTTATTCTTTGTAGAGAATGTCGAGCCGGTGATCCAGAAGAGCGAGGGAAACTTTGGGCAGCCACCTGAACAGCAAGGCAAGCATCTATCCTTTTGAACCCTGTCAGTTGAATTGAATAAAGTCTAAATATTGATAAATTATACTTATGTATAGGTTTGCATGTATAGGAAGTCGATGTTGGGCTTTTATGGGTAGTACCTATGTTGATTGCATTGTCTCTACCTTGAAATATTGTTGATTTATATCCTTGTAGCCTGGTTTTATTTATGATAAGGTCTAACTTAAAAGTGATGCGAGATGCTTAGCAATGTATAAGTCCTCGGTAGAAGTCGAGCGGTGGAAGATCCCATCGTTCACGAGCTATAAGTTAAATTACTTTCACAATGGTTACCGTGTTGGGTTGTTGGTGTTGGTTGGTCGAGTGGTGAGTAAGAGACGAGATGAGGGCGGTGTTAGGGGTGTTATCTGCCCTCAAGGAAAGTTCGGGGGTAGTTCATGAAGGGAACCCAGACACCGTAGGTCGCTTGCATTGTTTAAGGCCGATCTTCGGGGTAGTTGGCTTTAGCACTTACCTTACTCACCACATGTCGATCTAATGGTAAGGCAAGTTGAATACCTTCGCAGCTGTGGCTTTGTGGGCATGGACATCGATGGTGTGAGCGGGTGGGCTTGTAAGTGGTACTAGTTTGCTTCGGGAGTAGTTCTAATATTGCCGTACCGAGCGATGCATGCCCCCACACGGTTGGGGCTGGTTGGGAAAGGTTGTCACGAGTATCCCCTTATGTGTACTTTGGCCGGTGGCACAAGCCGTATGGTCCTCGTGTCGTGTGGGTTCAGGAGTATCCCCCTGCAGGGTGTATAAATAGTTTGAACTGCCGCGCTCTCGATCATGAGCATGCTACTGTTTCATTTGCACCCGGTCGTAGAGTTCTCGTGGTTGGTTCAGTTGTATGGTTCGGATATGTGGTTTATGGTTCGGATATGTGGTTTGTGGTTCGAATATGTGGGAGGTGGTCGAGATGGTACTTGTTATACATTGATACTAATGTGGTTTCAGTTTCATATGATCAGTTGGTAGTTGCAGGGTAATTTCATATATGTTGGTTAAGTTAGTTGCTCACACATATGTCTAGGTTGCTTACCGCTTATGTTTTACTTAACCTTGTGACCTACTCTTATTAACAGCTCAATGCATAATCCTTGGAGTCAGGATATTATATACCCATATTGTGTAACACTTGTGAGTACCTTGGTACTTAGGGTGCTGCCCTTAAGTTGATGCAGGTTCACAGTTCGGCGAGGAGGGGGCAGTGTTTGGCTACTTTGTGCCTACCAATCAGGGTGGCAGGCAGGAGTAGCACACTCTACTCTGAACTCAGTGTTTTGGTATGGAGCCTAAAGGCATGTGGCTCCATATCCTTTTGTTGTATAGCTTTTAGTCTTCCGCTGCTTAGTTCTTTTGTTGGTTAGGAGTTGAGCAGGTTTTAGTCTCCTCCTAGCTCTCTTCTGTTGTAAATTACGATAACTTGTTATGTGCTTAAGAACTTGTAATATAATGTTAATTACTCGCTCTTTCTTAAGCTTTGTTGTGATGTACATGTTGGAAAGGCATGCGTTCTGATCTTGGGCACAAAACGCGTGCCGGGACTACCGGGATGATATTCTGGTTAATCATCGAGGTTGTGATTATGAATAATGATCCTCCTGATGATTAATTAGAATATTATTTGGACGGTTCCTCATAGCGTGGTATCAGAGCTTGGTTTAATTAAGTAGCCTAAACACAATTAGAATGTTGTTTAGTAAGTGTGTCAAACCCACTAAGCAACCAACTAAAGTTTACTTATGCTTTTTCCTGTCAATATGTATGAATCTGCTATATTATGCCCCTAAGTATAACTGCTTGTGACTTTTGATGCTTGTTGCAGAGAGAAGTGCACGAGAAAGAAACGGTAGCTAGGATCGAGCATACCGTCATTCTCATACTGCATTCATGCATGCATGACCTATATACATGTATTATGGGATTCTATCAATATATCTAGTGAACACGTTCTACTAAGTCAAAATTTGACGTTTCCCCTTTGTTTTGTCATTACAGAATGGTTAGGACTCATCGTGATGTGAATGATCCGGAGGGGTCGAATGAGAACAACCCTCCTCCACCACCGACTATGGCGGAGGTGCTTATGTAGATTGAGCAGAACCGCGAGACTAATCAGGCACTTCTGAAGGCTCTCGTGCGCAACACGGCTCCTCATGGAGGAGATGGAGCCGGGCGTAGTGATGATTTCCCAGATTTCCTGTGGACTCAGCCGCCGATTTTCTCACGGGCTGAGGATCCTCTGGATGCCGACCACTGGCTCCGGACTAGAGCAGAAGCTTGCTCTCCTCAGATGTGAGGACCACGAGAGAGCGCTCTTCACCGCTCATCAGCTTCAAGGTCCGGCAGGCGTGTGGTGGTCCAACTACTTGGCCATGCACCTCACCAACCACCTGGTGTCTTGGGTGGAGTTCCGTCAAGCATTCTGGGATTTCCACATTCCGAAGGGCCTCATGGAGATCAAGAGGCGAGAGTTCATGGACCTCAAGCAAGAAGGTCGAGTGGTGAAGGAGTACGTGCAGGTGTTCAATCACCTTGCACAGTACGCTCCTGATGAGGTCAACACTAACAAGCGGAAGCAATACCGCTTTGTCAATGGCCTCAACTCGAAGATGCAGGACCGGCTATCCGCACATGAGTTCACCGATTTCAACAAGTTGGTGAGCACATCCCTCACGGTGGAGTTCAAGCTCAAGAACCACCAGGAGGATAAGAAGCCCAAGAGGGATCCCTCACCTTCTGTGGGTGGGAGCTCGCAGCGCGCCCTCACGGAGAGTCTACCTCCACCATCTTGCGTGCCGGCATCAAGTGCTCCTTGTCCGATGTGGCTCGTACAGCTCCTGTCATTCTCCGCCCCACAGGGACAGCCTCCATGACCGACCGGTTCGCAAGTGAGTGTGACTGGTGGCCCCAGCGGCCCGTGCTACAACTGCGGCCGTGTCGGCCACTACGCGTGGGATTGCCCCTACTCGAGCTCGGGAGGCGCTGTGATCGCTCCAAGGCCACCGATGGCAAAATCTGAACCGCAGTCCTCTCAGGCGACCCACGTCCCCAAGCGTGGCCGAGCACGCCACACCACCACTGAGGACATTCCCGAGAGTGACACCGTCCTGATGGGTATGTTGATTGTGCATTCACATTCTGTCATAGCTCCAGCAGTTGTTCTTTTCGATTCTGGAGCCTCTCACTGCTTCATAGCGGCAAGTTATACTCAACATCATGGGTTGACAATGAGCACCACCCCTACGCCCTATCTTATAGATGCACCTGGAGCCAAGGTCCTTATTAAGCAATGCATGTCCAACGCCTAGGTAATCATCAATGAGATGCCTTTTGGTGTGAATTTGTTAGTGATGGACTCGAAGGGGATAGATGTTATCTTGGGGATGAACTGGCTCTCTAAGAACAAGGCAGTGATGGATTGTGCTCAGCGGACAGTTGCTCTAAATGGTCCGTCCGGCACCCGGATTCAATTGAAGCTTGAGGGCGTCGATTCTTGTCTTTTTGCTTTGAAGGCTGTCCCCACCATAGAATTGTGGAGTATTCCTGTGGTGTGGGAATTCGCAGATGTCTTTCCGGATGAATTGCCAAGAATGCCGCCCAACTGAGCAGTTGAGTTCTCTATTGATCTCATACCCGGAGCGGCTCCAATTTCCAAGAAATCTTACAAGATGTAATCAGTTGAGCTAGTTGAGTTGAAGAAGCAGCTTCAGGAATTGCTATCCAAGGGGTTCATTCGTCCGAGCTCCTCACCTTGGGGATGCTTGGCACTCTTTGTGAAGAAGAAGGATGACACTCTGCGGATGTGTGTTGATTACCGTCCGCTGAATGAAGTCACTGTGAAGAATAAGTATCCTCTCCCTAGGATTGATATTCTGTTTGATCAACTGACCGAAGCCTGAGTCTTCTCGAAGATTGACTTGAGACTGGGCTATCATCAAATCAAGGTTCGACCGGAGGATATCCCAAAGACGGCTTTCTCGACTCACTATGGGCTATATGAATTCACCATCATGTCCTTCGGATTGATGAATGCGCCAGCATTTTTCATGTATTTGATGAACACATTGTTCATGGAGGAGTTAGATAAGTTTGTCATGGTTTTCATTGATGACATTCTCATATACTACAAGACTGATGAAGAGCATGTTGAACATGTCTGTATTATTCTTGGTCGACTCAGAGATCATCAACTCTATGCCAAGTTCAGCAAGTATGAGTTCTGGTTTAGGAAAGTCACTTTTTTGTGTCATGTTCTGTCAGAGAACGGTGTTGCAGTTGACCCGAGGAAGGTGCAAGATGTGCTCAATTGGGTCCAGCCCAAAAATGTCACTGACATCTAGAGTTTTCTCGGACTTGCGGGTTATTATCACTGGTTCATCGAGAACTTCTCCAAGATTGCCAAGGCAATGACTGAGTTGTTGAAGCAAGGCTACAAGTAAAAGTCGTCAAGTGAGTGTGAGTCCGCTTTCTAAACTTTAAAAAAGTTGCTCACGACCGCTCTAGTGCTCGCTCAGCCAGATATGAGCAAGGGTTTCGATGTCTATTGTGACGCATCTCGCATGGGCCTTGGATGTGTTCTCATGCAAGAAGGTAGGGTTGTCGCTTATGCCTCATGACAGTTGTAGTGCCACAAGGAAAACTATCCTATCCATGACTTGGAGGTTGCCGCTGTCATGCACGCTTTGAAGATATGGCGTCATTATCTGATGGGGAACTTGTGCCGTATCTATACAGATCACAAGAGTTTGAAGTACATCTTCACTCAAGCGAATTTGAACATGAGGTAGCGAAGGTGGCTCGAGTTGATTAAAGACTATGAGCTGGAGGTTCATTATCATCCGGGTAAAGCGAATGTGGTCACCGATGCCTTGAGTCAGAAAGCTCGCTGCCATTGTCTGAAAGTGTCGCCTATGGACTCCACACTTTGTGATGATTTTTGGTGGCTTGGACTCAAAATGGTTTCGGATGGCTTCCTTGCCAATCTGGATATCAAATCCACTCTCCTGGACAATATCAAAGTAGCTCAAAAGGATGATAAGGGCATGGCTCGAATCCGGGAGAAGATGAAGATCGGCAAGGCCGTATGCTTTTTTCTAAAGATGATCAGGGCGTTCTGTGGTTTGGAAACCAACTAGTGGTTCCAAGGGTCGAAGCACTGAAGAAGAAGATCCTTGATGAGGCTCATGATTCATTGTTGTCCATTCATCCGGGGAGCACGAAAATGTATCAAGACCTCAAGCCACAGTTTTGGTGGACTCGCATGAAGCGAGAAATCGCTCGGTATGTCTCCGAGTGTGATGTCTGCCGAAGAGTGAAGGTTGAGCACCTCAAGCCAGCCGGTACGCTTTAGCCTTTGCCCATTCCTTCCTGGAAGTGGGAGGAAATTGGAATGGATTTCATTACCGGCTTGCCGAAGACCTCGAATGGGTATGACTCTATATGGGTGATTGTGGACCGATTGACGAAGTACGCTCATTTCTTGCCCGTCAAGACCACATTTTCGGCCAAGCAATATGTGGAGTTGTACCTCACCAGGATAGTTTGCCTTCATGGTATTATGAAGAAGATTGTCTCCGATCGAGGCACGCAATTCACTTCTCATTTCTGGAGGAGCTTCCAAGAGGCTATAGAAACCGAGCTTTTCCATAGCATGACATATCATCCTCAGACAGATGGTCAAACTGAACAGGTGAATCAGATTCTTGAACATATGCTCCGTGCGTGTGTTCTCACTTATGGGAAGAGGTGGGACCTATGCTTGCCATTCGCGGAATTCACATACAATAATAGCTTTCAAGCGAGCATCGAGATGTCACCGTTTGAAGCTATTTATGGCCAAGATGCCGAACGCCGTTTAATTGGTCCGAATCCGGTGAACGGGATTTTCTAGGTCCGGATTTGGTCAAGGAGGCTGAAGATCATGTTCTGAATATCCGCAAGAGTCTTCTCATGGCTCAATCCCGGCAAAAGAGCTATGCGGATCATCACCGCCGAGACCTCGAGTTTGCAATTGGAGATCATGTATACCTCAAGGTTTCACCGCTCAAGGGTGTTCGTTGATTCCAAGTTCGAGGCAAGTTAGCGCCTTGATATGTGGGACCATTCCAGATTGTTGCTCGACGTGGAGAGGTGGTATATCAACTAGACTTGCCTCCATCTCTCTCCGCCGTGCATAACGTCTTCCATGTGTCGCAACTGAAGAAATACCTCCGAGTTCCAACCGAGGTCATTGATGTTGCACCTCAGGAGTTGAAGCTGGATTTGTCGTATTGCGAGCGGCGGATAAGGATTTTGGGTGAAGCCAGGCGCAAGACACAGCGAAGTTCCATCAAATTCATCAAAGACCAATGGAGCAACCACTTGGAAGACGAGGCAACTTGGGAGCGTGAGGATAAAATCTGCCCCGAGTATCTCGAGCTCTTTGAAGGCTTGTAAAAGTCGTTGTAAATTTTGCACAGTTGGAACATTTCGCATGTATGTGTTCATCACCATGTGGGATAAAAAGGTGTGCATTAGATTCCATCTCTCACAGCATGATGTCTACTCACAGCGTGCTCATCGTTCTCTTCCCCGACTCGTACATGATCTCGGGACGAGATTCTTTTAAGGGGGGGGGGGAGGTTTGTCACATCCCAAATTCTTAATCATGCAATTAAGCATAACCATGCTTCTTAAGCATTATGTTTAGTTTTGCGTAATTGTAATTCGGAATACTAATGCACTTCGTTAAAAGTCAATTGGATGAGAGAAAAGAAATTTGGGAGGGAAAAGAGTGAAATTCTCAGTCAAAACAAATCCTTTTCTCTAAAACGTGGGCCCCACATGTGGGCCAACCACTCCCTCCACTTGGGCAGCAGCCCCACCTGCCCTCTCTCTGTCACCGTGCTCCCCTGTGCTCCCCACCAGCCAAGGAAGCAAGGGAGCTCCCCCTCACTCTCCCTCTTAAGCCCTCTCTCCATTTCTTCCAAAATTGGAGCTCAAGAGAAGGATCGGAGCTAAGCATGTGGTACCATCGCGATCACGAACTCATAAGCTATCCATCCCCCCAATTCATTTTCGTTTTCCTGGAGGATTTGAGCCGGATTTTGTGTCTTTTGGTGTTTAGGGTTGAAATGTGAAGAACACTGGATTTCTTTGTCTCCCGAATGATATCCTCCGTTTCCTTCATCCACCGGTGGTCACCCAACTCCACAAGCACCGTGGGTAAGTCTCTTAGGCTTCCCATGGTGTGAATTCAAGATTTGGTTGATAGATTTCGAGTTTTAGTGAAGTTCTTGAGTTCTTGATAAAATTGGAGCAAAGGAGGGATTTGGATGAATTTGAGTTAGGAATTGAGTTTCTAGGTTGGGTAGTGAGTTCTAGGACCCTTGAATTATCTCTAAGATATTTCCTTTTGGTATGGAGAAGTTCACAAATCATTTTGACCAAATTCCCCCCTCTCAAACGGGCTGTTCTGGAGCCACTCGGAGAATCCAGACTAGTCTGGAGGATCCGGGCGACTCCTAGCCGAAATTAGCAGAGCTCCGCTCGGAGGGTCATCCGGAGACTCCGGTACCCTTGAGTATCCGGGGGTGCACTGTTCATCAGAGGATTTTTCTCCTCTGCTGATAACTTGTAAAATTCATAATTAATTCATACGAACTTGAAAAATCATGAAACTAATTTTTTTGGTTTCACTGTAACGTCCTCTACCTGCTAAAAATATCTCTATCCTGAAATAATTAATTAACCTTTTGGGGGTAATTAATTAAGCTTAAGCTTCATTAATTCACCATTAATTCTTTACAAGTCCATAATGGATGAAACTAATTTTCCTAGTCTTCTTATGACTTGTTCTAGCTAGTAAAAAAGTTTTCTTACATTTTAGAGCATATTTTCGTGGCATTTCATCATTTATCCATATTGTGGCATGCATTGCTGCACTTTATTCATACTCATGGCATTGCACGCGTTATTCTTTAGAGAGAACATCGAGCTGGTGATCCAGGAGAGCGAGGGAAACTTTGGGAAGCCACCTAAATAGCAAGACAAGCATCTATCGTACTGAACCCTGTCATTTGAAATTGAATAAAGTCTAAATATTGATAAATTATGCTTATGTATATGTTTGCATGTATAGGAAGTCGATGTCGGGCTTTTATGGGTAGAACCTATGTTGATCGCATTGTCTCTACTTTGAATTATTGTTGATCTATATCCTTTTTCCTGGGTTTATTCATGATAAGGTCTAACTTAAAAGTGATGCGATATGCTTAGTAATGCATAGGTCCTCGGTAGAAGTCGAGCGGTGGAACGTCCCATCCAGCTATAAGTTAAATTACTTTCACAATGGTTACCATGTTGGGTTGTTGGTGTTGGTTGGTCGAGTGGTGAGTATGAGACGAGATGTGGGCGGTGTAATGGGTGTCATCTGACCTCAAGGAAAGTCTGGAGGTAATTCAGGAAGGGAACTCGGACACCGTAGGCCGCTTGCATCATTTAAGGCCGATCGTTGGGGTAGTTGGCTTTAGCACTTACCTTACTCACCACATGTCGATCTAATGGTAAGGCGAGCCGAATACCTTCGCAGCTGTGGCTTTGTGGGCGTGGACATCGACGGTGTGAGCGGGCGGGCTTGTAAGCGGTACTAGTTTGCTTCGGGAGTAGTTCTAGTATCGCCGCACTGAGCGATGCATGCCCCACACGGTTGGGGCTGGTTGGGAGAGGTTGTTACGAGTACCCCCTTGTGTGCACTTTGGCCGGTGGCACAAGCCGTATGGTCCTCGTGGTGTGTGGGTCCAGAAGTATCCCCTGCAGGGTGTATAAACAGTTTGAACTATCGCGCTCTCAGTCATAAGCATGCTATTGTTTTGTTTGCAGCCAGTCGTAGAGTTCTCGTGGTTGGTTCGGTTGTATGGTTCAGATATGTGGTTTGTGGTTCGGATATGTGGTTTGTGGTTCGAATATGTGGGAGGTGGTTGAGATGGTATTTGTTATACATTGATACTAATGTGGTTTCAGTTTCATATGATCAGTAGGTAGTTGCAGGGTAATTTCATATATGTTGGTTAAGTTAGTTGCTCACACATATATCTAGGTTGCTTACTGCATATGTTTTACTTAACCTTGTGGCCTACTCTTGTTAACAGCTAAATGCATAATCCTTGGAGTCGGGATATTATATACCCATATTGTGTAAGACTTGTGAGTACCTTCGTACTCAAGGTACTGCCCTTAAGTTGATGCATGTTCATAGGTCGGCGAGGAGGGGGCAGTGTTTGGCTACTTTGTGCCTACTGATCAGGGTGACGGGAAGGAGTAGCACACTCTACTCCGAACTCAGTGTTTTGGTATGGAGCCTAAGGGCATGCGACTCCATATCCTTTTGTATAGCTTTTAGTCTTCTGCTACTTAGTTCTTTTGTTTGTTAGGAGTTGAGCAGGTTTTAGTCTCCTTCTAGCTCTCTTTTGTTGTTAATTGCGATAACTTGTTGCATGCTTAAGAACTTGTAATATAATGTTAATTACTCGCTCTTTCTTAAGCATTGTTGTGATGTACATGTTGGAAAGGCATGTGTTCCGATTTTGGGCACAAAACACGTGCCGGGACTACCGGGATGATATTCTGGTTAATCATCGAGGCTGTGATTATGAATAATGATCCTCCTGATGATTAATTAGAATATTATTTGGACAGTTCCTCACAATTATAGATGAGTGTCACTCCGGTCATAACTTTTTTGAAATTCACCCATTTAGGACCCTATTTTGTGACCGACTGAAGACCATTGTGAAATCAGTCAGAACAAGCTCCAACGTGACCTACGACACCTGAGAGGACCATGCAATGTGTTTTGGGCATGTTTGACTCCTGTTATATTTCTCGAACCAATCATTCAGGACCCTTTTTGGACGTAGTTAACACCAGAACTCAACTAAATCAACCCGAACAAGCTTCAACTTGACCTATGACACCTAAGAGAACAATTAGGTGCGTTCTTGGTGCATTTCGCTCCGGTCATAAGTTTTGTAAAATCCACCGATTCGGGATGCTTTTCTGGACCAAATTATCACCAAAACAAAATCAACCAGAACAAGCTCCAATACAACTTACAACACATAGGAGGACAATCCAGTGCTTTCTAGGTGTGTGTCGCTCCGGTCATAAGTTTCATGGAATCCACCGGATAAGGACCCTTTTTTTGACCGACTTAAGACTAGTGTGAAATCAATCGGAACAAGCTTCACTGTGGCCTACAACACCTGGAGGGACAATTTTGTGCGTTATGGGCGCATTTCCCTCCGGTCACAACTTTCGTGAAATCCATCCGTTTAGGACCCTTTTTTGGATCGACTTAAGACCAATGTGAAATCAATCGAAACAAGATCCAATGTGACCTACGACACCTATGATGACAATCAGGTGGATTCTAGGCGCGTTTCACTCTGCCCCTAAGTTTTGTGGAATCCACCCGTATGGAACCTATTTTTAGGCCAGGTTTCAAAGCAAATTAATATTAGAGCAAAATCGTCCGAAACAAGCTCCAACGTGACATACAACACATAGGAGGACAATACAGTGCGTTTTGGGTGCCTTTCGCTATGGTCATAGGTTTCAGAAAATCCACCCGTTCGGGAATAGTTTTTGGACCAAATTAACACTGGAGCAAAATCAAATGGAACAAGCTCTAACATGACCTACAACACTTGGGAGGACCATGTGGTGCCTTCTGTGCGTGTTTTGCTCTCGTCGTCACTTTTGTAAAATCCACTGTTAGGGATGCTGTTCTGGTCTAAATTCACCATAGCGAAATCAATAGGAACAAGCTTGAACATGACTTGTTACACCGGGGAGGACAATTAGGTGCGTTTTGGTCGTGTGTTGCTCTGGTCAATTTTTTTGTAAAATCCACTAGTTCAGGACACATTTTCGGAGCAAAATCAACCAAACTAATACTGGAGCAAAATTAACTCTAGTCAATCCAGTGCGTTCTGGGCGTGTTATGCTCTGGTCATAACTCTCATGAAATCCATCCATTCAAGACCCTTTTTTAGACCAAATTTACACCAGATCGAAAGCGACTAGAACAAACTCTAATGTGACCTACGTCACCAAGGAGGAGTATGCGGCGCCATCCATGTACGTATCGCTCCGATCATATGTTTTGGTGAAATCCTCCCATTCAGGACCTTTTTGATCTAAGTTAAGGCTAGTGCAAAATTAATCAGAACAAACTCCAACTTGACCTACGACACCTGGGAGGACCATCCAGTGAGTTTTGGATGCGTTTGGCTCCAATCATAACTTTTGTGAAATAAACCTATTTAGGACCATATTTGGACCAAATTAACTCCAGAGCTAAATCAACTGAGACAAGCTCCAACGTGACCTATGATACCAAGGAGGACCATCTGATGCGTTATGGGATTGTTTCGCTCTGGTCATTACTTTCATGAAATACACCCCTTCGGGACCCTTTTTTGGACCAAGTTAATATCAGAGCAAAATCAACCAAAATAATTAGGTGTGTTCTGGGTGCGTTTCGCTCCGGTCATATGTTTTAATGAAATCCACCCATTCGGGACTTGTTTTCTAGAACAAATTAACACTGGAGAGAAATCAATCGGAACAAACTCAAACGTGACCTATGATACCTAGGAGGACAATAATGTGCAATTTGGGCACGTTTCACTTTGGTCATAAGTTTTCTAAAATCCACCATTTCTAGACCTCTATTATTGCTTGTTTTAGACAAAAGTTGACACTAGAGAGAAATGAACCATAACAAAACTCCATGTGACATACGACACATTGGAGGACAATCTGGTGCATTTTGGGCTTGCTTCCTCTGGTCATAAATTTTGTGAAATCCACCCATTCAGAACCCTTTTTGGACCCAATTAAAACCATACCAAAAGCAATCGGAACTTGCTCCAATGCTAGAACACCTGGGAAGACCATTTGGTGCGTTCTGGGTGCATTTCATTCTGGTCATAACTTTCGTGAAATCCATCCATTCATGACCCTTTGTTGGACCAAATTAACATCAAAGCGAAATCAATTGGAACAAGCTCGAACGTGACCAATGACACCTAGGAGGATCATCCAGTGAGTTATCATCGCGTTTCGCTCCGGTATTAACTTTCATGAGTTCCACCTATACGAGACCCATTTTGGAACAGCTTAACACTAGAGCAAATCAACTAGAACAAGCTCCAAAATGACACATAGGAGGACCATCCGGTATGTTCTAGGTGTGTTTCGTTTCGATCATAACTTAGTCAAATGCACCCATTTGAGACCCTTTTTTAGACCACCTTAATACCAGAGTAAAATCAACCCAAACAATCAAGTACGTTATGGGTGCGTTTTGCTCCGGTCAGATGTTTTAATGAAATCACCCGTTCAGGACCTGTTTTCTAACAAAATTAACACTGGAGCGAAATCAATCGGAATGAGCTCACGTGACATACGATACCTATGAGGTCAATCTGGTGCTTTCGTTTCGGTCATAAGTTTTGTGAAATCCACTTGTGCGAGACCCATTTTTTAGCGTAGTTTCAGACAAATTTAACACCGGAGAAAAACAAGCTGAAACATGCTGCAATGTGACGTATGACACATTGGAGGACAATTTGGTGCATTCTAGGCATGTTTCGCTCTGGTCATAACTTTCATAAAATCCACCTGTCCGGCACCCTTTTTTGGACCAAATTAACACCAAAGCGAAATCAACTGGAACAAGCTCCATGTGATCTACGACACCCAGTTGGACCAACCGGTGCGTTATCAGTGTGTTCCGCTCCAGTCATAACTATTGTGAAATCCACCCATACATGACCCTTTTTTGGACCAAATTAAGACCATAGCAAAATCAACTAAAACAAAGCTCCAATGTGACCTACGACACCGAGGTGGTGATAAGGGGATAGTCCCAATCTTTTGATGAGAGGGATTCTTTCGATTTGGTGGAAGTGACTTTGATGATCTGACTACGCCGTACAACGATGATGCACCTTAGCAATCGCTAAACTAACTCTAGAGGATTGTTGACCTTGCCGTGAGCACGATCAACCTAAACACGAGGTTCAATTCTTGCGAGGAACTGAAGAACAAGCAAGAACTCAAGTAACAGCAATATGAAATGGCAAAGATATTGAAAAACGAACAAAGTGGGGTTCTATTGATGATTTGACAAGGTGGTTGTCAACTCGAAGACTCAAAGTTTGCACGTAGCTAAACCAATCTAACAAAACCCGCCTCTTCAGCGGTGGTTGCTGGGTATATAAGGGTAGAGGACAACCGGGAGGTGTTGGAGTCATACTCTTACCCTAGGACGCGCCCCTCATGGGCTCTACTTGATACAAGGCCCATCGGACCTAAATAAGTTGGCGCAGCACCTGTTTGCATAATCAAACTCGGTTTTAAATTGACAATAGCGATTGACTTCGGTGAATTTGGAGATGAGGCTGAATCTGTTGGAAAGTAGACTTGATAAGCTTTCCATGAAGTTCTAGAACGTCCCAAACAGAGTTCGTATGAAGTCAGTATGGCCGAATTAAATTGATGTTGTTATGCAGCCAAATCTGAAATGAACTCGTGGATAGGACTTGTTTTATGCTTGGTGAGTCCACTTCTGCACTTGGGTGTTCTCGTTTCCTCTGCCTGGTTCCAAAGGACAAGGAAATCATCACAAGAATTAAATAGTATCCCATTCTTTGAACATTTGTATGCATCTCTAGGAACGCATTCACCTGATGATTGAGTTGACGAGCACAAGCTCTAGTGAGTGGTTGTCGTATTGCTGGAGAAGTGGTAGCAGATGTTGGTGTAGTGGGTGTGACAGTAGAGGACATATCCTCATCATCTATGACCACAGCGAAACGTGCCCAGAATGTACCAGATTGTCCACCTATGTGTAGTACGTCAGGTTGGAGCTTGTTCCTATTGATTTCATTCTAGTGTTAAATTAGTCTGAAACTCAGCCCAAAAACGGTTCTGAATGAGTGGATTTCATGAAAGTTATTACTAGAGCAAAATGTGCCCAGGACAGATGAGATTGTCCTCCTAGGTGTCAAAGGTCACGTTGGAGCTTGTCCTGGTTGATTTCACTCTACTGACAATTTGGTCCGAAAAAGGTCCTGAATGGGTGGATTACACGGAAGTTATGATCGGAGCAAAACACGCCTAGAACACCCCGGATTGTCCTAATATGTGTCGTACTTCATGTTGGAGCTGGTTTTGGTTGATTTCACTCTGGTCTTAATTTGGTCAGAAACCTGGCCTAAAAAAAGTTCCCAAACGGTTGGATTTCACGAAAGTTATGACTGGATTGAAGCACGCCTAGAACGAACCATATGGACCACTCAGGTGTCATAGATCACGCTAGATCTTGTACGAGTTGATTTTTCTCTAGTGTTCATTTGGTCCAAAAAAGAGTCCTGAATAGGTAGATTTCATGAAAGTTCTGACCGGAGCGAAACATGCCTAGAACACACCGGATGGTCCTCCCAGGTGTCATGGGGCATGTCGAAGCTGGTTCCATTTTATTTCGCTCTAGTGTTTATTTGGTCCAAAAAAGGTCTCAAATGGCTGGATTTCATGAAAGTAATGACCGGAGTGAAACGTTCCAAGAACGCACAGGATTGTCCTCCTACGTGTCGTACGTCACATTAGAGCTTGTTCTGGTTAATTTCAATCCGGTATTAATTTGGTCTGAAACCTAGCCTAGTTAATTTCAATCCGGTACTAATTTGGTCTGAAACCTAGCCTAAAAATGGTTCCCGAATGGGTGGACTTCATGAAACTTATGACCAAAGCGAAACACGCCTAGAATGCACATGATTGTCCTTCCATGTATTGTACATCAAATTGGAGCTTGTTCTGGCTGATTTCGCTCAATATTTTCTTTTGTTGCCTCATGCATTTTCAGAATTAGTTCAGCACGTTGTTTGGCATCAAGATTAACCATTTCTGAAGTTGGACGAGGCAGTAGATCAATTGTCGCACGAGGAACAAAACCATACACAACTTCGAAGGGCACAACTTAGTGGTAGAATGCACTGAATGATTATAAGCAAACTCAACATAAGGCAAGCATTCTTCCTACATTTTTATATTCTTATTTAAAACAACCCTAAGCATTGTGGATAAAGTTCGATTAACCACCTCAGTTTGTCCATCAGTTTGGGGATGACAAGTAGTACTAAATATAAATTTAGTCCCCAATTTAGACCATAAGTTCTCCAAAAGTGGCTAAGGAACTTAGTATCACAATAAAAAACTATAGAATTTGGCACACCATGCAAACGAATAATCTCATGAAAGAACAAATCTGCAACATTGGTAGCATCATCACTTTTATGACATGGAATAAAATGTGCCATCTTAGAGAATCTATCCACAACAAAAAATATAATATCTCTCCCTTTTTTCATCATATGTAGTCCTAAAACTAAGTCCATAGAAATATCCTCTGACGGAATGCTAGGAACAAGTAGAAGCATATGCGAACCATATGGATTAAATTGTGACTTAGCTTTTTGACATGTAGTGCACCGAGTAACATAGCGTTCTACATCTCGTCTCATCTTTGGTCAAAAGAAATGAGCAACAAGTATGTCCACCATCTTATTCACTCCAAAATGTCCCATCAGTCCATCTCCATACGCTTCCTGTAACTATAACAAATGAACGGAGCTAGTGGGAATGCATAGCTTGTTATCTCTGAACACAAAGCCATCCTGGAGGACAAATTTGTTTCATGTTCTTCCCTCTTTACAATTCAGCAACACATCTTTAAAATGAGTATCATGTGCATATTGCTCGATAAGAGGGATTCTTTCAATTTGGTGGAAGTGACATTGATGATCACTGTACGATGATGATGTGCCTTAGCAATCGCTAAACAAATTTGATAACTCTCTGCGTTCTAGTCATGTTTTGCTCCGGTCATAACTCTCTTGAAATCAACCCGTTCAGGGCCCTTTTTTCTACCAACTTAACAAGAGAGCGTATTCAATCGGAGCAAGCTCAAATGTGACCTACTGAAGGTGTTATGCCCTAAAGGCAATCATAGAGATGATTGTATCACACATCTATGTTCATGTACTACTGAATAATGTGTTATTTCAAGAATGACTATCGTTTACATTGATTGGTAAGTATGTGACTTGTTCATGAAACTCTTTATTTATTTCATGATGTTATTGTTAGTCAATCCCTGGTCGCATATAATTGTGATGATACATAAGACCAGCACATGTATTGATTGATGATCACATTTCATGGATCATAGGTATAGGGATACTAGGTCAATGATGTGGATATTTATGTTAGAGAACATGATGTTGGATAGATTCACCTTGAGATACTGTTCGGATTGTTATTTATGATGTGCCATCAGTTGTTATCTCAAATGGTGTACCTGTTGGATCCTTAGACCTGAGATCATCATTGATTCCCAGAATGTGTAGTGGCATACTTTGGAGCTGCCAAATGCTACTACGTAACTGGGTAGTCATAAAGGTAGTTTTCGGGTTTGTCACGAAACATGTCGTGGGGTATGAGTGATCAAGATGGAATTTGCCCCTCCTTGATAACGGGAGAGATATCTCTGGCCCCCTCGATGTAGTTTGATTGAGACAGTGCACGGCCATGCCAATATGATTAAAGAGTTAATCATGATAAATCCACTGCTTGATCGAGTGAATGGTCGAGCTATGAAAGGGTAGCACGTATCTCGCCTTGAGCTTGACTGGTATCATGAGGCGAAGAGATCGGTGCATTTGTATATCAAGGTTCAACTAATATGATTTTGATATGTGCTCCAGAGTCAACATGTCCTGCTAGGGACCGCTATTTATTTCGGTTTGGAAAGGGTTTCTGAGTCGTTGTTGTTTGTACATGAACCTAACGGGTCACACACTTAATGGGTTGGAACAAAACAAGTGAATTAGATTTGTATATTGGTTTTGATTGGATTGTGATCCATGAGAAGTTAGAGTCCTAAAGGCTTCCAACTTGGGAACCTATTGGCGAGCTCTATATAAGGAGAAGCGTGGGTAGGGCGTGCTAAGGATGAGCCACCCTGAAACCCTAGCCGTAGCCTTCTACATGATCTCCCAAAGCCCTAGCCGTGCGTGCGTTGCTAGAACATTAGCGCTCGGCGTTTCTACCCAGTACGTGTGGATACCGTAGAGACGCTAGTGCTATTGCGATGCTGATCTTCTCAACGAGTTAACCATGAGTTGGTCGAGGAGCACGACCACCTTCTCGGAGTTGGTCGAGGAGCACGTCCACCTGCTCGGAGTTCATCGAGGAGCATGACCACCTGCACGGGGCTAGTCGCAGATCTGATCGAGAAGCTGCTAGAGGAGTTTCACGCACACGATGTTGGATCGGTCTACTCCAACTCTTCTTCCACTACACTGTACGTCGAGCGGTAACGATCTATGATCTCCTACTAGCATGATTTCCTGGGTGAATGCGGTTTTAAATGTTTGTTTTAGGCTAGCGTAGCCTGCCCTTTACCCAACACCTACGACATATGGGAGGTCCATCTAGTGCGTTCTGGGCGTATTTCACTGCGATCATAACTTTTGTGAAATGAAAATGGTCATGAACCTTTCTGGACCAAATTAATGCCAGAGCAAAATCTATCGAAATGAGCTCCAATGTGACCTACGACACATGGTTGGGCAATCTGGTGCATTCTGAGCGTGTTTTGCTTCGGTCATAACTTTTGTGAAGTCTATCCGTTCAGGACCCTTTTTTGGACCAAATTGACACCAGAGCTAAATCAATCGGAACAAGCTCCAAAGTGACCATCCGATGCTTCTTGGGCATGTTTCGCTCCGGTCATAAGTTTTGTGAAATCCACTTATTCGGGACCCCTTTTTTGACCAAGTTAATACCAGAGCGAAATCAACCAAAACAAGGTCCAACGTGACCAATGACACTTGGGAGGACTATCAGATGCGCTCTGGGCATGCTTCGCTGCGGTGATATGTTTCATGAAATCCACCCATTTAGTACCCATTTGCAGGCCAGGTATCAGACGAAATTAATACAGGGGTACCTTCGATATCAAGGATCGATTAGGAAACAAGACGCGATGTAGACAGTTCAAGCCCCCGGTTGGAGTAATACCATACATCCTATGTGGATGGTGCTATATATGGATTATCTCGAGTACAAGAAATATGGCTAGACATATTACGATCGAGGAGATTAGATCTAGACTAATCAAGGGTTGAAATCACCTAGTATCTCCGATTGCTAGTATGTTAGAGTTGCTTGCATCAAGTTGCATATGCGTCCTCTCTTTTTCTCTAGGGGTCAGGTTCCTAGCTTTTCAAAGGGGTCCTGGCACCGCCTTAGTCCCGACTATAGTTGATAGGGAGTTCTTGATCTTGTCGACCAAGATAAAGCAGCCGAATCCAGCCAAGATACTAATTGTACTTGAGTCGGATAACCCGATCGAGACCTTCCCAGTATATGTCTTCATGATCCCCGGGGTATCGGGTCTGTAAAATCCGGAGTAGTTTAAGCAGACCTACGATGTACCTTGTCTATATACAATACACTCCTTATGTGTATATAACCTGTAGTTAAATATTCGACAGCAGCCCCCTAACTCTGCTTAGAAGGGAGGGTTTCCTCAAGGAACCACTCGATTACTGCCTGGTTGAGTATGGTAGATCAAACATGTAATCGAAACAAATCAAGCAAGGAAATGTCATGTTCTGAGTGTTGAGTGGTAACACAGTTGGGTCAAGCGCCCTATCATTGACGGTATTCAAGACTCAAGAAAGGCACAAAAACTCAACTTATCAATACCCGACTCTGAGTAGAGTTAAAAAAGAAATCTCTGAAATTTGAACTATTGGGTATAGGCACATTTAATGTTCACAGATGGATGTACAAAGATTCGCACGACACCATCATCCAGCCTTTCACGCCAAATGAAGCGACAGAGTAATGGGAGTTGTTACCAAGAGATGTTAAATACTAGGCTATTTATCCATACGAACTTGGACTGTAACCATTCTTTCACCCTGTTGTTGTCAATATTCTCCCGCAAGCTCTCATCTTTCTCTGCTCAAACAAACGCCACCACATAGAAACTCAACTCGATGGCTTCCAAAACATCTACGAACGCCTTGACTCCTTCCTAGATAGAAAAGAAGTATGACACGAAGGCTGCCAACACCTCTGCCAAGCAGGTGGACGAGATGAGGCTCCTAATGGATGCCTGGTCAATATCAACTATGCAAGAATCAAAGCTCCAAGAACTTGAGGTTGAAGGAAAAGTCTTCCTCTAGAGCTGGCCATCTGGAGGTCGGCGTTGAGGGAGGAATTACCCTCCTATTAATTTGATCATGAAATTGCGGTGTTTGAGTCATTTTTCTGATGTGGTTTCAATGTTCTCCCTTCCAGGTTCCTTCTCACCATACTCAACTGCTACCAAATCAAGCTTCACCACATGAACCCAAACTCGATTACCATGCTTAGTGTGTTTGTCCACCTATGACAGCCTTCCTTAGCATCATGCCGAGCTTGAATTTGTTCCAATACTTTTATCATCGTAAGAGGATAAGCGAGATCCATGAGATCTGTTCTGGTCGAAGAAAAGACTTTGCAAGTTAGACAACACTACCATTACGTCAAGAGGATCAGCGAACTTAGGCATAATAGTTTAACCAGGTCGCATGTTGCTAAAGACTTCATTAGTTGGAGGTCGAGCCAATTGAAAGCACGAGATCACTCCTCCAGGAACTATGCTGGAGACGATGATAACTCCCGAGGCACACCTCGGAGGACAATAAGGTGTGTTCTGGGCGCATTTTGTTCTGGTCATAAGTTTCATGAAATCCACTCTTTCGGGACCCTTTCTTGGACCAAATTAACACCGAAGTGAAATCAACCAGAACAAGCTCCAAGGTGACCTATAACACCTAGGAGGACAATCTGGTGTGTTTCAATATGGTAATAAGTTTCATTAAATCCACCCGTTCGGGAAACATTTTTGGACCAAATTAACACAAGAGCGAAATCAAGCGGAACTAGCTCTGACGTAACCGACGACACCTGGAAGGCAATCATGTACATTCTGGCACGTTTTGCTCCGGTCATAAGTTTCATGAAATCCACCCATTAGGGCCCATTTTCAAGCCTGGTTTTAGATTAAATTAACGCAAGAGCAAAGTCAACCAAAAGAAGCTTCAACATGACGTACGATACATAGGATAACAATCTGGTGCGTTTTGGGCACGTTTAACTCTACTCATAACTTTCATGAAATCCACCAGTTCGGGGCCCTTTTCTGGACAAAAAAAAAACACCAAAGAGAAATCAACCACAACAATCTCTAACGTGACCCACAACACTAGGACAATCAAGTGCGTTCTGGGCGCATTTCACTTCGTTAAAAACATTCATGAAATGCACCCATCCGGGACCGTTTCTGGACCAAATTAACACCGGAGCGAAATGAACCAGAAAAAGCTCGAACGCGACCTGCGACACCTAAAAGGACAATCAGATGTGTTCTGGGCGAGTTATGCTTTGGTCAAAAGTTTCGTGAAATCCATCCGTTTGGGACCCATTTTCGGACCTAGTTCTAGACCAAATTCACACTAGAGCGAAATCAACCAGAACAAGCTCCAAGGAAAAACATGGTGGGATAATCCAGTGCGTACTGGGTGCATTTCGATCCGGTCATAACTTTCTTAAAATCCACCCATTTGAGACCCTTTTTTACACCAAATTGAGACTGGACCGAAATCTACCAGAACAAGCATCAACCTACGACACCTAGGAGGAGCATTCGGTCATTCTGGGTGTGTTTCGCTCATGTCAGAAGTGTCGTGAAATCCACCCTTTAGGGACCCTTTTCTTGACCAAATTAACACTGAAGCAAAATCATTTGGAACAAGCTCAAACGTATGGGAGTACCATCTCAGTGCATTAGGGGCATGTTTCGCTTTGGTTATAAATTTGTGAACTCCACCCATTTGGGACTCTTTTCTGGACGAAATTAACATCAGAGGAAAATCAAACAAAATAAGCTCTGACATGACCTAAAACTCTAGCGTGACAATCAGGTGAATTCTGGGCACGTTTCGCTATGGTCATAACTTTCGGACCAAATTAACATCAGAGCAAAATCAACCGCAATAAGCTCGAACGCAACCTACGACACCTGGAAGGAGAATCAGGTGTGTTCTGGGAAAGTTATGCTCTGGTCATATGTTTCATGAAATCCACCCATTCAGGACCCATTTTTTGGCCTGGTTTTAGACCAAATTCACACTGAAGGAAATCAATTGGAACAAGCTCCAAGGCGTATGAAACATGGTGGGGCAATCCGGTGCGTTCTGGGTGCATTTCGTTTTGGTCATAACTTTCATGAAATCCACCAGTTTGAGACTATTTTTTACACCAAATTAGCACCGGACCAAAATCTACTGGTACATGCTACAACCTACGATACCTGGGAGGAACATTCGGGGCATTCTGGGCACGTTTTGCTCCGAAATTAACAGCCATTGAATGCTGACATGGAAATTTTGAGTCCCCTACTGTCGTCATCATGGCGGTTGCAATCAACAGCTCCTCCATGGCGGGGGAAAATTTTGGTGCATACCAGCACTACCATGACGATGATTGTACTCTCACTGCTATCCATGCACTCCATCTCACCTGACCTCTAGATCAATGTCATACTCATCATCATGGCGATGTTCTCATTGTTTGGGCTATTGGGGAACTATTAGGCTATGTTAGTATGAAACAAAATTTTCTACCATATTAAACCAGGAGGCCATCATAGATCAACCAAGAAACTATCATATTAAACTAGTAGTGGATCATAGGTCATTACCACTAGACGTACAGTGAAGCGGAATATGTGTTGGAGCAGACAAGTCCAACGTTGTGCTTGTCGATATAGAGGAAGCAACCAAACTTAGCAAGATTGTCATCCCTTCCATGTGATCTCCTCCTTGAGTAGATGTAGATGATCAATTTCCTAGTCAAGATCGACCTTCTAGTCGGAAGTACTCCGACTCTTTAATCAGAAACAAACAGGAGTTGAATCAGCAGTAGCTTCGGGTTCTAGTTACCCAGCCGATCAGCATTGGAGTTATAGCAGTGGCTCTATGATATTCATACATCCTGAGGTGGAATGTCGTGCACCGGTGTGCTCGCACCACGTATGCAACTAGGATTTTTAGGAGGTCGGGGGGAGGGGTGCTGCTAGGGTTTGGAGTGGCTAAACCATACACACCATCACCCTACTACTCCCTTTATATAGAGCCTACTAATGGGCTTCCATGTTGATAGCCCATTACAACTCTAATTTCTCATAGATCACAATCCAGTCAAACCCACTAACAAATCCAATATGTATATATTGTTCCAACCCATAGTGTGTGACTCATTAGGTTTACGTATAAATGGCCACAACTCAGAAACCCCTTTTCTGAACGGAAATTAACAGTAATCCCTAGCAGGACATATTGACTCCTGAGTATACATAAAGATCATATCGACTGAACCTTGATATACATATGCACCAATCCATTTTCTCACGATACCAGTCAAGCTCAAGGCGAGACACGTGCTATCATTGTGATAACTTGACCATTCACTCAATCATGTAGTGGATTACTAAACTTGTGATTTACTCTTTAATTATATTGGCTTAGCCATGCACTTTCTAATTCAACCACATCGAGGGGCCTAGAAATATATCCCCCGTTCTCTAAGAGAAGCAAATTCTATCTTGATCACTCACACCTCACGACATGTTTTATGGCAAACTCAAAAAAACTAACTTTATAACTACCTAGTTACAGAGTAGCGTTTGATAGCCCCTAAATTTGTCATTACACATTCTGGAAATCAATGAAAATTTCAGGTCTAAGGATCCTACAGGTATACTATTTGAGATTACAGCTAACAGTATATTATATAACAATCCCAGCAGCATCTCAAGTGGCTCTATCCAATATATGTTCTCTAGCATATGCCCACATTATTGATTTGATATCTCTATACCTATGATCCATAAAATATGATCATCAATCACTACGTGTTGGTCAATAAATCATCATTGACCCACATACTAATATGAGACAAGGGATTCTTTAGAATAACATCACAATATAAACAAAGAGTTTCAAGAACAAGTCATACGCATGCCAATCAATATAAATGATAGTTATCTATGGAACAAAATAATACATTATTCAAAATTATATAAACATAGATGTGATGCAATCTTCTTTATGATTGCCTTTAGTACATATCACTAACATGGGCATGGGTTGTGGTTGAACCTAGGCACCAGAATCACCCCCACCTTGAGCGAGGTTCTAAGTTAATGCGTATAGTTGGAGCGTCATTCCATTCTCATGATCATTGAATTGCAAGTTCAAATTATTGTCCACCATTGATATATACTCCTCCATAGTAGCAATGTGCTCCTCCAAACCAGCTTTGAGTTGTTTGTGATGATTTATAAAGAAATCAAGAGTAGCTTCCAAACTTTCTGTGATCCCTTGTTGCATACTAGGATCATACATATCAATACTATCTACTAACGGTGGTAGAATCCGCGAGCTCTCAGTGCCTCTGCTACTGTAGCTACTGTAGCAGTAAGCTCTGGGTATGTGTGTGTGTGTATATGTGTGTGTGTACATATATACATACATATGTAATTTTCTTTTTGGGAAATTCTAGAAAAATGTCGAAACAAATATTAGTTACATTAATAAATCGGCTGAAAAAAATCCAAAATGCAAACAAAAATATCTAAAACTCAAAAAAATATGAAACAAATTTTTTTAGGTTAGTATTACTTTCACCTCCTTGTTAAAACTATGTGCATGCATAGAAGTACTATTGTATTCTCTATAATTAATTAAATGTGTTTAACATTAATAATTTCATAAATAACTATTTAAATGTATAATATTTGAGAATCTAATTTTTTAGTCTTCTTTTATCGTGCTCTATACAACAAAATAAAAATAGGCATGGCGTAGGCGCACCAATCAGACTAGTAGTGTACTGAAGACTTACCCCCTGAGGCAGTTTGGAGACTTAAAGATGTATCCTTGCAGGGGTCATGAAGCCATCAGAGGGGGTCATGAAGACTTACATGTGGGCTCGCAAGGATGCGGGCCTATACCTATCAATTCCTAACAAAGTGAAGCTTGTAAATGAGATCAAAAGGCTATAGATATTGTAATACAAGTTCCTACCCTAGTCAACCCTTGATCATGTTAGAATTATTGGGGCTGACCCATGTAATAATTCCTAATAAATCTCAAAGATCCATATTTGGAGAGGTGGTTTATGTTGAGGTCCACCCTTTATTAGTACCATATTGCTAATAGAGGTGGAGGTGAGGGGTTTTCCCCTATATATGCAAGGACCTCCACCTCCTTGGGAATACATGCAACATAGACTACTAATTAACAGTAGCCTTAAAATTGGGAATGCTCTCATTTGGTGAGTCTATATAAGAGTTAATATTTTACGTCTTTCTCTTTTTATTGTGTTGCCGCTGTAGTCTACTCCATCCCGGCATCGGCGTGCACCGGCAACCGGGAGAGTAGGTCTCCGAAACCTCGCTCTTGAGATCTTGCATCGGGAGAGGGTAAATAAGGTTTTTGGGAAGCGCTCCGCGTGACTGCTCAAGTTATTCACCCCAGCTCGTCTTCTGGTCGCTTGGGCGCTACCTGCTATCATCGTCAACAATTTCGGCACGTCGTCAGTAGGATCAATCGTGCCATCAACACGGCGCAACCAGCATCTTCAGCAACCTTCGCCACGCAGGACCAGTACGTAAAAATCATGTTTCTCGTACTTTATTTCTTGCAGTTCCTAATTTTGAGTATAGTAGATCTAGTCATATGTAGTGATTTCGTACACATGTCTAGATTGTGCTCTGATGATATGATCATATCAATTTATTAGTTTTTGCTTATGAATCATTTATGGATTAAATTAAACCTAAAAGTGCCTTATATTCCCTCAATCCAAAAACCTTATAGTAGGCACTTAGGTTTATCAATGGCTGGTTTTGTCGATGTACTGAGACCAGATAAGTTTTCTGGTGTGCACTTTTAAGAGATGGCAAGTCAAGGTCACTCTATGGCTGACGCCTATGAAACTCTACTAGGTGGCTAATGGCAAGCCGTAAGAAACCCTTACTGCTGAGCAGGAAAAGACATTCACGGATGCCAATACACTCTTTGTAGGATGCATTCTTAGCGTTTTTGGTGACCGTCTTTGTGATGTGTATATGCACATACAAAGTGCGAAGGAGCTGTGGGATACACTGAATGCTAAATTTAGTGCATCAGATGCAGGAAGTGAACTGTATATTATGGAGCAGTATCCTAACTACAAGATGGTTGAAAATCACTCTGCAGTCGAGAAGGCTCATGATGTTCAGTGCATCATGAAGGAACTCGAACTCCTGAAGATCAATGTACCCGACAAGTTTGTGGCTAGAGGCATCGTTGCCAAGTTACCTCCTTCGTGGAGAAACTTTGTCACTGTTCTAAAGCACAAGAGACAAGAGATTACTGTTGAGAGTTTGATCGCGTCTCTTAATATTGATGAGAAATCTCGGGCTAAGGATGTGAGTCTAAAAGGAGGCGAGGGACAGACTAGCGCTAATACGATGCAAAAGCCCTTCCACAACAAGAACAAAGGGAAAGATAATAAGCCAAACAAAACTACCACCTTCAAGAAGAAGAAGATGAACACAGCAAAACTGTCTTGCTATGTGTGTGATGAGATTGGACATTTCATTAAGGATTGTCCAGACCGCAAGGGAAGAAAGGCTCCACAAAAGTAGAACTCAAAGATTGCCAATGTGGTGACCATTGACGAAGCTGAAAACGGAGCTGCAGGGTATGAAAATTTACCTTCAATGTTTTCAGTATTTTAGTCTATTAATTGGTCGATTAATACAGGGGCCAATGTTCATGTGTGTACTGACATCTCGATGTTCTCTTCTTATCAGGTTGTCTTTGATTCTTCCGTCCTAATGGGGGATGGGTCACATGCTTCTGTTCGTGGTGTTGGCACAGTAGATCTGAAGTTTACTTCGAGAAAGATCGTGTCGCTGAGGAACATGCAGCATGTCCCTACAATGAATAAGAATCTAGTTAGTGGCTCACTTCTTTGTAGAGACAGGTATAAGGTCGTGTTAGAGTCCAATAAAGTAGTAGTGTCAAAGCATGGACAATTTATTGGTAAAGGCTATGAATGCGGAGGCATGTTCCATTTTTTCCTTTATGATTTCAGAAATAAGTATGTGAACCATATTTGTGGCAATGCTAAGATGATGCTAGTGTTTGGCATTCGCGGTTATGTCATTTGAATTTTGGTTCTATGACTCGACTTTCTAGCATGAATTTAATCCCAAATTTTTCTATGGTCAAAGGTTCTAAGTGTCATAGTTATGTGCAATCAAAAAAACCTTGTAAGCCCTACAAGGTAGCCGAGGAGAGAAATTTGGTACCTCTAGAACTCATACATTCAGATCTATGTGAAATGAATGGTGTGTTGACGAAGGGTGAAAAAAGATATTTCATGACTTTGATTGATGATGTGACTAGATATTGCTATGTTTATTTGTTGAAAACGAAAGATGAGGCTTTAGATCACTTTAAAATCTATAAGGCAAAAGTTGAGAATTAACTAGAGAGAAAGATCAAAAGAATTAGGACGAATTGTGGTGGAGAGTATTTCTTTAGTGATTTCAATTTATTCTATGAGAAATATGGGATTATTCATGAGAGGACGCCTCCCTATTCACCCCAATTAAATGGGGTTGCCGAAAGAAAGAACCGCCCATTGACTAACTTGGTTAATGCCATGTTAGACACTGCGAGATTATCTAAGGCATGGTGAGGGGAGGCCTTGTTGACTTTATGTCATTTCCTGAATAGAGTTCCTCTCAAGGATAAGGAGAAAACCCCATATGAAGAATAGGAAGGGAGAAAACCATCACTTTCTTATTTGCATACTTGGGGATGCTTGGCAAAAGTCAATGTACCAATAACTAAAAAGTGCAAGCTTGAACCTAAAACAGTGGATTGTGTCTTTCCAGGATATGCTCATCGGAGCATTGCTTATAGGTTTTTAGTGGTTAAATCTGAGGTACCTGATGTGCATATCGATACAATGATGGAGTGTCATGATGCAATATTTTTTGAGCTCATATTTCCTATGAAAGATTTACATAGCATGTCTAGACTATCTTCTGAGATAATCTTTGAACCTACTCCATCTCTTGAGACTATTGAACAAGTACATGAGCAAGATCCTGAGGAGGATGACAGTGAAGCTCCTAGTAGGAGTAAGAGAAAAGGATTGCAAAGTCTTTTGGTAATAATTTCATTGTGTACCTTGTGGATGACACTCCCAAGTCTATTTCAGAAGCGTTTACATCTCCAAATGCAGACTACTGGAAGGAGGCTGTACGGAGCAAAATGGATTCCATCCTCGCAAACAGAACTTGGGAGGTCACATAATGACCCTATGGATGCAATCTTGTGGGTTGCAAGTGGGTATTCAAGAAGAAGCTTAGGCCCGATGGTACTAATATTGGGACAAACCTTGATGTGGTTAATGAGGTTAAGTTTTTCTTATCTCAAAGCTTTGATATGAAAGATCTGGGTGAGGGTGATGTAATCTTAAACATCAAGTTAATCAAATGAGAGAATGGGATTACTCTTACACAATCTCACTATGTTGAGAAGGTCTTGAACCGCTTTAGCTACCAGGATAGCAAGCCTTCTCCAACACCTTATGATCCTAGTGTGATACTTCAAAAGAATAAGAAAAGTTGCAGGGACTAACTGAGATACTCTCAGATTATTGGATCACTTATGTACCTAGTTGGTGCTACAAGGCCTGACATCTCATTTGCTGTGAGCAAATTGAGTCGCTTTACTTCTAACCTAGGTGATGAACATTGGTGTGCGCTTGAACGAGTCATGCACTATTTGCTTGGTACTATGATTTATGGTCTTCACTATTTCGGGTACCCATCGGTACTAGAGGATTATAGTGATTCAAACTGGATATCTGATGCTGATAAGATTTACACCACAAGTGGATATGTATTCACTCTAGGTGGTGCTACTGTGTCATGGAGGTCTTGCAAACAGACCATCTTGATGAGGTCAACTATGGAAGTAGAACTCACTGCATTAGATATAGCCACTATTGAGACAGAATGGCTACGTGAGTTGTTGATGGACTTACTTGTGGTTGAGAAATCGGTACCGGTTATCCTTATGAACTGTGATAATCAGACAGTTATTATCAAAGTAAACAGTTCTAAGAATAATGACAAGTCCTCAAGGCACGTAAAGAGACGATTGAAATCTGTCAAGAAATTGAGAAACTCCAGAGTGATAACCTTGGATTATATCCAAACGGCTAAGAACCTTGCAGATTCCTTTACAAAGGGACTATCATGGAGTGTGATAGATAATGCATCGAAGGAGATGGGTATGAGACTCATGTAAGTTATACCATAGTGGTAACCCAACCTGCGTGATCGGAGATCCCGTAACTTAGGGCCTCAGAAGAACAAGCTATTGGTCTAACTAGAGGAGAGTACCTTTGTTGTTTGACCCACTCGAGTGAAGATGCAATACTCTTAGATATCTGTAAGGCAGGTTGGCTAATGCCTTAATGTGTTCTGTTGGCTTTAAGTAGCAAAGATGCTGACCTACAAGGCATTCTTGAAAGAACACACCTGTATGAGTCTGACTGTTGGTCGCAGTCTATGAGATTTGGGTGATCTCTAGTAAACTCATGAAGAGACCATGGAGTAGAACTTATATGCTCCACCCGTGGGGTAGTCTACTGGCAGGCAAGTATCAGTTGTAATTTTAAGTGAAACTTGTTTGCACAAAACTTGCAATTCAAGGTATAGTCCATTGTTCAAGTTGTGAATGAGTGTAGTTTGATGTTCTAGGTGGATGTTCAATTTAAACGTCTCCACTGAAACACTGGTATATCAAACGATATTGGGAAACTTGTAATTCTCTATAGGACTTTGAGATCTGGTGGGAGATTGTTAGAATTATTAGGGTCGGCCCATGTAATAATTCCTAATAAATCTCAAAGGCCCATATTGTGAAGAGGTGGCCCATATTGAGGCCCACCATTTATTAGCACCATATTGCTAATGGAGGTGGAGGTGAGGGGTTTTTCTCCTATATATATGCAAGGACCTCCACCTCCTTAGGAATACATGCAACATAGACTGCTAATTGACAGTGGCCTTAAAATTGAGAACGTTCTCATTTAGTAAGTCTATATAAGAGTTAGGGTTTTGCCTCTTTCTCTTTTTATTATGCTGCTGTTGTAGTCTACTCCATGCCAGCGTCGGTGTGCACCAGCAACCAGAAGAGCAGGTCTTCGAAACCCTTGCTCTTGAGATCTTGCATCGGGAGAGGGTGAATAAGGTTTTTGGGAAGCGCTTCGCATGACTACTCAAGTTCTTCACCACGGATCATCTTTCTGGTCGCTTAGGCGCTGCCCACTGTTATCGTCAATAATTTCGGCGTGTCGTCAGTAGAGTCGATCGTGCCATCAACACGATGCAACCAGCATCTTCAGCAATCTTCACCACATAGTACCAGTACGTAAAAATCATGTTTCTCGTATTTTATTTCCTGCAGTTCCTAATTTTGAGTATATTAGATCTAGTCATATGTAGTGATTTTGTATACATATCTAGATTATGCTCTGATAATATAATCATATCAGTTTATCAGTTTTATTTATAAATTATTTATAAATTAAATTAAACCTAAAAGTACCTTATATTCTTTCAGATCAACTGATATTCACTTATAAGAAATAATATTCACAGGACTGACCCCTGGAAGGCTCTGCCATCATGGACACTCGAGGAGTCTCGCCTACCAGATGTAGTATGTCTCTTGGTCTCGAACCAGTATAAATTCTCTGTCTCTTACACTCTCAGACACTAGGATTGTAAAACAGCCAATCGTCCCATCCTTCTATTTGTGTGACTTCATGATGTATCTCACTTTAAGTTCCAGATTGACGCTCTAGATCACTCCTTATTTGTTCACAATAACAAATATTAAACTAAAAATATTGGTCAATATCATGGACCAGTAAAATTAAAGTAATATTGAAATGTTATGAAGTTGCTGATTGGATAGCTTGTGCAATCCTAAAGGTAAAGGAGGCGTGCAAAGATTTTCTCGAGCCAAACAGACATTGGTTCTCGAGTGCAAAGGCAGAAGGTTGAGCAGGCCAAACAATCTAGTAAAAAAATAAAACAAAATTCACATACTGCATGCGTAAGAGATAAGATAACAGAGATAAATCTGTCTTCCATGTTAACCTAGGATGTGATTGGTTACCGTACAAATCTTGATCGTATGGATCGGATATGTAGGTTGAAAAGAAGCAAACTGAGCGGAGTCATATTTATTGAAAATAAGACTATTTAATTGGTTGTATTTGTCTGAATAGGTTGAGCTGAATTTCTATTTAGTTAATTGAATCTAGAGCCGCAAGAGTTGAGACAATGATTGGTTATTCGTATGAAAATAATTTTGTAACACTGAAAAGTAGATCCGTCTGTACAAACAGATATAGGAGCCTACATTCGCTGAACCAGGTTACAAAGGGAAGCTCAATTCAAGCATCCCTCCCCAGTCAAGGTACTGGCGTACATTTTCATCTACCGAGCTAAGCTGAAACAGTATATGTGAACAATCAAATACACTTCTCTTTGATATTATATACATCTATGAGGCAAATAGCTTTTATACGGGTAACCAATCATATTCCTATTGTAGAGTCGAGCCACTTTGCAGGAAATAAGAGGTGTTAAATACTAGAGAACTTTGTGCAACTTGTCCTGTCCCATCTTGGCACCCACGCAAGAGTTCACATCCAATTTTTTCCCCAAATCACAAATCCGTCCTCAGCTGAATCGGACCGCTTTAAAGGTTGGTAAAATCTAAATTTTGAGGGTGTATGCTTTTGTTGCTAGGCAGCACACAGCTATAATAGTCCGATGGTGATCCAATTGTTCCACGCGACAGCGGCCTCAGCGCCATACTGCTTTTGTCGATGTCGTGGTGGGGAGTCCTTAATTTGCCCACCAGTCTCTCTCTATCTGTCTTTCACTCTCTCTCCATTTCTCCTCCCTTCGCTAAAATCGCCACCCCCACAAAATTGATCAGCCGCTGTGGTCGGTGATTTTCATCGCCGGTGGAGTTTTCTCTCCCTAAGGCCTTGAGGATCAGGTGTTTCTGCTGGCCGGGCTCTGTGCCACGTGAATCGATGCTCATGGAACCAGATCAGAGTGAGGCATGGTGCGTACCGGAGTCATGCTCATGGAGGCGGGGTTCCTCCCGGACACCGACGATGCGGTGGTGTCGAATGCGCGGCTGATCCCGCTCAGCATCTCCAGAATCCTACGATATTGCGAGTTGCGACAGGTAGAAGTACATCTTCCAGTCCTCCTCGGCTCCCTCGTCCAATGAGAGACCAGCAGTCGTAAGCGGCGGCCGGAGTCCTCGGTGTCGCTCCAGCCCTTGGCAGTGAGGTCGATACGTGGATCCATGAATCACGTGTAGGCGATCTCGTCCTTGGTCCCCTTGCTGCACCAGCATGATATGTCGAGGCTAGAGCGGCGGCAGAGGAGGATGGTTGTAGTACGGGCATAAGGGCGAACAATGAGCTCCGGCAAGAACTGTTGCTGATGCTGTGCATGGCAGCCACGCGGGACACTCCAGCGTGTCCTCACAACAGCACTGTTGCATCCTGTTGCGGCTGTGTTGGAGAATCACCGGGAGGGGCGCGGATAACGTTGGGCACTCACTGGTAGTGGTGGTCACCATCATCTGTAACAAATTAATCATTTGTACACAGTTTCATTATGTTACTCCTAGAAATTTAGAAGTTGTGTGCTCCTCGTTTGTTCAATAGGATGGTTTTTGTTGCAATTTAGTTTCTGTTTTGCTCACATGTCTCAGGGAGGGTGAGGGAGGAGAGGGCACTGTTTTCACATATTGCCCCAATTGTGAAGCTCGACGAGGCCACCATCAACACTGATGAGGAGGCAAGAGCGACCACCTCAACATGTGAGCCATTGCCGCCGCTTTAATTTTTGCTCGTGCTAATCTGAAACTTTGAAATCGTTTTAGCATTAGTATGATTCGTGGGAGGCTTGTGGGAGATGCATTGAAAATTTGAGTGGAAGAAGACCATAATAGAAGGCAACTGATTGTTTAACATTTATAATATGCATCCATATTTTGTTTTTAATCTTTTTGATATTGGTATTTATGCCACTCTATAGATCATATGTTAGTCTTTTAATCTAGTACTTAGTATTTATATTTTCATTTCGAGGCAAATTTTGTGTATGAGATAAGCATTTTTTTTCCAAAGATTGAAGCATTTTTTATAGGTCAGTATACGCTTTAGTTACAATACTTTTTTTCATAGTTGATCAAATGATTTCTTCTTCCATTTTTCTTTCCACTTTTATGTTTAAATTGCAATAATATGTGTATCTTTTGTACCAAAGATTGCAGATTTCGTATCCTTATGCATTCTGAATAATGGGACAGTTGAATTCTACCTACATTCAGGGAAGTAGATACACCAAATGTTCGTAAGATACTCACATACACATGCTCAACCACCCTAACAAACACGTGAAACAAAAGATCAAACTCAACATAATATATACTGGCTATATATCTCCCAACTTTTACTGGAGTCAAATTTTCTTTTATTTTAAGTTCAACAGGTATTTTTATGCGTTAGCGTAAGCAGTTATGTATTGAAAATAAACAAAATTTCAGCATCTATAAAGCAGCTTTTGGGCTTCTTTTTTTCCTAGGCATTACTTTGGTATTCTAGTGGGCAAATTTATGAGTACGTAGAAGAAAATTTATGAGTATATATTCTAACTGATAGTGAATTTATGTATTTCAAACAAGCAATCTGATTTTCTTAAGAAGCAACAACTCTAATATGGAAAAGCAAACTCATATACATGTGAAGTGTTGGGGTCGTTGTTAAGGACCTCGACGGCCCCTTGGTTTAACCAGCCCGGCCTCCCAAAGCCCCGGCCTTTCGAAGTCCTGCCTCCTGAAGGCTCAGCCTCCCCAAGGCTCAATCTCCCAAAGCCTCGATCTTCCGAAGCCTCGGCCTCCCGAAGTCCCAGCCTTCTGGAGTCCTGCCTCCCGAAAGCTAAGCATCCCAAAGGCTAGGTCTCTCGAAGCCTCGGTCTCACGAAGCCTCGACCTTCCGGAGCCATGTCTCCTGAGGCCCTCGTCTCGAGCTGCTCGGGCCGGCGTCCCAGATGCTACAAGCTGAGTCATCAGGCCTTAGGAAAGATCTGCCAGAAGGGGAGCACCGGTCATACTTTGCCTGCAAGGAGGTGACCGGTATTAAATGCCTAGGCTGGTGGATGCCGCTCTAACACTCTAGCATAATGGAGGCTATCCTGATACTCCTGACAGTGTGGCGTCGGGCCGCAGTTGGTGACTGGCTCGCCCCCTTTAGGGGCAGGCACCATGATAATTATTATGGTGGATATTTATCTCCCAGATAGGGTAAAAAGTAGTTATCCAGGATAAGGCTCAGTAAATCGATCAAATCCTAGATATTTGTATATTATGATAACTTGTACACCAATCTACACACGATCCTATAAATAGGACCATGGTCGCCTAGGCTCAAAGGACGAGCTAGACAGCAAAAAGACACAGAGGTGAAAACACACCAAGTCGCGATGTGATACTCCTCCCAGATCGATCCATTTTTTCTACCATCAATACATTCGTGGTGTTCCTTTCTCTTAAACTTTGTCTCTAAGCTTGACTCTCCTCCTTAGAAGAAACTCTCGCCGTACTTGCTGGGGCAAGACAAACTCTTGCTCCAACAGTGCGCCATCCTTGGGGACTTCAAACGTACAAGTGCTAAGAGAGGAAGGATGCCATCCAAGAAGAAGACCACCAAGGCCACATCGATGCCAGCCGACCCCCTAGTCACGCCTGAGCGGCAGTCCAGCTGGCTATACGCAGGTGGCGTCGATGATAGCCCCCCAGTCGTGGGGAACGGGAACCTTATGGCCACCACCGACCTAACCATAACCATAGCTGCGGGCGGCACCAAAGGGTTCTCTACCCCGGAGACCCAGCAGCAGCAAGGTGAGGCCCCCGCTGCGCCCCTAGGGGGCTAAGGCCGATGCTACTGCCGAAAACACCATTCCGCCCGAGCAGCAATCACAGTTGGCGGTACTCCTAGCCCAGATGGAGGAACTACGAACAACCTTGCAGGTCGAACAGCAAGCTGCCCACACCTTCGCCGCCGCTCCTGGGACGGCAGGCACAGTTCCCACCCAAGCTTCATGAACAAACGAACCCCTCGGTGCAAGGACCCAGCTCGTTCGGTCCCCAGAGCCTCAAAGCCGGCGTCGTGAGGACCCCCTGCAAGAACACGACTCTCCCTGCAGGCCGACCTACAGGCCATGCCCTTCCCAGAGGGTTTTCAGACCCCGAAGTTGCCCTAGTTTAAAGGCGATTCGGACCCTGATGAATTCGTCCGATCCTACGCCCTAGCCATAGAGGCCAGCAAGGGCGAACCGGCCATCATGGCTAAATGCTTCCCCTAGCCTTAAAAGGGGTGGCCATACGCTAGTTTTGGGAGCTGGACCCTGGCACCATTCATACCTGGTCCCAACTTCGAGACCTCTTCCGCAACAACTTCCAGGGCACCTTCATCGAACTAGTAACCTCCGGCAGCCTGTTCGCTATCAGGTAGGAGCCAGATGAAACCCTCCGGGACTACTTTTGAAGGTTCTCCCAGGCCAAGGCCCAGATCAGGGGCATATCAGACTCTTTGGTCATCAACGCCGCAACCCAGGGCCTGGCCGAAGGCCCCCTATATGATCAGCTGAACCGATGTCCAATATGCATGGTAGAAGTCCTCATGAGCAAATTCAAGGAGTACGTGCGGGCGGAGGAGGAAGAACTCTGCCGGAGGCGCTCACAAGCTAGCGAGGCTTCCCGTGCCAATTCCAAGAGGCCGCACTCGTAGGATGGATCGTCACATGCCCCCACTCCTCCAGCAGAGAGGAGCTTCGAGGAGGCTCTTACCGCCGGGTCCCAAAGGGGGTGGCAACGACAATGCCAAAACATCAGCAATATCAGCCCAAGCCGCGAGGCTCCGAACCAAAGCCACCCCAGGGGACGCGGCCAGGGACGCTCTGGAGGCCTCCCGGAGTGAAGCCACGCTCCAAACCAGCATTCTAAGGAAGAATCCTGCTGCACTCTACACGGCGCAGGACGAGGACATAGTACCGACAACTGCCGAACCCTCACCACCTTCCGAGAAGAGTACCTTAGGAGGCAGGCAGCCTTCGCCTCAACTGATGGGGCCACCAAGGGACGATCCGAAGATCGCAGGCCATCGGCCAACCGACAGGTCGACCATCTGGCCCTGCAGAATCCTCCACAGCTGGCCCTACATTTGCCACCCTAGTCATCCCTAGATCAGTACAACGACAAAAGGGCGCGGGCAAACAAATCGTCCTCGCCATAACCGGCGGAGGGAGCTCCAGTTGCACTTCGAAACGACAGCATCGAGACTATGCATGTGGGGTACACCACATCGGAGTGACTAGCATCCATCGACAGGCTCACGACTAGGCCGATGCCCCCGTGATGTCCACGGTCGACGACTCTGAGGGGGTAAAATTTCCCCACTTTGATGCCCTGGTCATCTCAGCCAACATCGCCGAAGTCGAGGTCTGAAGAATACTGGTCGACGGAGGCAGCTCGGCGGACCTCATATTAGTGCATGCCTACGACCAGCTCCAAATTTCACGAAGCTGGCCCTCACCAATCAGCAGACCCCTCCAGGGATTCAATGGGGCCCCCCTCAATGCCCTAGGCCAGATGGAACTCCCGATCATCTTCAGAGACGGCTCCGCATCATGATCCGAGGTCATTACCTTCGATGTCGTGGACGTACCATACACCTACAATGCCATCCTCGGACGGGGAACTATAAACAGATTCAGAGTTGTACCCTATCACAATTACCTCTGCCTGAAAATGCCTAGACCCCAGGGGCTAATAACTGTCCACGGGGACCAAGACCTGGTTAGACGCATCGAGTATGGGCACTCTACTCCGCTCCCCAGTCGCCACATCCAGGCTATGACATAGGAGGACTCGGAGGACCCTCAGTCGGTGCATCCCTGGCACCACTGCCCTCCGAGGCCACAAACGGAGGGGGATATAAAGCTGGTCCCCATACACCAAGACCAACCTGATCCGACCTTCCGAATAGGGGCGGACCTCACCTCCGGGCAAGAAGCCCAACTTCTGGCCGTCTTGCAGGGTAATCGTGACACATTTGCATGGTCTCCGCAGGACCTCCCAGGAGTCGACCACAGCATTAATGAGCACTCACTTCAGGTTGACCCGAAGGCAAGGCCCATATGCCAGGGGCTTCGCAAGCTCTCTCCGGAGCGGGCAGAAGCCGCAAAGGAAGAAGTCCAGAAGCTACTAAAAGCCGGTGTTATCCAAGAGGCCATCCACTCCGATTGGCTCTCCAACACCGTCCTGGTCAAGAAACACAACGAAAAATGGCGTATGTGCATCGATTTCACATAATTAAACAAAGTATGCCCCCGGGATCAGTACCCCCTTCCTCGCATCGACCAGCTAGTGGATTCCACCACCGGCTGTGAACTGCTGAGCTTCCTCGACGCCTACTCCGGGTACCACCAGGTGTGGATGGCAACGGAGGATGAGAGCAAGACCATCTTCATTACCCCCTTTGAAGTGTACTGCTACATCCGGATGCCCTTCTATCTTTGGAATGCTAGGGCCACCTTCTCTCGTCTAGTGTACAAGGTGCTACAGCAGTAGTTGGGCCGCAACGTCGAGGTCTACGTGCACGATATCATGGTAAAAAGCCAACTAGAAGCCAACCATGTTGTTGACCTGCAAGAAACGTTCAACAACCTCCGGGCTGCTGGCGTGTGGCTGAACCTAGAGAAATGAGTATTTGGCACTAGGGGTGGAAAGATGCTAGGTATCTAGTCTCCCGAAGAGGCATCAAGGCCAAACTGGGCAAGATTCATGCCATCATAGAAATGTCACCTCCCACCAATCTGAAAGAAGTACAACGCCTAGCCGGTCGCCTCGTGGCTCTCAACCGCTTCCTCGAAAAATCTGCTGAGTATAGCCTCCCCTTCTTCAAAACGCTGAGGGGCTCCGAACCATTTAGCTCGACGCCGGAATGCCAGGTGGCATTCGAGACCCAAAAGGCACACCTTTCCCACCTTGAAACACTTGCGATGTCCCTCCCCGGTGAAGGACTACTCCTATACTTATCCGTCTCTACGTCTGCCGTCAGCGTCGCCTTGGTACGGGAAGAAAAGAGTGACATTCGCTCCACTCAAAGGGTTGCATACTACGTCTCGGAGGGCTTAGTCTAGGCCAAGACACACTAGGCCGAGCTCGAAAAAATAGCCTATGCCCTGCTGATGGCCTCAAGCAAGCTCTGGCACTACTTCTTACCTACGACATCACTGCCCAACCTCGTACCTACTTGGTGACATGTTTCGCAACCGGGAGGCCACGGGATGCATCGGCAAGTGGGCGGTAGGGTTAGCCCCCTTCGTGGTAAGGTTTGTGGCTCACATCGCCATCAAATCCCAAATCTTGGCAGACTTCATCGCCGAATGGACTCTAGCACCCACCGAACCCACCACTACACCCTCCCAAGACATTTGGACTATCTACATTGACAGAGCATACGGCTCCATGGGCACTAGAGTTGGCGCGGTCCTCATCTCTCCCACAGGCCAGCAGGCCCAATACGCTGCTCGCCTGGATTACAAGATGACCAACAATATAGCCGAATATGAGGCCGTCCTCTTAGGCCTTCGAAACGCCCGAGCCTTGGGGGCAGCCAGAGTCATCATCAGCACTGACTCTCAGATCGTCGCCAGTCACGTCAACAAGAACTTCCAAGTTCAACTTTCGGACATGACAAGATACCTCGAGGCCATTCGCAAGGCCGAGGCACCCTTCCGCAGCATATCAATACAAAGCATACCGCAGGCAGACAGTAGTCGGTCAGATGCCCTGGCAAAGGCCGTAGCCATGGGCAAAGACCCACCAATAGGCACCTTACTCGAGACCCTACACCAGCCGACCGCCAGAGCTCTTGACGAAACGGCCGCTGTCATCCTCCCCGTCGAAGTCACGAGCTGGAGGGCTCCCCTCCTATCCTTCCTGAGAGGAACAGAAGAACTGGACGACCCGGTTGCACTCTGCCGCATCCTGCATCACGCAAGGGGTACCGTCTCATAATTGGCGCCCTTTACAAAATAGGTATCTACGCTCCCCTCCTTCGCTGCATTACTAAACAAGAAGGAGCCAACCTCCTCAGGGAGATACACAAAGGCCTTTGCGGCAATCATCTGGCGCCTCATGCCCTAGCCGGTAAGGCACTTCGCTAGGGGCTCCATTGGCCTATGATCATGTTCGATGCAGAAGACCTCGTCCACACCTACCAAGGATGCCAATGGATTGGACGCCAAAGCCACCGACCCCCAACTCCCTTGCAACCAATCACCCCCGTCTGGCCCCTGGCTCGTTGGGGTATGGACCTCATCGGTCCATTTCCTCATGCCAAAGGCAACCTTCAGTACGCAGTGGTGGCATTGGAGTACTTCTCCAAATGGGTCGAGGCCAAACCCCTCACTACAATCACGTAAAAAAATGTCCACAAATTCTTCTCGAAGAACATAATCTGCCACTTCGGCGACCCACGACAGCTCACGGTGGACAACGGCACACAAATTCGACTCTGGGCCTTTTAGACAATTCTACAACCTCAGCATCGAATTATGCTTCGCAATAGTTCGACACCCTCAGTCCAATGGGGATATCGAAAGGGCTAACAATAACATCCTCTCCGGTCTAAATCGCCTTCTCTTCGGCTTAGCTCGAGGCCTAAGGGTCGAGGAACTTCCCAAAGTTTTGTGGTCCCTTCGCACTACTGTCATGTGGGCCATTGGGTTCACACCCTTCCGCCTCCTATATGGAGACGAGACCATGATCCCCACCGAGGTCAAGGGCTGCTCACTCAGGGTACAACTTCCACAAACTGACGAAGAAAGGGAGCTCTCCCTCGACCTCACAAAAGTCACGTGGCTCCATGCCATTCAGAATCTCGACCACTACATCAAGAAAACTAAGGCCTGGTATGATCCAAGGGTTGCACCGTGAAACTTCAAACTCGACGAACTAGTACTTCAATGTGCCCTAGCTCTGGGAAAGCTGCACAGCAAATGGGCCCATACCTGGTCCTCCAGTCTAACATACCCGGCTCCTACCACCTGGCCGATACAGAAGGGACCCCCCTCGAACACAGTTGGAATGCGGAGACCCTCCACAAGTACTATGTATAGGGGGGGCCTAGGCTCAGTCCCTCCGAAGGTACAAAAAAACCCACGAAGACCGCTCCAGCATCTTGAAGGCATAAGCCTCCATGGTGGACAGGCATTTCGTCTGCCATCTTTAAGGTCTCACTAACCTACGTGGCAGATAGGCAAAGACGGCTCCAGCATCTTGAAGGCATAAAGCGTTGTAGGAAGCATGAGTCAGCAACCTCCCAGGCTGTTCAGGTTGCACATCAGTCATCCCTTGCAACAAAATATACATCCGGAGCAGACACAAGGGGATCCTCCAGCTCGACCTTGACCAAGACATCGGCGGCCACCTGCGGATCAATACGCCCCTCAGAATCGCGGGGCATAACAAAATGACTGCGCTGACGAATGAACGGAGTAGCCCCCAATGCTCCAGATGCACCCGATCCCTACCCAAAGGTACTATCCAAGGTACGGATGAGGCCTCCTCCGGCCTTGGGCCGCCATACCTATACACGTAAATCGGACTCCGATTAAAACTCAAAGGCAGAAACATTCCAGAAACAACACAGGCAAACCACAGGAAGACAGGCGCGGTTCCATCAAATAAAGAAAAGACTATATACGTGAAGCAGAAGGGGGCAGTCAACATGCTAAAACTTGAACCCCCTATGGAAAGAAAAGAAAACAAAAGATAGCCCATGATAGAGCTACACCTCCGGGGAATCCACGCACGGCTACGGTGGGGCAACAGCGCTAGATGAAGAACCTCCAAAGGGCTGCGAAGCGCCCATAGGCTCCGAGTGAAGGGCCGGACCTCCCAACAAAGAACCCGGGCAAAAGCCCCCCAAGGCACCTAGAGTCCCTTGACCGGCCATGTAGCGCAACGTCACACTCCGGCCATGCTTCGCCCATACACCACGGCAGAAGTTCTCCAGGGCTGCGCGAATCTCCGCCGGAGGTGCCTCTGGCCGAAAGCCCTCGACCACGAAGTCCAGTACCTACTGCTCTAGTGCTTCGAGGGGACCAACCCCGCTTGGTGCAGCAGGGTCAGCTGAAGCGCAGCGGCCACACGGGCGTTGGACCTCGCATAGACCTCCGCGGCTCTAACCATGACCTTCACAGCAGACCGAAGCTAGAAGAGCGGCATAACCGACGCCTCTGAGTAGGAGGGCAGTGGCGGGCACCGAGCCCCAAGGCCGCTCAAAGCATCAAAGTTAATCCGGGCCACCTCCGACGCAAGTACCGTTAACTACTGGAACTCCGAACGTAGTGCCCCCTCCGATACCCAAGCCTCCTCCAGCTCTCAGTGCATATTACCCACCACCGCCCAAAGGCTGTCAACATCGCTTTCGGTGGACACACGGGCTGTGTTGGCCGCATCGGCAAACTCCCTTGCCTCCAGGAGGTCTTCGGCATCCTTTCGCGCCTCAACCTCCACACGCTCGCGAAACATCATCTCCTCCTGACGACGACCCACCGCAAACTCCGCCCGCTTTCGGGCCTCTTCTAAGACCTGGCGAAGGCTCTCAACCTCATCACGAGCTGTGGCAAAGGCCTGGTGCCCCCACCTCCTAGTGCCCTCATCAAAATTACTTACTACAAGGCACAGCAAAAGAAGGAAAAGGACAAAATGAGCTACTCAGAACCCAACACCAGACTCGGCAAATCGTAACCAATACTACTAACCTGAAGGGCCGCCACTATCATCCGCGCCTCCAGTTCCTCCAAAGGATGCTGGGCCAACGATCCTCGACCTCTCCACTCCAGAGAAGAGAGGAGGCCATAGCGAAGGCCCTTGATGCCTCTAGGCATAGCACGAAGTTGTCCGGGGTAAGGACCCCGAGGCTAGGGCCCCCCTCGACCGCTCCAAAGGGACCCTCAGCGGAGGGCACAATGTCTCCAGCACCAGCCGCCAAGGACAGGGCTCGGCGCTACGTAGAAATGATGCCACGTCCCCAGGATGGCCTTCAGAGACCCCTCCAGAGGAGTCCCTGATCCTTGCTGGGCCTCCAGGGCCTCGGGGGGTGGAGTCAAGGATGCATCCACCTCGAGGGTCGCTACAAAAAAAATCAAGGAAACACAAATCAAGATCCCAGTGCATGACCGAAATAGGATATGGCTAACAAAGCAAAACACGCCCCACCTAGTTCCTCCGAACCTCTTACAAGAGGGCCCGTAACATCCTCGACGTCCGAATCGAAAATACCAAAATCATAGTCCACGGAGGCCATGCCTCTCCGTTGGCTCTAGCCATGACCCGCAATGTTCGGGGAGGCCCGGCCCTTCCCCTGGTCATCACCACCAAACTGGCCCTCACCTCCGAACTGGTTGCTCACGCTCCCAACCTACCTCAGGCACTTCTTGCGAACTAGTGGCAGAAGGTCGCCAGGCCTGGAGTGTCCTCACAGGGATTGGGGGCTGCACGCGCTCATTTTCCAGTGGCCTTAGGCTCTGGAGGATCCTGCCATGCCGGAGCCCTCACTCCGAGATAAAAGCAGACACGGTTGTGCCGCTCTCAGCTCTGTGCTAGGGCCACCCGCTCCTCCTTCTCTGCAAAAGTAGGGGGGGCAAGATCACCTCCGCGATCTCCATTGCACGCTCCAGCGGGAGGCAGCTCTTTGGAAGAAAAAGACGGCTCACATCAGCAGATAAAAACCAAACTACAAGGGGAACTCACCAGCACTGATGGGCGGGCCAGAGTACACCTTCGGCCACTCTTGCGCACCTTACTCAAAGACGCAGTTCCAGCCCTTCTGAAGGGGCCGAATGCACAACATGGTGAACTCTCCACGAGGTCATGCATGCTCATCTTTTCAGCCACCCTCTAGAGAAGGGCCAGCCGTGAGGCAAACTGGTTGTCCGTAATCTCCGTCTCTGGCTTCGGAACATACGCAATATCCAAGTTCGTGGAGCGAAGGGGCGATGCAGGGCCGACGTTGTAGTAGAACCACCGTTGCAACCAACTGGTATACCACCGACCATTAATAGCCTTCACCGGGAAGGCATCGCGATACTACGGTCATATCTGGAAGTTGACACTCTCGGAGCTAAGGGGCCTCTTCGTCCCCTCGACCTTGATTAGCTTCAGCTGGCAGCTGATGAAGTGGAGGGCCACAAAGAAATCCTCCCTCCCTTCACACCCCTCCGCTCGCATGGCCCACTCAAAGGTGGCTAGACGGGCAATGGCATTGGCCTGGAGCTCCTGAAGCTCCACATAGAAGTGGTGGAGCACATCCTCGAGCAGCGGTACCAAGGGAAAACCCAGGCCCGCCCCGAAGAAGGCCTCAAACACTACGACCTCATGGGCCAGAGGCTTCAGGACCTCCTCGCCCAGCGGAGGCTGAGCGATAGCTCTGGAGGGAATCTTCCCCTCCCTAACCATCCGATCGAGCTCCTCGTCACCGATGACATACGCCCCCAGCGCGGTGGTTTGTTGGGGGTGACTTTTGCAAGCACACTGGAGCTCCACCCCTGGTGGCGGCCCTATCAACGACGGGAAAACCGGTGCCACCTGAGGGTCCCCCACCACAGCTACTCCAGCGATCTCACTCGTCGCCTGAGTTTCGGCCCCACCCAGGGTACTCGAGCCAGCCATACGAACCACAGGAGGATGGCAAAGGGCGCTAGATTACAAGAGAGAGGAAGAGCAAGGATCAAAGGATGACTCGCGCAAAGCAAAAGACGCTGAACACAAAAGGAAGATGAGAATGAGGAGTTGGCGAAAGGGTCGCTCTGGGCAATCCCTCTCCTTCTACAAATAGGGACCAACTTGCCCCCCTAGGCGGCGAGTGCCCAGTCCTTTCGCCTGCCATGCCAAAATTATGGGGGAGTGGAACCGACCCCATGACTCCCCAATGATAAGACGCCACGCGTCCCACACCCACCTGACAAGGCAGGATCGTGCCTTTCCCCAGGGCGCATTCAATGCCCCCTGTGGCCGACGTCATCCAGCATATCATTCCAGTCACCCGGGTCAAACCTTCCAAGATAAACCACGCAATACTTGGACCACGAGCCATCAACCACAAGCCAGGGACTGCCGGACGCCCTGCTCCGAAGGAACCGTGGGGCTGACTGCTCCGCTGGGCGCCCTCGCGAGGGGCTACTATTGGAGGTCGTTGTTAAGGACCCCTGATGGCCCCTTGGCTTAACCAGCCCGGCATCCCGAAGCCCCGGCCTTCCAGAATCCTACCTCCCAAAGGCTCAGCCTCCCAAAGGCTCGGTCTCCCGAAGTCTTGGCCTCCCGCAACCCCGGCCTTCCAGAGTCCTACCTCCCGAAGGCTTAGCCTCCCAAAGGCTCAATCTCCTGAAGACTTGGTCTTCCGAAGCCTCGGTCTCCCGAAGCCCCGGCCTTCCAGAGCAATGTGTCCCAAGGCCCCCGCCTCCAGCTGCTCAGGCCGGCTTCCTGAGGCTACAGGGTGAGTCATCAGTCCTTAGGAAAGATCTGCCAGAAGGGGAGCACCGGTCATACTTTGCCTGCAAGGAGGTGACCGACATTAGATGCCTAGGCTGGTGGACGTCGCTCTAACACTCCGGCATAATGGAGGCTATCCTAACACCCCTGACAGTGTGGCGCTGGGCCGCAATTGGCAACTGGCTCGCCCTCTTCTGGGAGCAGGTACCACGATAATTACTATAGTAGATATTTATCTCCCAGATAGGGTAGAAAGTAGTTATCTGAGATAAGGCTCAGTAAATCGGCCAGATCCCAGATATTTGTACATTATGATAACTTGCACGTCAAGCTACACACGGCCCTGTAAATAGGAGCCATGGTTGCTTGGGCTCAAAGGACGAGCTAGATAGCAAAAAGACACAGAGGTGAAAACACACCAAGTCGCGCTGTGATACTTCTCCAAGATCGATTCATTTTTTCTACCATCAATACATTAGTGGTGTTCCTTCCTCTTAAACTTCGTCTCCAAGCTTAAGTCTCTTTCTTAGAAAAAACTTTCGCCGTACTTGCTGGGGTAAGACGAACTCTTGCTCCAATATGAAGCAAACTTCATGGATGTATCATATAGACAATTCATGCAAAATTGTTCATAAGCTGCCAGTATTTCTCCCTGTCCAACAAAATAGATTAATTAATTATGATCCTGCTATTGCAATGTATTTTTTGTCATGTGAATAATTGTATCTCGTTGCTTAAAACACTATTTGCTAGTCATTCCTTACAAGTTGCAGCATTGTGCTGGTTAGAACTACAGATTTTGCAATTGCACTTCCTATTTGGTTGCGCATTCATCCCAGATGATAGGTTTTTTTTTTTACATTTTACACGCTTTCATTGCTGATTTCTGGATTCTTTACTCTTCCAGGAGTACCAGGCATAGAAGGAGCTTGTACATTTATACAAGTAGACATAACTGCAATATGAAGAAATGAAGGTGTCGTAAGTGCAGGAGGTGTTGCAGTCGATATAGCTGTAGTAATTGAAGACGCATTCTGTAGCAGCAGGTGTGCCAAGATAAGATGCAGCATTGCATTCTGCAAACTCATATGCTAAAACATGCTGAATTTTGCTTCTTCCCATTTCTCAGGTCCCAAGTTATGCTTCATACAATGTAGCAGCCTAGAGTAGCAGTCTGAAACATCATGCTTTTGTACCATGTATCCAACAGTAAAACTAGTGCTGATTCCTTGTTTTTTAAAAAAATATCAAAAACTGCGCAGCAGAATGCTAAATGGATGAGTAGAATGCAATATCCTTTTCTTCCCTAGGTTAAGTCATATGTAATGAAGAGTTACATGTGGGAGAAAGCAATTCTGGAGAACTCTATCATCTGGAGAGATAGTAGGGGTAACATGTGTTCATCTTTTCTTTTCCTGTTTTGTACTTCAAATTTTAGGAAAGGGTATGTGATCTGCACCTTGCTGGTAGCAATACAATATGGCAAATTTGAGTTTGATCTATGCTACAGATTGACTATCCAGGCTACAATTTGAAAACCCTGGTGAAGTCCTGTACTGTTCTTAGGAAAATTAAAGCATATCAGACAAGAATATTAGAGATGATCAGATGTTTATATGTGATGCATATCAGTTCAATAGTTCAATTGATCTCCCAGAGTAGGAAAAGTATGCTACAACTGATCATCTAGGCTAAATGAACATATTTTTTTACAACGTTTTTTCCTATATAGCTAGTACTGAACTAGAAAGCAAATGAGTCTAAACTAAGGCTACAATTCTAGGCAAATTTATGCCAAATTCTATAGGATCTACATTTCTTTTTTATCCACCCTTTTCAACATCATGTGTTACCATTTTCTTTGGCAAAAATACATAAGCAAAAGCAGACTAGGGAAGATCTTTATAGAGATGATTGGATGTTCTGATGTGAATGCGTGCTTGTTTTGCTTGTTCCTAGGCGGCGATAGCTATCCGTATGTGTAACACCCCGGGAACCACAAAATCCTGGAATGCCACTAAAGTACGCTACAAGAAGCCGAACTATAAATTTTTGACAACATATATACAGAGCAACATAAAAGCAACAACATAGAAACATATTACGAACATGATATTGTTCAAGCTGAATGATATGAATAAGTCAAATTAAATAACTAAACCACATGTTTAACATCACTATGATCCTATTAAGCAAATGACTTCATCATCTAAGTTTTTAGTATAGCACAACACTAAAGGATTCAAGGGTAATGTAAAAGTGAATGATGTGTTGTTAATCTCCTCCCTTCATGCTAGCTTCAAGCAAAAAACCTAGGGAAGAAATTGCAAAAGTGAGATTGGAAAATCTCAGCAAGTGAACTGCTTTAACAAGGCATTTAAATCACAATTACTAGAACATCAATTTAATATTTCAACAAGTATACAAGATAATACATGATATGATCATTATTTAACAAGTTCATTCTATATAAATATAAAGAGGTACTTCTTCATATATAAACATTAGTTGATCATAGTAAAACAACTACAACATAAGATGGTAGAAATAGTACTCATGACATATGACATGGTATGAACCACATAAATGAAAATTCAAACTTCTAAGTCTTAAATAAGTATGACGTGAGGATCACCCCAACAAGGACATCATGAAAAATAAAATCAAATCACATGGAACAATGTATATCAACTCCACAAAAGATCATCCACTTGTAACCCTATACTATACACAAGTAATAGTATTACTTAAATAACTATGTGTGATACATCACAACTAAAATCAATGTAAAAGCTTCTACAATGCAGTATGATGCATGTGAATGCTATGCAATGCAGATCAACATTTAACTTTATATTCTCTTCAAATCCACAATTTAAACCACATTGCATATGGACTTCTAAGAAGCATCACTTCCCATATTCACTTCCATAGCAACTTCGATATGTAACACTTCCACATGAATAATCTCCGATGATTGTAAATAAAATACACATGTATGCAGTGCAATGCATATGTCCAATACCTTCATACCAAACAAGGTATGAAGTTACATCGTATTACGATAATATACAATGATGTACCGGTACGGTTGCAACCATAAGATCATGAAATAACTTCAAGAGCACTCCGAAATAGTCATATAACTTTCTTACCAATCTAACATATACACTCTGTAATAGTTATATGACTTTCTCACCGACCTGGCTCAAATGCAATGCAATGGAATGCGCTTCAGTTGATATATTATAATTGCAAGAAAGAGAACCACATAGTTCAACATCCTTCACATATCAATATATAAAGCATACCTAAAGATAAATAACAGAAGTTATGATCTTCCATATGTAGCAACATATATATAGCATACTTAAAAATTGGCTAATAGACTATTCCACTATAAGGTCTCATATATATATAAAAAAAACTATTTCTATGAAAAACATCAATAATATAAGTACTACACTTATGCTAACTCATGATTCACCCATTTCATCTTTTACATCAAGTATAAAACAGCAAGACTGTATTATCAATACTACTTATAGCCATATAAAATAGCCTAAGTTGTGAACTTCAGTTGGACACCTACCTTCGTACTTTAAGGGTATAGGTACAACATTCATTTAGATATGAGTAAATCAATATGTCCATTTTATATTTCATTTAGTATGGTTTTCTAACCTACTTCACTACCCTATTAAAGTTCATAGTATGATCACTTTTGTAAGCTTCTAAAACCCACATTATTATCCTCATGTATTCTAGCCATTGAAAGACATAAGATGTGGATGTGCTAAAATAACTAAAACCCACAAATAAGTATTATCGTCACTACATTAAATTCCACCATCTATGTAACCAATAAGGATTATTACATCCTCTTCATAACTATAACAAAAATAGACCAAATAGAAAAATAATCTACATATGCATATGCCACATATGTGCATTATAAAATCAATCACGATATGAACTACAAAAGCCCTTATATAGAACATAACCATATAGAATATACTCAACCATCTTAACATGATTAAAATATAACTTAAAATAATCTTTCATATCATTAAGTCCAAACATGTGAACTGCATTTATAGATGGATGTAGTAAAAATAACAAGTTAAAGTTGTAGCAACAAGCGCTATATTCACTTGTCTTTACTAAAGACGAAGACATGCTATGCACACCTTGACGTAGCACCACCTACTCATAAGCACTTATACATCAGCACCACTACACACCAAATAATATACGAATAGCAAGGAACATGATCCTATACCCGGCAACCCATCGAACAAATAAAACAGCAAACACATTGTTCGTTTAACAGCAGCAGCACTACTTATTTTTTTCATTTTTTTTAAATACATAAGTTATGATGGAAAAAAATAGCGCTTCTGGAAACTAAAGAACGATACCTACTACTTTAATGAAGACACACTATTTTATTTCTGATGTTAAATATGGCCAATCGGCAGTTGAAAACTGACATAAGAATCTACCTAAAATTTTAGACAGTAAAATTTATAGGATGCTGTCTAATAAAAGAGTTGGCAAAAAAAAAATACAAACTAAGACTTTTTGGAAAACTATTGACAAGATCTACAAGAACCTATGCAGTGGTTAAATGTGGTTTTGCTTTTAAGGTGCACATATACTGCTGAAACTGACAGACTCAATAGAATAGTCAACTTTGGACATCGATTGCGCGTAAACCACATAGCCAAAATTTATGAAACGTTTACAGTAGATAGATCTCTAAGCCCTCTACAACTTTCTAGTTTTAATTTCTCAGAAACAAAATCATTAAGGTCACCTAACACAGCCCTCAACCACGACTGCACAATCTAAAAACTCTATAACTCAAGAATCAAACTCTAACAAGGTTTATCCACACAAATCCTCTAATGTCCATGACTTAAAACCATCACAAAACATCTAATTGCAGAGGAAAAATTGAATTTCATCTCACATTAAATTTCCCAAAAACCTAGGGTAGAAAGTTAGGGAGGAGAAACTACTTGTCCCTCCAATCTTCTACCTTCTTTCTTCTCCCCCTCCCCCCTCCTTCTCTCTTCCTGTTTGGTATTGTAGCGCCCAAGTTCTATACCATGTGGCTACTGTAGCAGGGTGGCAGTCAAGTAAGGAGGGAGGGAGAGACAGCCAACCCTAGGAGAGAAAAAGAAATCGGGTTGGACATTAGACCCAAAGTGGGGTGATGGTCTGGACCTAGGTTGGGTCTAAGTGGGAAAAAAAAGGCTCGGGTGGCCTCAAAATCAACCCAAATATTATATCTTCCTATTTCAAATATTTTATCAATGTATTTTCATTTTTCACGATTCAGTGGAAAAGCTAAAAAATCAAACTACAACCTAGAAAACTTTTATGGCATTACAGTATGACATGGCGGCAAATGCGTGAGAGCGCATGTGGGAAATAGGTGGGCTTAGCAGTTTGCACACCTCCGCTCGAGTGTGCTTATGCTCAGAGAAGCAGGCAGGTTGGCCAAAAGGGAACATCTTTTCTTCGGCGCTTTCCTAATCAAGGTGTGCAAGCGGAACGACTACGGCATGCTTGGTTGAAGCGTAGTCGCGTCCAGGTTTCTTTGACTTAACTGATATGTGTATACAACGACCTCAAACAGTTGAATCGAAGCTTCCTGCAATTTTCCCCAACGAAAGCTAGGCAACAGCAAAACTGGCAGCACATGCTGTCATCAAAAAGAAGAAAAAATAGAAGACAAAGCAGAAAAGTCGATGTGGCATGGATTGACGTGGCAAGTACCAGCTTGACGAAGGCAAGACTCGACCGCCCACCACCCGATTAGAAATTAACGCACCAGGTCCACCTGGTGACGCATGCAGTGCCCTCCTCCCGCGACAGAAATAGTTTTTTTTTTCCTTCTTTGTTTCATGGATCCGTCACCTATATAGATAGGTCAGGTGAGAGCCTGGGACGTCTCGCCGCAAGGTACCATAAGCTTAAGGAAATCAAGGAATCCAAGTCAGGTCAAGGATACACCTCGTCGATTGCGGTGTCATCGTATCGTCGCCGGAGATGTTTCTGGTGGATTTGTTCTACGACGTGCAGGCGTCCCTGAGATTTTGGCAGAAGGAGGCCAAGATCCTCTTCCTCGGCCTCGACAACGCCGGCAAGACCGCTGCCCTCCACATGCTTAAGGACCAGGTTATGCCTGTTTGCTTGCTGCTAGTTGATTCGTGCCGGAAGGGTCAACGGGTGCAGTGTTGTGTATGCAGAGGTTGGTTCAGCACGCGCCGACGCAGCACCCAACGTCGGAGGAGCTGAGCATCGGGCGGATCAAGTTCAAGGCGTTGGACCTCGGCGGCCACCAGTTTGCGCGCCGTGTCTAGAAGGACTACTACGCCAACGTTTGCTTGCTATATCGATCATTTCTCCGTCCAGTCTGCATTCCCTACTTGCAGCGCCTCTAAGCAGCCCAAATGCCAGTGCTTTGCGGCCACTGCAATGTTAACGGCTTGCTTGATAGCGTCTAAAAAACGAAGTTACAATGATAGTATGTCTCCGTCTTCCGTCTTGTAATCACGGTTCACCTTACCGACCGGAGCTCGGTTACCAAGCTCCGGCGGTAACCAAAAATTTGCGGTTACCGCGGTAACCGGTCGAAAATTTAAAAAAATTTAGACAAAATTCATTTGGCAAAATTTAAAATTTGAAAAAAATCGCGATTTTAGCGGTTCGGTGGACCGGTTACCGAGCGGTTTTTGCGATTTATCGAGTGGTTTTCTCGAATTTTCCGTATTATCGGTAACCGCTAGGTTTTCTCGGTAACTGCTCGGTTTTCTCGAGTTATCGAACGGTTTTCTCGATTTTCAGTGAAGTTTAACAAAAAAATCCAAAAATTATCTCAAGCTTGTAAAATCAATAACTAATTCATCTGAGCTTCAGATCAAGTAAAAAAAAATTGTTTGTTTCCTTTTAACATGATCTACATGATAAAAATATTTATACTCATAAAAAAGTTCAAAATTTTTTGTGACAAATTGTATTTGTTAAACCAAGTTAAATGCACAGTTTACTCTTTGCTAATCAAAAAAATCATGAAACTAATTTTTTTAGTCTTCTTACATGATCCTATTTCTTTTAAAAATACATGAACTTGTGAATTAGTTATTGTAATATGCATGATGGTGTAAATGTGTTGCAACTAGATTAATTCATAACTAACCCATCACACCTCAAAAATTAGTGAAACCACTTTCATTAGTTTATTTATACTATGATTTTCGTAGAAAAAATAATAGTAGACAAGAAAAAGTTAATTACAGTGTTGTTTCTTAACATATTCACTTTATGCTTGTGAACTTTGTAAAAATCATAGAGAAATTAATAAAACTCTATATAAAGTGAAATCAATTTTAAAGATCCTCTTAAGATACTTTTTACACAAGAAAAATATGTGTTTGCATGTTAAACTTTTCCTTAACATGAGTTAATAACTGAGCCGCACGCTTCAATTTTTTTCATATTTTTCAAACTTCCTCCCTATAGAATATGATGCAAATGACATTATTTTTGAAAAAAAAAAATTCACATACGGTCTTAGAATTGTGTCTAGTTTTTTAAGATATTTTTTTATTTTTGATTTTTTTATTTTTTTGAATTTTTTGAATTCAAATTCGGTTACCGTTCGGTTTCTGAAACCGAATCGGACCGAAAAAGTCGGTTATCGCGATTTTTACTCGGTTACCATCGGTTTTTTAACCTGCTCGTAATATGTAAGCTTCACGACAAGAAATTGATTAATGGTGACTTCAGCAGTGAAGTTTAGAAGAAAAAAATTAGAATATAGCTGGAGGGAAAATCGATCCGCAATGTCATTTATATGATACCAAGGTTAGCACAATGTATAGTATATATCGTTTGCCTATTGCTTTAGGTAATGAGAAGCTGAAGTCCATTCTACTTTTTTTTTACTGTGCCTCCTTCAAACTGCACGGTCTTTAGGAGATTAAGGGTTTTCAAGTTTTAACTACCAATCCACGCCAAGGAATTTTCTTTTTCTCTCACGCTCACTCCGTTTCAGTCACAGAGCATATATTCGTAATGGACATTTTTTATTTGAAGCTATAAGATCAATATATACTAACTCCAGATCCAATTTCTGACAATACGTTTTTAAACACAAAACTTCGCAATCAAGCATACTCCATATACGATGTCTTTAGTAGAAGAACTAACATGTATCCAAAATTTGTATGTAACATTTAATTTCGTTGCTTCTGCTCTCTGAATTATTTCTGGCAAGAAACAAGTACTGGTACTATCTGGTACTGAAACCCCCCCCCCCCCCAATCCCAATCGGGCTAATTGCTCGATTAGTTTTTAAAATGAACAGGCAGGAGATCTACCTATTTTATTAAATAAGTAGGAGAGACCAAAATCGACCAAGGTTCATACAGAAAGAGGCAAACTGTATAGCAGCCCTGAAAAAGGATGGAGAGAGAGTTACATCAGCTCAACCTGCACTAGATGTTTCGCACCACCTATAGCCTAAACTCTTCTTTAATCTTGGCATACGTTGCCACCGAGGTTGAAGCCTTGTGCCTGAAGATGCACGTGTTTCGCTCATTCCACAAGATCCAGTGACAAGCATCAGGATGGACTTCACAGCTTTCTTTGGAGTGCCAGGACCCTCAGCGATAGCAGACCACCAGGCATGCACAGTTTCAGTGGGAGTCCAAGATTGTGGTGCGAGACCAGGTAAGGAGAGCCACTGCGTGACGAAGTTCCAGACCTGTTTGCTGAATCTGCATTCAACAAAGATGTGAAGCGTCGTCTCATGAGTGTGCCAACATAGGGGGCAGTAGATATTATTCTCCCACTGTCATCTGGCAAGCCTGTCTGAGGTCCAAAGGCGATTCTAGCTGGCGAGCTAAGCGAAAATCTTGCATTTTGGGGGTGCCGAAGCTGACTAGATTAGAACGTGTAAGTTTGTTTCTGTCGATCCAATGAACTGCACCATATAGGCAGAGCTTGCCGTGTACTCACCTTTGCCCGTTAGCATCCATACGATGTCATCTTGGTGGCCCGGCTGCAGCTGAGTGGCGTTCACTTGCATCCATAGGTTCACCAACTGTTGGAGGGCTTGAATGTTCAGACGATGTAATGGGACGTCACGTAGCTAGGATTCTTCTAATAGGGCGTTCTTCACCGATTTGTTCTTGGCCTTTAAGATGTTGTAGACGTCAGGAATGATGTCCTTTGGCATTCGACCTCGGAGCCAAACCACCTGCCAAAAGGAAGTCTTAGAGCCCGTCCAAGCATGATGGTAGTTGCCACCACAAAAAGGTGGCGATCAGTTTGGTTACAAGGGATATCCATGCCCACCCAGAGTTTATAGTCCTCCTTCCATTCCTGCCAAAGCCATCACAGCCGAAGGGCTCTCGCAAACCCCTTCAGGTCTAGGATTCCTAAGCCTCCCGCAGATGTTGGTCGTGTACACCGCTTCCAACTGACCTTACATTTGCCCCCCGTGATGGCATCGTTACCATCCCACAAGAACTGTTTCCTTTTTTTATCAATTAGATCAAGTGTCCCCTTCAGCACCTGAATGGCGGTGAGGGAGTAAATCGGCTGCGAAGATAGGACTGATTTGACCAGAATCAGGCGGCCTGCGGACGTTAGGTTTTTTCCACTCCACGTTGACATTTTCACGGCTGCTTTGTCAACCAGAGGCTAAAAGTGAACTTTGCGCAGTCTCTGGGTTGAGAGCGGCAGGCCAAGATATTTGATCGGGAAATGAGATCGCACAACAGAAAGACCTCCAAGTGCTTGATCAAGATCGAAGCCCTCGCACCATATCGGCGTGACTATGGTTTTTTGGAGGTTCATCCGTAGTCCAGTGGCCTCGCCGAAGCAGTGCAAGATTCTCAATAGGGAGTTCACATCCTCTTGACTTGGCAAAATGAAGATCGTTGCATCGTCGGTGTAGAGAGAAATTCGTAACATGGCCGATCTTCCTCAAAGAGGAGTAAGGAGTCTAGCATCCATAGCTTTGTTTAGGATAGTATTCAGCTGGTCCATTGTTAGGATGAAAAGAAGGGGTGAGAGTGGATCACCCTGCCTGAGGCCGCGACCATGATGAATCGGCAGAGAGGGTATACCATTCGTGAGAACGCGCGATGTCGAGGTTGAGAGGAGTAGAGTAACCCAGTCTTGCCACTTGGGGGGGGGGAACTTTTCTTTTGCATGAGGTCGAGGAGATAGTCCCAGCGGACCGAATCGAAGGTTTTTGCGATGCCCAGTTAAAGAATAGTGTTGGGGTTTTTGTTTGGTTCAATCGGTGGCATAAGCCCCGGACGTACATGTAGTTGTCATGTATGCTTCAACGCTTGATGAACACACTCTGACTTTGGGAGGTGATGGAGTCCATGTGCGGGGACAATCGTAGAGCAAGCATCTTGGAGATGATTTTGGCCACCGCGTGAATTAGGCTAATGGGGCTGAAGTCTATAACCTTCTCCACGCCATCTTTCTTCGAGATTAGAGTGATGTTGGTTGTGTTGAGCAAGGCAATTGGTGAGCAGCGAAGGCTATGGAAGGCCTTTATAACTGCGTTCAGGTCATCCTTGACAATCTCCCAACAGGCCTTGAAGAAGGCCCTAGTGAAACCGTCTGGTCCCGGTGCCTTTTCTGATGAGAGATCCTTGATGGCCTGGAGGATCTCGTTGGAGGTGAAGGGGTCTTCTAGTTGGTGAAGGTTGTGGGATAGCAGCTGCAACGTGTCCTAGTTCAGGTCATACAGTCGTCCTGGCGGACTGGCCATGACCGAAGAGAAGTGGTTATATGTCTCTTGTTCCTTTTCTGCATGCGTGACCGCCCAACCTAGATCCTTTTGGAGCCGTGTGATGTGATTTTTTCGGCACCTAGAGTTCGCCTTTAAGTGGAAGTATCTCGTGTTTGCGCCTCCCACCCGATGTTAGTGACCCTTGATTGTTGTCTTTTCCGATATCTTTCTATGATAGCTAGGCCTAAAACCCTTCTTTTAAGTTTATGGCGAAGCTAAAATTCTTGTTGGGTGAGGGTCCAGCTTTCTTGCGCAATATCTAACAGTTGAATCACTTCCTGTGCCATCTGCAGCTTCAACCTTGCGTCTGAGATGATGCTTCGACTCCAAGCTCAAAGATGTTTTGCTGTTGTCGTGAGACAGTGGTAGAGGATGTGACATGGGTCCTGATGAGAGGTTGGCTTGACCCATGCTTGCTCGGTAATACTCTATGATCTCCAGGTGGACGATTACACGATACTTGATGCCATGCTGCCAGTGCTTCGGAGGCACAGTTGTGATGAACCATTTGAGCTACGTCGGTTGGGTGGTGAGTGAAGCGAAGCCACACTGACATGTGAATGCTGCTCAAATTGGAAGTTCAAGCCCACAAGTCGATCGTGCGAGTGTCTGAAGGCTCCACCAGATTGGTCTCGATGCATTGCAGGGTGCACGAATGGGAGACAATGCGTTCCACAACATCAGGGGGCCAAGCGTGGATGGGAACACCGTCCAGCCGCAGGCACACCCTGAAAGGGAGTTCAGTGCCCAGGGCCAAGCACAGGGAGCGCCAGGGGCGAAGGCAAAGCTCAAGGCCGTGGCACTTGATACACCCTTGGTTGCAGGCCACCGCACAGTGAGCGCGGTGCTAGAACTTGATGAGAAATGGCTCAGGTTGATACTGCATGACGGTGACATCGCCTTGCTAGGGTTGTTGGTCGACGAGTATGGCATCCTCCACATCCTGAGCAGGGGTGCCGGTCAGTACGCTGATGGCCCAAGGCACCAGCACCGTCGCTTCCCAGTCATGAAGCTCACGGTCGAGGTTGAAGGACATAGGCACGAGGCAAGAGTCCTCATTTTGTCTTGTTTTTGGGTCGCCGGTGGCCATCTTCGTCAGAGCTTGACGGCTTGACGGGGGCAGCGGTTTGGCGGCAGCGAGCTTTTGGGATGTAGGGAGCTTGCAGTGGCGCTGCTTGTGGCCGGATTTGCAGCACCTCAGACACTTCACCGGGTCCCGACACGAGGAGGCTCTGTGGTCTTTTGCTAAGCAGCGGAAGCAACGCCCAGTCACCGCCTTTTGAATGCTAGCTGAGGGGTTGAAGCGACGATCGGTCACTGGCCACATTGAAGATTTGGTTGAATGTTCGTCTTGTCTCCTTGAAAGATGGTGTCTCTGATGCACTAATGGGGATGTGCGCCTTTGGTCATTTCGCGAATGGACCGTTGTCCAGCCCGGTTCCTCGGTTGGCCACAACATGGGCATAGGCCTAGCACAAGGAGGAGACCTGGCTAAGGCTGCGGCCGAGGTCATGGAGGCGCCGTAGGTAGCCCTGGCAGAGGAGTAATGGTTGTTCCCCTTTCCAGGAGCAATGATGATGGACTTGAGGTGCATCGGTTGGTGAAGGCCAGTTAATGGTGGAGCTCAGGTGGCATTAGCATAGTTGTGTGGTGGACCAGTCGCCTCGGACGTCTCCGGGACAAAATGAACGGATACCATCCGAGGTACACTGGATCTTGGCGGAGGCGACAGAATCTCCGTGAAGAAAAACTTGCTTGGAGGAGAGTAGATCCGGCCGTTTGGGCGAGGAGGGGAGGTTGAGAGATGACCATCTGGCGTGGATTGGTTGAGGATTCGGAGATTCAAAGTGGGAGTTTGGCATGGTGAGGACGGCGAAGGGAGAGTTTGTGAGTGGATGCGTGGGAGTTTGGCATGGTGAGGACGGCGGGCTGGCTCCTGCAACCAGAGGAAGAACCTCGGTTAATTTGGTGATGGGGAACCCAGGGGTAGCGGTGGAGGGAGGAAGGCGCCACGGCAGTGGTGGTGGGAGGAAGTAGACGGCTGCACGTCTCCAGAGCGGGGAGGTGGGGTCATGACTCCCTATGAAGCATCACATTTGTTGGGAGGTCTGTAAGTTTTTCATTAATTAATTGCTCGATTAGTGACCACAACAGTTTGGTCCTGCCTGTCCACAAAGCAGCTGCCAGCTTTACCTACGAGCTCTGTTATGCTCAAGTTTTGATCTGCTTAACACTTGATAGATTAGTCTACATGGTGGACGCTGCCGACAGGTCCCGGTTTGCCGAATCGAAGATGGAGCTGGGAGCCCTCCTGTCGGATGACACGCTGGCAGGCCTGCCATTCCTCGTGCTGGGGAACAAGATCGACATCCCGCAGGCGGCACCTGAGCACGAGCTGTCCTACTACCTCGGGCTGGGCAACTGCACCACCGGAAAGGGCACCGTCGAGCTTGACGGCTCCGGCATAAGGCCCATGGAGGTCTTCATGTGCAGCGTTGTCCGCAAGATGGGCTTCGGCGACGGTTTCAGTGGATTTCCCAGTACATCAAGTAGAGCTGGGTGGTGGCCCTTTATTTCACTCATGTGCGTGGACGTGGAGTTCTTGCAAGCACAAGCCGTATGAGTGCAGCGTTCTTACACCATAGAGTACAGATGTCGAGACATAATCTTACAAAATGATGTGAAACTGTTCAAAGGCCACACCCACACCCAACTTCTAGCTAGCAATTTTCTACCCTTCTTTCTAGGTCTCAGTGCAAGGAATCGATTTTCCCTAGTTCCTAGTATGAAAACCTCTTTTGGAACACAAGAATGAAAAGGCTCTGTCCAGCTTTGGCGATGTGTTCTAGAGCGTGTGGAGGATCGAACGAACCACGAAAGCTGATTGGTGAGCCGAATTTATTCCTTGAGGCCGACTCGTGCAGAAAGCCCAAAGGATAATTTTGTTGGATCCATAATTTTGAAGCTATGTTCGGCAGTACCGCTATTTCGAGGTCCAACTGAGCGGCCCCAGTCCGCATGCGCCACGTGGGCCCTCTTCCCTCACCTCTGCTCGTCGTCTTCATCCGTTCGAGTCCAAGGCATGGACCTCGTGCTTCTCACCCTTGCTCTCCATTTTTCATCTTTCATTTCAGTGGGAAACCTTTTGAATTTGTGTGAAAACTATCAATTCAAGAGCAAAAACTTCCGATTGAGGCAACATAACTTTAGATTGGAAGTTGAAACTTGTGATCTCGGTGAATAACTTTGATTTTGGGGCAAAACAATTTTAATTCCAGGGTAAAACTTTTGATTCACAAATCACAACAAAAAAGCTTCCGATTCAAAGCCGAGGACTTCCAATTTCAGCGGAGGACATCTGATTTTTTGCTCCCTGCAAAAAAAAAAAAAATCCCAATTTTTAGGGAAGCATTGGATTCACCACAAAAGACATCAAAATAGAGAGGGGAAGCCAGCATGGAAGGTTGCGGGTGGGATGTTGGTGCTCTTGGTGACGTAGGCAACGCTCGTCGATGACTTGAGATTGCGACAAACGAGAAATCCTAGGAACCTTCATCCCCATTCTCTCTGCCTCTCACAATCTTGCTGGCTTCTCTTTCATCTCCACACTTCGTAGCGGAATAGAATGAAGCGGTGCACAACGACTATCGCCCACACGTTAGCCACCTACGTGTAACTGAAGCCACACGTCACGAGGTTGAGGCTATCCGTGAGATTCCCTCTCTCTAACCTCGTATGAGTAATAAGAATTCTGTATGTTTAGAGGATTCTTCTTTAAGTTCTCTATTATTTATATTTTTATAAAATAAACGAGTTATAATAAATTTAAATATTTTAATTACATATTTTATATGATTAAACAATTTACTATTAAAGTTGATCAACTGTCTCTCTTCGCAATCGTTTGTGCCCATCCTGTCCATCAGGTCCGCGTTGCAGCCGCAATTAATTTTACTTTTCCGCTTTTTCTTTCTCTACTCATCCCTTCCATGCACGCAACCTCCTCCGATCCTAGATCCATCCTTGCTCGGCCATTTTCTTACTTCGGATAAGGCGACACACGCACGGCCTGTAGACACGCCATGGCGCTCGCCCGCCCTGCCGTTGCCCTCGTCTGCCACATGCACGACGCCGCGCGCGGCCAGCACGCCGGCCCGCGCGGCGTCCCTGCTGCTGCGCGTGAACTCTGGATCACGGTGACCCGGTGACTCGCCCGCCCCGCGCCTCCTCACGCGCCGGCTCCACCCCTCATCGCTCTCCTCCAGCGTCTGCCTCCCACTTCCGAGTCCCGAGCTCGCAATCGGCCCGCTGTCCACTGGAGTCCTCGCCGCTGTCCATGGGAACCCCTGCCGCCATCCTCGGGAGCGTAATCCCTCCCGCGTTGGGCGGTGCGGTGTTTTGGTGGTTCTGCCTGCCCGCCCGCCCATAGCATGCGGCATGGCAGCGGCCTTGGCTGCCTCGTTCGTCGGCGGCATGGCGCGCCATCATCGGCCTTCCGACCTCCTTCATTTGCATGATGCGGTAGTCGTCCGTGAGGAACGGAGCGCCGTGCCGGGAGGCGCCACCGCGCAGAAGTGCACCCGCGAGATGCTCAACGTGGCATTCCACGAACTGCAGGCGGAGGCCAGGGACGCTAAGAAGCCCTCCGCGGCCCAGCTGCACGAGGCGACCCTCAATATCTTGCGAACAGGGGCATGCTGCTCAAGCTCAATGCCAAGGAGCAGCAAGCACTGTTTGGGATCTTGTAGTCATCAGATCGGTGAGTAATCTACCTCTTCTTCCTTGTCATTGCTCTTCCGTGTAGCTAATCTCTATATCCTAGGGCGCGTAAGAAAACTAGTCGTCACTGAGCCACGTCACCTCCCGTCGTCCACTGTCCGATCGAAGGCCACGCCAACGAAAGCTGTCGGATCGCACTGGTTCTAATCATCCTTCTCCTCCCGATTCTTCTCCTCCCTTCCCGATTTCTTCCGCAGGGCTACAGCGATGGAGCTCGTGAGGACCAGTAGCGGAGGACCACCCCACCTCCCGCATCCATCTCCCTGCCACCCGGGCCCGCGTGTCAGCCCTTCCTTCTTCCTCTCGCCCGCGTAGTCGGCGCCCGAGTTTGGAAGGGAATAGCCGCGAGAGAACACATATGGAAGCCGAAGCAAAGAAAGAGGAAAGGAGATCGCGCAATGGATGGAATTGAAGCTCGGTATATGGAAATACCTCGCGAAATTGCCGGCGACCCCGAACCCGAGTCCGATTCGATTCCGCGCCCACGGACTAACCCCCCCCCCCCCCCCCCCTCAAGGATCTCTACTCGGCATCCCAAGCTCCTCCGCTTGCTTTCCCCTCACAAAACACAGCGCGAGCGCCGCCCAGGAGCGCCCTCCTCGAGCGCCCTCCTCGAGTTTCTGCCGCCGCCGTTACCGCTTGCCATCGCCAGGCTGTTTCGTTGCGCCCCGATGCCAACACGCCATCAAAACGCATTAGACAACGCACGGAGACATTCCTCCGCCACTCGCCGTCGAAGCCCGAGCTCCACGACGAGGTTTTTGCAAACTCCGACGAGCAAGCCGCCACGGAGCTTCATCGCCACCGCCCCGAGTCACCGGATTCCAGGTAGGACCAACTCCGCCGTCCAATCTTGCGCCGACGGCCGACATTAAAAGCCGTGTACCCCTTTGTTGTATCCGAGTCGGCATCGCCACGACAGCAGGCCACGTAAGCATATGTGTCTGACGTGGCAGAATCTTCAGTAGCCGAAGCCCAGTCAGCAAGCCACGTCATCTTTTCCGTTTCCTTTTTCTTTTAATTTCCCTCGCTGACGTCATCCTTGCGCAATAATCTCTTTTTCCCTTAGAAACATAATTCATAAAATTGGATAGGGTTTTGGAAAATTCTTTGATTCTGATAATTCTTTATATATGTTTTACAATAATAAAATAAATGTTTTAAATCATGTTTAATATGTTTAGTGTTCAAATAACAAATAAATTATGGATAATATTTAATAAATCAAGAATAATGTTTAAATAGGTTTTCTTTATTATTTTAGTTCTGGAAATTGGTAAGTAATTATAATAAATTAGAGAATGAGTTTTTTCCTTAGTAAAATAATTCCGAATAGTCTTTTAATTATTTTAGTGTTTCTTTAATTAAGAAAAATCATTATTAATTCCTAATAGTTGCTAGAAAAATTCATAAAAATCATAAAAAATACCGAAAGCCTCCAAAAAATCACAGGAAAACTCCTACGCCACTCTTTCACCCTTCCAAAGCCATATCTCCAACGTCACAACTTTGATCTAATTGTTTCCTTCGCGAACAATTCACCAAAAATCATAACAATAATAAATCGAGATGTCTTGTGTGATTTTAGCTCTTTCTTCATTCTTGGTGTTTATTGTCTTGTTTTCTTTTGCAAATAGACACCGACGTCCTAGAGCAGGAGTTCACAGGTTTCCATGGCCAGGAGTCTGAGGAGCCCACTGAGCAATAGGGTGAAGGCAATTGCCTATACTAAGCCAAAAACAAACAACACAATGCAGAAAAAGCAGCAAAGGGACATAGCTATCTTAAACAGTCCTAAACTTGCAGCGGGTAGTATTATGAAAAAAACAATGATGAATCATTTCTTTCATTTTTTCTCTCCCTTGTTGCATTACCTTCCATATGGTTCAAGCACATCACAGGGTAAACAGCTATGCTAACATGCAGCTTACCTAAAGCTGATTGATATCAGTACTGTTAGGCTAAGGAAAGGGAAATAGAAAATTGCTAAATAGCCAAAAGAATGTGAGCACACACCACACAATATATAAATAAAACACACTGAATCACACACGTCACAAAAGTAGCGAGCATTACACATTGAGGTTTTTTACTATACACAATAAGCCAAAAAAAAATGCGGTTGCCTTGTATGCGAAGAAATGGTAAAAAGTTTGGCAGCCAAAACCAAAAAAAAAAAAACTACTTTTACATGTCAAATTACTCAAAAAAATCAAATCCACCTCTGAAAGGCAAAAATAGGTGGAGCTACCAGGACAGTCAGGGACACAAATTTACATATGTTGAACAGAGCAACTACACACCCAAAGGTTCTGCAAGGTAGAAGCAGTCGGTATTCCTTAGCTCAAATAGTTCCGGGAACATAGGGGAACATGCATGTCTAATGTGCATAGCACGTGCACCACCTCGACTCATTGTCCAATGTTCAACGTGGTGGCTCCTTACAGCGCTGCTCACAGGCGGGGGGCCTTGATGTGTCCTCACTTGCGGAGAACCGCCACCTCCTTGTCCTGCTCACCACCTCCCTCGCCGTGCTCATTGGTTGTGGCATCGCCCTCCAGAGGCAGAGGCTCAATCGCTCCTATCCATGGTCGGAGGTATCTACCCGCTAGCACGGTTTGATGCGCTCCATGACCTCGTTGTGGTGCTTGATAGTTTTGTTTGTATGTTGTTATGGTTCTATTGTCTGGGGGCTCAAATTTGAGATGTTGAGGAAATATCCTATTTGCGATGGATTGGTAAGGAATATGCTGATGAATTGTCTGATTTCTTAGCTTTGGTTTGGACTGATCAAGAAAAGATAGTACATGTTCTTGGATGATGTTGACTACCTTGTAGAAGAATGTGGTAGATGATGTGTGCTTATCTTCTGAGCTAGATATGGAACCTTTTTAACCTCACCATTGGGGATAATTTCAAAGATCAAGATATTCAGAAGGTAGCTCATGGTAAAATGGCACAACAATGAACTCGAGTTCGGAACAAAAATGCAAGTGATGGGATTGATTTTGGTGATTGGAGTAGGCTACAGTACAGGAGTTGCAGCAGCTGCAACTGTAGAAAACATGTAGCAATAATAGAGGTTATAGTATATCCGAAGATCAGGCTAAACTCGATACTTGCTTCGATAAGAGTGCTAAAATGGAATCAGATAAAGGTGATAGTAACCGAAGGGAAAAAACAGATGAACCTTATGTGAAGCATGGTAAATTACTTCATAATTATTTGTTAATTTTGTGTGCTTCATCATCAAGCTTTTAAAGTTTCTTTAAAAATGAAAAGTGTGGCGCCGTGTTTCACATGAAAGAATGCCATGTGCAACAACTATCTGGTTTTATGCTTAATCTTTTTGTCTAAAATTTCTCAATGATGGTGTTACACTTCCGCCAGAAGATAAAAAGTTTATCCAAGAGAATGTTCTTCAGCACTGCCATAAAAAGCAATTAAAGGTGTCCGGTGAAATCAGCCATATAATGGTATGGTTTCTTATGTTATTATTTGGCTCTGTATTTACTATGCGATCATGTAATGTGAATGACGGAAATATCGATGTCTTGATGGATCATGGTTTATAATTGAATCATTTTTATTTGGTAGGTCGATAAGCACTAATTTTTTCAGGATGCTCGCTCCTATTTTTTAGTCTCAGCATATAGATCCCCTCAGACTTCTCCTACTTCAAGTACATGGAGAACTTTACAGGTATGGATCGCACAATTTGTGTTGGAGTCGATAAAATTGAATGATAGTAAAAATCAGCACTATGTAATAACTACATTGAGATTATCTCTACAACATTTGATTTTTGTATTTACCTATAAGACATATATTACCCATTGCTTACCATTAGAATCTTATCATAAGAAATCTTTGCGGTAATATAAGAGAAAAGTGATAATGTTTATTATCAAAGTACATTTTATAGTTTCACACAAAAAAAAAAAACAAAGGTATGAACCAAAACATCTATGCACATCTCGTATTTATAGATAACAAGTTTGTTTCACTTTAATGCTTACCGCTACCTTTCTCTTTTCTTGCTACTCTATCTAGCTTAGCTCCATGGCTAGGGACATGTACAAAAGTGAGGGTTGAAGCATTCGGTGCCCTTGGTAAAATACAACGAGTTTTTGAGTGTGTTTTGCTTCAGTCACTGTCTAAGAAGGTCATGAAAACTGACACTTTGAGTGGTTCTATCGTTGATGGGAAAAAACTTCCTTCGGAACTAAATATTCCATGTTCTACCATCATTTTTTGTGCATGGAACTGAAGACAATTTTACCAGGTTCTATCATTTATCTAAAAGCTATGATTTCCCCTAACACTGCAGTAGTTTTATTCTATTTTATTACTGTTTCCACATTATAGGTGTGAATAGCTACTTGTAAATCATTGGGAGCACTAGCAAAGTTCTCATCTCAGTATGCACCGAACTCCTTGGACTTTCTTGATGGAAATGATAAATAATGACACACAAGCATTTGCAATGCAGACTTTACAAGTACTATTTCATATTGCAACATATGGATATTTCACTGTGCTAGAGAACCACATTCACACAGAATTAAAGCAGCAGTAATAGTACTCTCGAAGATCATTGGTAGCCTACCGTGAACGGGGGTTATCAGGCATGCCATTTTGGCGCGCTATATTTCTAGTCAATCCGAGAAGTTTCTGCAAGTTCAGTGGCAGTAGTCTTGCGGCATGCTAGGCAACCTCCAGTTATTTTGTCTCCTCATAGTAAATTTTAGTCTTGACATGCTAGATGATCTTGTTCTGTATTCCAATTTGTTATTAGTAGCAAAAAAATAGGTTGTTAATGGATGGATAAATTGAATATTGTGCAATGAAATGCAATCAGGTGCTCACTATTTTTTTTTTACCCAGGTTATGAACAGAATATGTTCAAATGACGTTCAAATTCAACTGATATTGTGGTGATCAGGGTGTCATAATTTATGTTCATGTTAGATACTTTCAAGTGATTGTAGGGGATATAACTTGGCATATTTGAATGGTCTGATAGGCTATTTCTCTTATTCCTCATGGAAAGCAAGATCAATCTGACCTGGTTGAGGTATCCAGAAACTTGGGATAGTAAACTGAATTGGGAGTTATTTCACATGAAGCACAAGAATTTCTCATATTTCAGGTCCGCAGCATCAAAACCCTCATTAATTATTTTTCTAGCGCAGCAGGTTTAAATAACTGAGGGATTCATTGCTATGTAAGTAGCCACTAAAATTTCTTTGCTTATGTGCATGTTTTAAGATGATAGTGTGTCGACGGCACAAACGCTAGGGGTGTAATCCAACCATTGCACCGTTGCTCGGAGGTTTATGTTCAAACATTTTCATTACTCGGTTGCATTCGCAACTAGCCAAGTTTCTTTGCTTTATACGACGAACAGCGGTCCATCTTGCTTCAATTTCCTGTTCCCATCTATGCATCTTTACAGTCACAGTCTATGCAACAACTCAGTTTTTACACATAGCATTTTTATGGTGTAAGGTGTTGGCAAAGCTTAAGGAAATATTGCGAAGCTTTTAATTGGCTTCGTGTGTGCAGAGATCAACGATAAGCTCTAAGCAGGTCAATATATATACATATTTGATGTATCACCTTGATCTGAAGGCTCTTTCAAGTAAGTTGGGCGCACAACTTACTTGTTGGGTTGGTGAAGACGAGATTCTGCCAAGGTGATCTTGTTGATGTATGAAGCAACTCCTCGGACGTAGTCGACATTGAGGAACTAGTCGTTGTCGATGACATCGAGGAAGTAGTCGAAGTTGAGGATGCAGTAGAAGTCACAGTCACTGGACGGTCACACTGAGCACTGCCTAAAAACCCGATTGGCGCTCCATGCAAGTCTCTACACAGCACCGGTTTCAGAGATCCCGCTCTCCTCCTCCTCGGTTCACACCGAGAGAAGAGGACGATAAGGCTTGGAAACATAATAGTTCAGTGTGCTCGCGAGAGAGAAGAGGAATGGGAAAAAAAAAGAGAAGATGAGAAAATAGCCCCCCACCCTCCCAACCAGGACATCTCTTAGTTCTCAAATAGCCATGATATGCAGTAGTAATAGCCCATCAAATAAATGGTAACTGACGTGGTTTATGGCATGTTAAAACCAGCAATTTCAATCTCATTAAAATATCATTAACTTGAACGATTATTGTCATATATTACTGCATGATTCAAATGCCTAATTAATAATTTTAAACAAAATAAGAAGGAAAAGAATATTGCATGATTGACTGCTATATTTACACTTACACACTGTGCTTGTCGCAAGTCACAAGTCATGTGATTTTTCACTCAAAAAATGCGCAAAATGTGCGTGCTTGCATGTGTGTATAGCCAAAGTCATTCTCTTTTTCTCTCCCATGTGTTTCCATTTTAGACAGAGAAGAGAGCCAACTATTTAAGCAGGTCCAACTCTCCTCGGACTAGCAATATTGGATTAAAGTGTGCATGCCATGGAATTTTATGAATGGGCCAAATTCCAACAATCCCCACCAATTCCAAAATAGTTAGTAGAAAAGTTTAGAAGTTGTAGCACTGAAAAGTTTATTATATACTAGTGTTTTGGTGTAAGTCTGCCTGAACTTGCATCTAGACTAACAAGATCCATCTTCTCACAGATGATGAATGGACTATGCCTTGAATTCATAGTCTTTTGCGATTAGATTTCTCCTAAAATCCAATAGGTACTAGGCTGCCAAGAGCCAAATTTTAATGGAGCGTTAACAAGTCATGCCCCGATCTTCTTGTGAGATTTCTAGAGAATGTCCCCATTCTCATGAATTGTGACGGCACAATTAAGCTCACATAGGTGTATTCATTATAAGTATCATGTAGGCTGATACCTTTTCCCTCATTGGACACTAGAATACATTAAGGCTATAAGGCAACCTTAAGCTCAAATTTTCTAGGTACATGGGTACAAATTTTAATTAATTTTGTACTCTCTGGTTACAATAATAACTTTTTTTCTATTATCTAATTTACAGGATCTTCGATCAATAAGAAACGGATTACCATTATACTATAACTTAAGTGGGTCTCATCCCCATATGCATAGATGCAGCAGAAATCACTTTCCGTGCAAGCCTCTTATTAAAGGGATTTGCTAGGTTTTTCTCAGTGCGAATATAATTAAGAGAAATTACTCCAAAGTTTACAATTTTATAATAGATTTAAGTCTCTGCTTCACATGTCTCTAGGACTTCATGTTGTCCTTAGTATAATCTTAGACAACAATGTTTGGTTATCACAGTACATCAGGATCGTTGGTATTGATTTCTCAATCAATGGTAAGTCCATGCGCAGCTCTCTAAGCCACTTAGCCTCAACAGTGGTACTGTCTAGCGCTACATGTTCAACTTCCATTATTGATCATGTCAAAATAGTCTGTTTACAAGACCTCCACAAAAGTGCAGCACCAGCCAAAGTAAACACATACCACTCATGGCTTTGATCTTATTCGCATCAGAGATCTAATTAGAATCACTATATCCTTCAAGAATAGAAGGGTAACCAAAATAGTGAATTCCATATGAGGGTGTGCCTCTCAAATAGTGCAACACTCTCTCAAGTGCCTCCCACTGATCATCTTCTAGGTTAGATGTGAACCAACTTAATTTTCTCGCAGCAAAAGAAAAGTCGAGTCGTGTGTCACCAACAAGATACACAACGGACCCAATTATTTGTGAATATCTCAATTGATGTTTCCCTGTGCCTTGATTTTCCTAAACTTTACACTAACATTGTAAGGTGTAGGGGAAATCTTGATGTTCTCAAAGCCAAAACGGCTCAACAATTTTTTAGCATAATGAGATTGATTTGAAGCAGTCCCATCCTCATTTTTTTTTATCAATTTAGTATTCAGAATAACATCTGCCTCTCCTAGATCCTTCATATCAAATCATCGAGACAAGAAAGATTTGACCTCATCAATAATGGCAGTATTAGTCCCAAATATAATTATGCCACCGACATACAAGCACAAGATGACTCGTTAACCCCCACCATAACGATAGGAGACACACTTGTCTGCTTCATTTACTACAAAACCAGTAGATGTTAAAGTTTTATCAATTTTTTCATACCATTCCTTAGGTGTTTTCTTCAGGCCATACAATGATTTTAATAATTTGCACACTTTATTTTCCTGCCCATAATAACAAAAACATCTAGTTGCTCCATATAGATTTCTTCCTTTAACTCTCCATTAAGGAAATATGTCTTTACATCCATTTGATGAATGTGTAGACCATAGGAAGCAGCTAACACAATGAGCACCCTAATGGTGCTTACTCTGGCAACAGATGAATAAGTGTCAAATAATATCCCCCTCCTTTTGGGTAAAACCATTGGCCACAAGTCTTGCTTTATATTTCTCAATTGTTCCATCATACCTCATTTTCTTCTTGAAAATACACTTACATCCATTAGGTTTACACTCGTAAGGACAATCGGTGATCTCTCAAGTCTCATTTGCCATGATAGAGTCTATCTCACTATGAACTTCCTCTTTCCAATACATAGCATCGGGTAATGCATAAACCTCGGAAAAATTTTTTGGCATATCATCAACGAGGTATACAATAAAGTCATCACCAATGGTTTTCTTAACCCTTTGTCCCTTGCTCTTGTGTGGAGTGTCCTATGGCTAGATTGTTATCCTCCTTAGAAACCTCGCATATATGTGATGTGTTTTCAATTGGTTCAGAGGGAGGAGAGTCAAGATTATTGTTGTTCTTAGCTTGGTTGTTCATAGTTTCTGATGTACTACCCGCTGATCTTATAGGAAAGATATCCTGAAAGAAAGAAGCATCCTTAGACTCCATTATTGTATTAACAATAATCTCATGATTTTCATATTTTAAAACTAAGAATCTATAGGCAGGGTTATTCTGAGCATATCCTAGGAAAATTCAATCGACTATTTTCAGCATGAGTTTCCTCTTTTTCTACTCCGGTATGTTGACTTTCGCTAAGCACCCCCATGTTCATAGAAAAATGAAATGGGGTTTTCCCCCTCCATCTCTCATATGGAGTACTCTCACACCTTTTGGTGATTGCTCTATTGAGGATGAAATTTGCAGTCAAGATTGCTTCCCCCCACCACATCTTAAGCATATCGACACTCTCCAACATGTTATTCACCAAATATGTTAGTGTTCAATTTTTCCTCTCAGCTACCCCATTCGATTGAGGTGAGTAACGTTGTGTAAATTCATGGATACTAAGTCTTTTAATTTTCTTCTCTAATTGGTTCTCAACCTCTGCCTCATATATTTCAAAGTAGCTCAATGCTTCATCCTTTGATTTCAGCAAATACGCATAACAATATTGTGTTGCATCATCAATGAAAGTAAGAAAATATCTTTTTCCTCCTTTAGTCAAAACTCCATTCATCTCACACAAATCAGAATGAATTAGATCTAATAGTGCCAATTTTTTCTCTATCTCTAGCCCCCTTTAAAGGATTTCAAGATCGTTTAGCTTGCAAACAAGATTGGCACTTAAAATGTTTGACTATTTCACATTTTAGAATTAACTCTAACTTGGACATTCTAGCAATATTATCAAAACCAATATGACTGCGAATGCCATACATTGACCGCACTTTTATTGAAACATATAGCAACATTAAGATTATAACAAGAATCCACAACACTTAGGTGGAACAAGCCTCCGCTTTCATAGCCTTTTCTTATAAAGGTCCCAAATTTAGACATTGCAAATTTATTCGACTCAAACACTAGCTTAAATTCACTCCTACATAGGAGAGAACCGATCATAAGATTCTTGCTTATTGCAGGCGCGTGCTGGACATTCTTCAAGTGGATGGATTTTCCTGAAGTAAGCTTCAGATCCACTGTACCAACACCAAGAAAAGAAGCATGTGACCCGTTCCTCATCAGGACTGAGGAAGCCCTTGCATCCTGGTAAAAAGTAAACAAGGAAATATCAGAATACAAATGAACATTAGCATCAGTATCAATCCACCAGTCGATGGACTAAAATGTAGAACAAACAAATGGAGAATTACCATACCCTCCTGAAGTCAAGGCCTCGCCTATGGTCACGTTAGCAAACTTCTTGTTAAAATCGTTGTTCCTGCCCTTGCGGTCATGACAGTCTTTGGCCATATGGCCAGGCTTTTCGCACACATAATAGGTGATGTTCTTCAAATCATTTTTCTCTATTTTCTTCTTCTTAAAGCTAGTTGTCTTGTTCACTTTAGGACCCTTGTTCTTGTTATATGTCTTCTTTTGAATGATGTTTGCACTGTTCGGGTTGTTATGTTTTGGTGCATCTTTCGCTCTTGCTTTTTCCTCCACATCAAGGGCAACAATGAGATCTTCAGCAGCAATCTCTTCCCTCTTGTGCTTCAGACTTGTTGCAAAATCCTACCATGCCTCAGGCAGTTTGGTAATAATTGCTATAGCCACAAACTTAGAAGGCAGCATAAAGCCCAAGTGTGAGATCTCGCCAACCATGAGCTACAAATCATGTCCTTGAACAACAATACACCTTGCATCATCCATGCAAAAATCGAAGAACTTCTCACACGTGTACAACCAACAACTTGCTTCGACCTCTGCGTACTTCTGCTCTAGGGCATCCCACAACTATGTGGCCAACGTGAAATTCTTGTACATGTTGTATAGCTGATCTGCTAGTCTGGTGAGAAGGCATGCTAGTATTCACTCTCAAACTACACATCCTCTTCAACCATAAGTGGGAACACAGGATAGAACACCCACCACAATCCCAAAAACATGATCCAAAATTTGGCTCGTGTCTGCCACCTATGGAAATTCTCACCAGAAAACCTCTTAGGTTTCATGGCATCAGATGCACCGGCCATTGCTAGTTCGCAAAACAAGTCACAATCAAGTTTTTGGAGTGTTGGAAAATTGCGACAAAAATTAAGTCCAGATTTTATTAGGATAAAAACTGCACATGAAAAATTTAGATACAAACACTAGAACTAGCAGGTCTATTATGTACTTAAGATCAAAAGGCATATTTCTCAAGAAAGTTGTGTGCACAACTTAATTGTTGGGTTGATAAAGACAAGCTTCTATGAGGGTGATCTTGTTGATGTCATGGAAGCAGCTTCTCAGACGTAGTTGACATTGAGGAAGTGGTCGTCGTCGAGGACGTTGAGGAAGTAGTCAAAGTTGAGAATGCAGTAGAAGTCGCAATCACCGAGCTATCGCATTGAGCACTGCCCGAAAACATGATTGCCACCCTGTGCAGGTCTCTACGTAGCACTAGTTTCAGAGATCCCACTTTCCTCCCCCTTGGTGCACGCCAAGAGAAGAGGACAACAAGGCTTGGCAACAAAAAAATTCAGTGCGCTCGCGAGAGAGAAGAGGATTGGGGAAAACAGGCCGCCAACCAGGATGTCTCCTAATTCTCAAATATCCATGACATGTAGCGGTAACAACCCATCAATGAAATGGTAACTGACGCAGTTTATGGTAGGTTAAAATTGGTGGTTTCAATCTCATTAAAATGCCATTAACCCGAATGATTGCCATATATTACTGCATGATTCCAATGTTTGATTAATCATATTAAAATATAATAAGACGGAAAAGAATATATCACTATTGACTGCCATATTTACATGTACGCACCGCACTTGTCGCAAGTCACAATATTTTTCACACAAAAAATGCGCAAAATGCGTGCGTGTGTGTATAGCGAAAGTCCCTCTCTTTTTCTCTCTCATGTGTTTCTATTTTAGAGAAAGGAGAGAACCAACTATTTAAGCATGTCCAACTCTCCTTGGACTAGCAATATAGAACTAAAGTGTAGATGCTTTGAAATTTCATGAATAGGCCATAAATGGCCAAATTCCAACAGCCACACCGCCTGCTTGCTCGACATCACTGTAGCCGGAGATGGTTACCTGGCCATGTGCCGCTGCAGAAGAAAAAGGCAATGTTAGCCTTATTATAATCTGTGTTAGTAATTATCACATCCCAAATCCATAAACTTTTCTTTAAGCATAATCATGCATCATAAGCATTATTTTGTGCTTGATAATTCTAATGGTGGATTATTTTTTGCTAACTATTTTGAAAATACCTGATGTTAGAGCTTCCGTCTAGTTTAAGTCGCGCATAGGCATGGCAAGTGAATTCATTTAAAATGGGTTCTTCTTGTTGTAATTGCTGCGTATATTTTCTCAAAAATGTTCCGCAGCTAAATATGGTTGTTTCTCTAATGCGTGGGACCCACTAGCTAGCCCCACACCTCACCCTCCCTCTCATACTCGGCTGCGAAGCAGTAGCCCCACCCCTCTCCCTCACTCACTCTCTCCCTCACATGCTCCCTCACTCCCAAATCGAGCAGCACAAAGGAGTTGCTACTCTCTCCTCTCCCTCACTCAAACTCTCCACTCTCCACCCAAAATCCCACCTCAAGAGCTGGAATTGAGGTATGCATGTCACACCACTGTATTCTCCACCTCTTTAGCTCTCCATCTATCCAATTCTTTCTTGCATGCATGGAGATTTGAAGGATTTGTAAATCGTTTTCTTCACCTCTACGTTCCAAAATTTCAGCAGCACCTTGTCTTCCTTTCTCCATACTTATCCTCCGGTTTTCCTCCTTCACTGACAGCCACCAACCTCCAAAAGACCTTGGGTAAGTCCTTTAGGTTTCCCTTGCTAAGAATGCACATTTGGTTTGGTTGGATTCACATCTAGGAGTTGTATTCTTGAAGTGGCAAAGCACCATATTCGTTCTTGAGGTTATGAAGCTAGTGTGAGAAGTTTGGATGATTGAGCTAGTGATTCATGTTTGTGGAGTGAGTAAATTAAGTTTAGAACCAATGCTTTAGTGCCTATGCATGTTTTGGTGGTTGGATTTCAACATGCAAGTTGAATCGGTTGACGAACCGTCGCAAAACTCTTCTCTGTAAGAAACCAGAAGTTATAGATTTCAACCTAGAAGTTTCGGGTATTTCTATTTTAGAACTACCTGAGAACCCCCACCTGGAAGTTCCGGGTATAGCCTGAAAGCACTGAGTTGAGCTAAGTTAGGATTAATCGAGAACCCTATTTGGACGAACACCCGGAGGTTCTGACCATCCGAAAGTTCTGGCCTTCTGGATTAATCCAAGTTACCTTTAACAGAAAGCCCTACCTGGAAGTTAGTCTGGATGTTACAGCCCAACCAGGAAGTTCCGACCTCAACCCAGAACTTCAAGTCAATCAAAAGTTGCAACATGAGGACCCTGTCCGGAGGTTAACCCGAAAGTTCTGATACCTAGAAGTTCCGAATTCAACCCGGAACTTCGGACTTCCAGTTAGAAGTTTCGAAGTTGTTTAGATCTTAGACTTTATTGTTTGTTCGCGTATCTTTGTACTTTTAGCTTGTTGTTATGCTACATTCTAATTGTTACGCATCATGTAGCATACATCTTTGCATCTCATTCATGTTCATCACATTGCATGTGCTCTTTCTTAGAGATCGAAGGACCAGAGCATGACGAGGGTGTGATCACGGGTGATCAAGACTTTGTGACTATTAATTGCGAAGCTGAGCAGCAAGGAATGCATCTAAGCATACTCCACCTATTACTTTAGATCATGTGATGTTAATGTGATAAATTATGCTTATGTATGTTTGCATGTTAGCGAGTCAATGTCGATTTGTGGGTAGATCCTAACATTGCATTGCCCTACCTTGACTTTGTTTATCCTTTGATCTGTTGTAACCTAGGTGGTTCTTATGTATTTGTCAAATGTAAAATGAATACGATGTGCTTAGCAAGCTTAGGACATCAGTAGAAGTCGGGCGGTAGTTCGGTCATCGTTCCTAAGCTTAGGGCTTATTTAATTGTTCACAAAGATAATGACGATGTTGGGTTGTATGAGTATGAAGATGAGATGAGATGTGGGTGGTCCTAAGGGTAGGTCAGGAAAGGAGTTCCGGATGCCAAGACTCACCGGCGCACGGAAAAATCCTCATCGTCGGGCATGGGGAGCGACAGCGAGCGGTGGATGAGAAAGAGGAGCGGACGATGAACCCGTTTGAAGGCATACCTCGGGCGGCAGGGCATGAGACGATGGTCAGCTGGGGGATTAGATGCCGGTGACGCTCAAGTGCGCATCGGGGAGGAGCTCTGGTGGCCAAAACGTGAAGGCGAAGATACCAGCGCACGTGGCAAGCGACGGTGAAGCTTGTGGGTGGCTCGAGTGTGGCAAGAGGCAGCGAGAATGGCCGGGGGCAAGCTCAACTGAGCGGCAATGGTGGCAGGCGATGGAAGCTAAGGTTTGTGAAAACAGATGGAAAAGAGAGGGGGTTAGACCTTTTTATAGGTAGGAGATCAGGCACGAGGCTTGCAGATAAACCCAGGGTTTGGTTGGGATATGGGCTCGGGATGCGGCGATGATCGTATCTAGGTCGAGCAGTGTGACTTCAGCTCAGGTTGGAGGAGAAAGACAACATGGGGCCCACCTAATGGCAATGCACGAAGAGGAGGCATAAAGTGCTCGAACGCCTTTGGCAGCAGGCGGCAGTAGCTAGGCTTGGCCTTCGGCCGGCCTAGGTGGGAGGTGAGGTGAAGAAGGGATGAGGAGATAGGCTTGGCCCAAGAGGGAAAAGGGAGATGGGCCAAAAGAAAAGGAAGGGAAAAGAGAGAAAAGAAAGGGAATTCGGCCCAAGGAAGGAAAGGAGGTTTTTCTTTTAGGAAACATTTTCGTACTTTTCCAAAACTCAAATGGCACGCATTGACGTTTTCAAAAACTTATTTTCCATACAATAAAAACTCTAATGCATCTATTCCAGTATGAATACAACACACAAAAAATATCCTAGGGCAAAGTTAAATTTATTTTAGAAAATAGGTTTTGACCTTTCTATTTATTTTAAACCCTTAATTAATTCTAGCAAAATTTTAGGGAATTACAAAATAAAAAAATCAAGGTGTTACAAACCGACCCTGTTAGAAGGAATCTCATCCACGAGATTCGAAAGGATCGAAGAAGAGCTATGGAAACTCGACTTTCAGATCTAATTCTCTTTTCCAAGTCGCCTCTTCTTCGGAATGGTGTCTCCACTGCACCTTACACATGTGGATTCTTCGGTTCATGGTGATTCACTTTGACATCTCTAGAATCTTGATAGGATAGTCCATGTAGGTGAGATCCTCTCCAACTTCTATTTCCTCTAGAGGCATCTGCTCCTCGGAAACTCATAGACATTTTTTCAACTGTGATACATGGAAAACATCATGAACATCTGCTAATTGAGGTGGTAGGTCCAATTGATATGCTACTTCTCCACGTTTTTCTAATACCTTGAAAGGTCCTATAAACCTGGGTGCAACATTTCCTTTGACTTTAAATCTACGGAAACCTCTGATCGATGAGACTCGTAGATATACGAAGTCACCTACTTCAAAAGTCAACTCACGATGTCGATGATCAGCATAACTCTTTTGTCATGTTTGAACTATTCTCAAATTTTCCCTGATCTGTTGTACTTGCCTTTCTACTTCTCTCGGAATTTCTGGACCAAATAGTTGACTCTCGCTAGTCGCATTCCAGTACAACAGTGTCATACATTTTCTTCCATACAAAGCTTCAAACGGTGACATCTTCAAACAAGCCTAATAACTATTGTTGTAGGCATACGGAAGATTTTTATCCTAACTAGTCTTGGGTTTCAAGGCACAAGTTCTCAACATATCTTCCAAAATTTGATTTACCCTCTCGGTCTAATCATCGATCTGTGGATGATATGCCGAACTGAATAATCGTCTCAAGATTATTTATTCCGCAAAATCATAATAATCGTCTCAATATTCTTTATTCTGCAAAATCATCAACATCAGGATGAACAAAATCCTTATACCATCGGCTAAAGCCAAATTGAAAGGATATGCCTTGACTGGCCAACATTGGATACAAGCGAAGTGCTCCCGCCTTCGATATGTTGCACTATTTGCGTAGAAGGCCTTCGCGGTAACAAAATTGAAACTGACGGGGCAGGAACCCACAGTTAACGTATTCCGACTCAGGCTTCGGGTCGACGAGAATATGCGGAGGCTCAACATCTCTGCGCACAATCCGATGGGACTCATAAAATTGAAGGGCAAAAAGACTTTCAAAATGCTTTGGATTTGGCATTCATCACGTCATAAGCCCTACACTTCGCCCTCCATTACCTCTCGAAATCAATAGCTGGATGGCGGTGGTGGAAGGAGTCCTAGCAAGACGAAGACAAGAAAAAATTGTCCCGCATCATAGTAATGGGAATAGCATCTTCGGCTACCTGCGTAGTGTCCGAGAGGAGGACGTGCATAGGGAGAAAAGATAGTCAAAACATTTAACAACAAACAAAATTGTATATATTACAGAATGCTTTAGTCGATAACAAAATGTTCAAAACTCAACACGACTCTTCGCGCTTTTTCTTCACACCTTCCTGGGTTCTCCGACCACCGCGGTCGTCACCTTAGTCAAAGGGTCCTCCTTCACTTTCTCCTGCAGCAAAAAGGTTCAATGAAGGCGTAGATGGCGAAAATCCTGACCCTCTTAAAAAAAACACGTACTCGCTGACGATTGATTTCTGCTCCCGGAGGGTGAGCTTGTGATCGTATTTACACCAATAATGGGTAGTGAATGATCACGTAGTGGCCTTCGACACCCTCAACACAGCCGAAGTTAACATATCCGATGGGTAGCAGAAGGTGGGTTTTTGAAGTGCAGTGTGATGGTCACAGCCAGTCATCTCAATTGACTGCACTAAACTCCTAGCTGAGGCCATGGCACAGAAGTCTCCATACAACTGGACCATAGGCAAAAGGCTTCTGCTAGTTTCGCTGATCCATCCAATTAGTCCACCCAGCCCGACAAGGTCAAGTGTTGGAGGCAGGGCTGAAGCACCGATTCCATCAAAGGTACTCCTAATGGCTTCGCAGGATGCAGTGGCCTTCAGCTCCAGTTCTCCAAGCACAGTGAGGGTGTCTTCGGATAGTGCCATCGCCTTGTCCAGCTCTTCATGCAACCGCTGCGTTTTGACTATTTCAGCGGTGCAGAGGGCTTGCAGCTCCGAAACTTGAGCTTCGGACGCCATTAGATTCTGCCGAAGGTATGTGACCTCTTCCTCAGCGCTCTATTTGCCTAAGCGAAGGGAGCTCACTTCTTTTTCAAGCTGCTGCACGCGCAGATCAGCCTCCCTCGCTCGTCGTGTGAACTCACATTTTTGGGCTTCAGCTTTCTCCGCCAGGACCTGAAACATGTCCCTCTGTGCCTCTGCATTTCTTGAACAGGCTTCAAAATTCTCCGCCTGCCTGCGCTGAGCGCGCGAAATAAGCATAGCCTGCAATAGCACGCAAGTATGAGAACGAATAACCAAGGGAATGATGCAGGGCAGTAATAAATAATATAGTATAATAAAATATATGCAAATACCTTCACAATAGCCACGTCGGAAGCGTCGATGAGCTCAGCAGTAGGCTTTCACGCGAGAGAAATCTCAAGCTCGGGTAGAACGAAGATGCTAAAAATCTTCTTCGCATCATTGACCTCCCTGAGCTTGGCTCAAATGATGAAATCTTGAAGGCTTCGACTTCAATAGCCTTCGCGTCGATTAAGCTGTTGTGATTCATAAGCCCCTTTCCGCCATGGCAGGGTATGGGCGGCGAAGTCTCCTCTTTGGTCTCTGTGGCTCTGTGGCCACCGGATGACTTGTCAGAGGAGGAGCTCGAGGATGAAGAGGAAGACGACAAGTTGGCTACGCCTCAACATTCTCGGCTCCTTTGGCCTCAGTTTCCCCTACCGCTAGCTCAGCAGTCACGTGCAGATCCGAAGCCTCCTCCTCGTCGTCACTAAGAATTAGCGTGGGAAGGTCCACTCGTGCACAAAAGGACGACTTCGATGAAGAGGAGTGAGGATCCTGTGTGGCCATCGAGGGCACCTGTCGAATGGCTACCGCATGAAGGGCCAGTGAGCCCTCGGGAGTCAATTCCTTGCGAAGGTCATCGAAGGCCACTTCCCGAGGTCTCTTCCTTAGGGTGAGTGCTTTCTTCATTTTGCCCCCTTGCGGCGAGGGGTTTGCGTTTCTTTGCTTCCTCTGGCTGCCAGCGGAAGGTTCTCCGCCGATGTCAGTGGTCGGGGAGCGCTCCCCGGTTTGAACCGGTAAGGGCGCAATCACTTTCGGATTGTTCTTGTAGGCAAGACCTCGAAACTTGAAAATCTGATTGAGTCGACGACCAAGACCTTGCTTAGCGCAAAGCTGGGCTTCGCCCTGGGTGAACTTCTCGAGTAGCATCATGGCCTTAGCCTCCACTTTGGCTACCGTTAGGTCTACCACAAAGCAAGAAGTGTAAGCAAATGACAGCCAAGGTGCTTTTTGGAACGTGATAAAAGATAATACCTGTGAAACTTTGGAGAGCAGGATGGGGTTGGCAGAGCTCCTCCGGCCCTTTGTCACCAAATTCCGGGATGGTCCAGTCCCGGCTGAGGGGCCATACTCCGGATGCCACAAACTCTACTACAAGATCCCACGTTGTCAGATACTTCGCACACCTGGCAAAGGCCTCAAGTGCCAGCCTTTGAGAGGCCTTCAGCTGCACATTGGGGGTGTGGTTCCCCTTCACTTCTTCGCACTTGGATACAAGAAACTCTTCTCGGTCCACTTTGTGGTAGAACCACCACTGTGTCCTGTCCTTCGGCAAATTATTTAGGCCAGTGCGGTGAGTAAAGTTTAAGCATCCGTAGTGGGCTTCACTCTGCATGCTTCGAGCGAAGACCGACTTTGGCTGATGGTGAAGCCTGTGGGCGGCGGCAAAGGCCCTGGCTGATGCCTGTGCTCTTTCAGAACGGGCCGCCCAGGCGAACAGGCCAAGCCCAATGATGGAATTTGGCATGAGCTGATGAAGGTAGACTTCAAACAATTTCAAAACTTTTGAGGCCATCTCATCGTAGGGAAAGTGGAGCCCCGCTGGGAAGTAGTCGACGAAGATGATAGCTTCGTCATCTTCGGGCTCCGGTGTCTCGTGGCTCCCCGAGAGCCTAACCTTCAAGACATCACTAATCAATCCCTCCCTAACCAGCCCAACCAGGACCTCGTCATCCACCTTAGATTGTCCAATCCAGTAGGTCTTTGGACGGTTTGCCTTGCCCTTTGGAGCCATTAGCGCTGAGCTTTAGAAACAAAAGAGACAGCGAGAGACTTCGGAAAGAAAACCTTCGTATGAGAGTTGTGTCTTCAATGAGTTCAAGTGATAAAAATTAAACCACTGCATGGAGCATATTTATAGAGGTAAAAATAGGGGGTAACAGCGGTTAAAATGAGACGCGTCAGAAGTTGAACCGTATCCGGAAAAGACGTTTCGGCATGAAGCGAAGAAATTTAACATCCTCGATCTGATGGTTGTGTAGGGGTAGAATGGTCATACCAACACAAAAATATAAACAAAAAATAAAAATAATAATACTCAAAATGAACAACATGAGGGGGCAATGTGCTAAAAAGTTAAACTAGCCGCCGGGGGCCTTTGACAGTCCGAAGTGGATGGCGTGGAGCTATATCATCTGATTTATAGGCTCGGCTCTTCGAAGATGAACCTTACCTGTATGGGGCTACTATTGGGGGATGATCTCTCGTACCCCTTCTGATGGCGAGTCGAAGTCCGCCGATGGTTGAGCACTGATGAATATTGCAGTTGTGTTTCAGGAAGTGCAGGTGAAGGCTCTAGCGGGCATTCAGTCAAGGGCTGATGGTCAATCCACGGCCCCAAACTGTCAGCATAGGCGAAGGCTCTAGCGGGCCTTCAATCGGAGCCCGAAGGTCGACCTGCGGCGTTAGGGATCAGAACAGGCGAAGGTCCTGGCGGACCTTCGGGTGGAGACCGAAGGATGACCCAGGGTGTAGCACCGAGGCTAGCCGAAGGTGCCTGGTGGGCGTCGAAGCTCGTGTAGCCACTCAGGGTAAAGTTGTAAATGTGCAGATGTACTTGATACCATAATACCCCTGAATATGCCAGGAATGTGGCAGTTGGGGGGGGGGTGAAACTATAAATCCTAGCATGGAGTGGTTGAGTACGGGCTACAAATAGGCTAACACTGTAACTAAGGTGACAGAGGAATTAAGATTATCTCACCCTCTAAACACGTGTCACACTTTGAAGCCTTCGGCTTCCCCTCTAGTCGGAAAGCCTTCCTTGTGTGGGGACTTAGGTTTGAACAGAGTTGATAAGAAACATACCGATCACGACATCTGACTCATCTTGAGCTTCATCCACTGTCACATGGTTTACATGGCCTCTAGCAACATTCTGCTTTGCTTGATTCTGGGGCTGATTACCATTGCAGTTCTGCTGGTTTGCACCTTCGACTAGTTGCTGGTTTGGACTCTTCTGAGGGCATTGGAAAGCAAAATGTCCCTCTACTCCACAATGGAAACAAGGTTTTCTTAGGCGGAGCTTTGAGTGTTTTTGCCATTGCTATTGTTCCTTTGAGAGATCTGATTTAATGTGCGGGGCGCTTGAAAGTTGGAGCGCTGATACTATCCTGCATTCCTAGAGGAGCTTTGTTTGTAGACTAAGTCCTAGGATGATTGTACTGTTGACCAGAACAATTCATAGACCTAGACTGAGAAGAGTCATAATGTGGCCTGGTGTTGATCCTTAACTAGCCTGGGTGGTCTATCTTACGCTTGCGCTCAATCTTGTTTCTCTTGTGCTCCAAGATAAGAGCACGATCTACAAGGGTCTGGAAGTTCTTGAAATCACGAGAAGTAAAAAATACTACAATCCATCATTCAGTCTTTCCAAGAAATAATCTTGCTCCTCATCATATATCCATATCTTCTGGTGCATACCGGGACAGCTAAGTGAATCTAGTGACATACTCACTCATAGTCATTCCTCCTTCCTTGAGTGCTAGGAATTCATTTCTCTTGATCTTGATAGTTCCTTGGGGTACATGATGAGCACAGAAAGCATTCTTGAACTCCTGCCAGTTGATGCTGTCAAGTTCTTCATGAGCAACGACATAAGCATCCCACCAGTCTGCCGCAGGTCCCTTCAGCTGGTGTGAAGCAAACATAACTTTCTTCTTGATGTTGCACTAAGCGACTAAAAGCTTCTTCTTAATAACCTTGAGCTAGTCATTGGCGTTCATAGGTTCAACACCATAAGAGAAGGTGGGCGGCTTAGTCCTTTGGAATTCTCCAAGCTTGTTAGAGGGTTGTTGTGGTAGTGCAAGGGCGGTGGCAAGGGGATTCTGCTACATTTGGGCTATTGTCTGTGCCACTCCTTGTAGAATCTGAGTTTGCACTACTAGAAGCTACTCGAAGGAAGGCTGTAGCGGTAAAGGTGGATTGCCATTGCCTTGTCCATCACAAGCATTGCCATTAGCGTTGGTGTGGTTCCTTAGGTTCACCATCTAACATAGAGATGAGAAGATGAGAAGGGGAGAAAGGTAGAACAATAGTAGCAAAAACAAACAAGATAAAAAGAGATAGATACCCAAACTAACTAATATATTACTATTGTAATAAGGATGTGTTCATGAAGAAGCTCTTAATAATACATCACTCACTAAAATAAAGTTCTAAATCATTACATAGCACACCACAAAACTAGAGCAGTTCACTAACTAGCACACGATTCTAATGATTCATAACATCTAACGGGGTAATCTCCTAAAAAAACTCATAACTCTATTGAAGCCTCAGGGTGTTGGTGCTAGGAAACGACAAGACTAGAGGCGAGGCGAAGAACGCAGAGTCTCTTCCTTAGACTCGGAGTCAGAAGAAGAAGATTCCCAGCGGTCCGGGTGGTGGAGCTTCTTGTTGTGTAGCTCACTCTGTGCCTAAACTAGCTTGCCTCTGACATACTGCAACTCCTCAACAGTACGATCTAGCTCACGACTCAACTCCAAAGCCAAGGTGGTCTGCTCTCCAAGCATGGTAGTGCCTTCTACGGTGACAGGAAGAGCGGTGACGTTGGTGAATCCACTGATGCACTGAGGGTAGTGAAGAAACAGGGTGAAGATTAGCTCTTTGCTATGGCGGTGGCAGAGGACCAGAAGGGGTTGGAGTGCGGCGTCACGGATTCTATCCTCAAAGGTAGCTCTTGGTGAGATGGCGTGGTGGATACTTGTCACTTTGTAGGCTCCACGCTCTGGCAGTGAATCGTAGATCACAACTTCAACTTTCCACTCAGGAGAAGCATCAGCGTACTTAGTCTTTACTCCTGCATACTCAGGTGCCTTCTTGGATCCTAGACTATGAAGTGTCTTGCAAAAGCTATAGCACGGGTCAGGGTTAATAGTCGAGCAGAGAGAAGACCACCTGTGCTCTTGCGTGCAGCCAAACGGGTACGGGCAATCTACAATATTTTAATAGGGAAAGAAGAAGTCAATAACAAGGTTTAAATAGAATCAGCTATGAAAAGCACAGAAAAACCAAGGTAGAGTTTTCAAAAATAGTTTTCTTAACCAAAATAATCCTTAAGGCTTAACTATTCTAACTAGACTTGCGTCCTATGGTCAACAGGCTCTGATACCACCTCTATCACACCTAGTTTTATAAAGGGACAAAACTAGATGCAAACTACATGTATGCTAGGATCAAGTTTCATACATGCAACGACTTTATTAGTGTATTACACATAGTGTCGTTATTACAACGTTTAACTTGAACAAGATAGAAAGACCTCAAAGTCTTTAACTAGAATACACTAGCAAAACACATCAAAGCATCCATCTTCCATAGGCAATTGACAGAGGGTCCACTAGCCTAGCAATCTTTATCTTCACTGATGTAGTAGTCTGTTTCTCCTTCATTGTCTGAGCAAAGTTTGATGTATATTTGGAAATAGCAGTTGTACTCCGTAAGTGTGGAAAGTAAATGACATGTAAGCTTAAATAAAGGAGTACGTTGTGATAGCTTAAATTTGTATAAATGGTGATGAGGACATCACTCATTTAGATACACGCGCTACAAGTGATCCTCCAGTGATTGATCCATTACAAGGACCGATTACACAGGCTCGTGCACGTCGTTTAACTCATGAGGTGAATTCGTTACTCGCTGTCCATACTACTAATTATAAGGATGGGATGCTACTCAATTTTTGTGAATTTTTTATGCTTAGAAATATGGGAGAAGCACCTATGGAACAGCCAAGTCGGACGGGGTCAAGCCAACTTCAAGTCAGAGTCGGAACTCAGTTTGGATTCAGCAGACAACGCCGCACTAAAATGGCCATAACTACTACATATGGAGTCCAAATAAGGTGTTCTTTGATGCGTTGGAAAGCTAAGGACGATAGATTTGTTTTGGTACTGGTCCCAGCTCCAGATTTGTGGTGGATTATTTTGTGTCCTCAAAATAATGTGTTGTGTCATAGTTTTGGGCCATATCGAGCCTTGTAAACGTGTTCGGGTCTAAGACCAAGTTGTGGATGCCCTCCTGGTCGCCCAAAACCCTAGCATGCCCCTCTTCATATATCTAGTAGCTGTTGTCATAGACTTTTTGGGTCTTTCTTAGATTAATCTGTCATTGAACAGTTTCGTCGTCGTTCGGTTTATGAAACCCCAACTCGTGAGCATAATCATATTTGCAATTTCAGATTGTGTTCTTCCGTATTCTTGCTTGTGTTCTCGATTCGCTTGCAGGAATTAGCCTTCTTGGCGAGATCAATCATGCCACGCGCGGTTGATAACCAATGGAGCAGTGGTGTAGCGATTGCAAGGGTTGCGTTCTGTCCGGATCGGAAGCCTTGGATCGTCAACGTCGAGTCTCCACCAATCGACTTACCATTAGCTAACGGAAGATTGGGCCTGATCCTCTCATCAACTGGTATTAGATTTTCAGGTTACCCGCTAGGTAATTTCATTTTTCCCTTAGATTAGTTCTGTTTTCATCACCTAGAGTCTAAAAAAGCCAAAAATATTTCCCTTGTCCGCTGTCCTACAACCCTTTGGGCCTTGCAGTTTCGTTTTTGGTGTCACGTTGTTGAGTTTTGGTCCATCGTGATCGAGTCTTGTTGCTGGTCTAGAGTAGTGTTCTTGGTCTTAGTTCAACGCTTGTGCTATTTGTCGCGCCACTCTCCCACCACCCCCACCCCCACCAACAAGTCGAGCCACTACATCACTCGATTTGCCCTTGCGAACCGCCTTGTGTTAATTCTTGCCACGCTAGCCCTAGATAGGTCGCAAGCCATCTTGTATCACTCGCCCTGCCACAACAGCCCTTCTTTTTCATCTGGTGATCCGATTACTTGCTTGCCCTAATTTCGTGGGCTTACTGATTGAGTAGGGAAGCTTTGTCCTAATTTTCTACTACTGTTATCATCCATAGCCCAGGGAAGCTTTGCCCTAGGTGTGTTTACATCACTAAGAAGAGTTACTTAGCTGTGTCCTGTGTTCGATTGATAGGGAAGCTTTGTCCTAAACCGACAGAAGAAAATAAGTGCGCAGAAATTCTAGTTTGAGCAGTGTTCACTAAATCGAGCATAACTTTTGCCTATGAACTCGGATTTGGACGTTCTATACGCCGTTGGAAAGCTAATTTCAAGCCCGATGTGATAAGAGCAACTCATCCTTGACCTGTTGCCCTGTTTGACCCCCAAATTCGACTGTTTAGACCCTCTTTTGGAGCCTGGTAGTTTCAGCACCCATTTTTCACATCCTGCTGTCTACCTCTTTGTGATCTGTTTTGGCTAGACCCTTTATAAGTGTGTGCTACAACATCTAGAAAAGAAAGTGTGCAAAAAAAAATTGAGAAAAAATATTGTGGTAAAAATCAGAAATATTAAAGGCAATCAGATTGTGATAGCACACTGTGTTCTTTGTGCTTGATCCTTTCTTTCAGCTTGTTGTGCTAGGTCTAGGGACACGCTAGGGACCAGCAATGATAACTACTTTGGACATTTATTCAGCTTTGCTAATCTGATTACAATGTTTTCTACTCCTTGCTACCATATTGTTCCGTGCCAAGCTACACTTTCTCTTGATCAGAACAGATCCTCTCTTGCAATCATACCCTTGCTCGACAAGTTATCAAGAAGCAGCTGCCGATTGTTCCACCTGCTGTGTTGGTAAGAACACTTGTAAGAGCGTGGTAAGACGCTTGAGTGTGTGTGTGATTCCACTGCCTAATAGTGATAGGGATAATTTTATTTTGTCCTTTGCTTTCTACTAACCATGGCAAATGATCCGACGGATTTCAAGGACTGTGTCTCCATGGGAGAACTTAACACCCTCATTCAGCAACAAATCAAGCGTTGAACAACATGATGGCAAGACAGAATCAAACATTGAACGACATTGTCACAAGGATGAATGACATGAGAGCAAGCATTGCTAATCTAGTCACACGGGTGAACGACATTGAGCTACGGGATCCACAGGAAGAAGATGCTTCTAACAATGATGATCCCAATACTGGACATGAAGATGATGATGCTGGTGTTTTTGTGGGACAAGATTGGAGGGCACAACTTCAGCGCCAGCCGAATAACAATAATAACAACCATAACCACTGCATGGGAGGTAATGTTCGAGGTAATGATGATCACTACACTAAGGTCAAGTTTAAGATACCCTCTTTTGATGGTTCATATGATGCTGATGCTTATTTAGATTAGGAAATGACGGTTGAGCGGAAGTTTAATTCTCACATGGTTCCTGACATACATAGAGTTAGACAAGCCACTAGTGAGTTCATTAATTATGCAATTATTTCGTGAAATGGGTTGTAAATGCTGGATTAGAACCTACTACTTGGGAGAGATTAAAGCATGCCATGCGTAGTAGATTTATACCCCCTGAGTACAAACGAGATTTAAAAAAGAAATTGCAGCGCTTCAATCAAGGTAGTCGATCTGTTAGTGAATACTATAATGAACTACACATTGTTGTCCTTCGCTGTGGTATACAAGAAAATGATGTGGATATAATGATTCGTTTTTATTCAGGGTTATGACGTGAAATTCAGGATTTGGTTGATTATAGATATTATAATACCATGGATAGGTTGTTCCATCTTGCTATTTTGGCAGAGAAAGAATTGCAGGGATGTGAGCCAAAGTCGCGAAACATTGGGAGTTCATTTTCCTCCAGATCGCAATCGGGCAAAGCCAAATTAGCCTCGTTCGCTCCAGCACAGTCTACTACCCCCTCCGATAATAGGGTGCGTACAGCAGCACCATCACCACTAGCACCACATACAACCAAGGTGAGCAAATCTGTTTCTGTGTAGCAACCAGTGACGAAGACCACTCCTTCAACTGGCTCCACGAGTAGTTCAGCAAGTATTTTGTGCCACTGTTGCAAGGGCATGGGCAATGTCATGAAGGATTGCCCCAGTCAATGCGCTTACGTTGCAACCGATGACGGTGGGTACATCAATACTAGTGATGTTGAGGATGAATTTGTGCTTCAAGCTAACCTTGTAGGTGATCATGAGACCGATAGCGATGGTGATGAGATTTTAGGTGCCGCTGCCATTGAGGACTACAAAAATAGAACATTTATTGTACAATGGGTTTTGAGTGCTCAAATGGAGCAAGCGGAGCAGCTTCAACGCCATATTTTGTTTCAGATGTTTCTCATTATCAAGGACTGTCGTGTTCGAGTTATAATTGATTGTGGGAGTTGCAAAAACTTGGTGAGTTCAGATTTTGTCAACAAGCTTAGCTTGGCCACTCGCGCACACCCTTGTCCATATCACATTCAATGGCTCAACAACAGTGGTAACGCGAAGGTAACACACACTGTTCGTGTTCATTTTTCCATTGGTTCCTACAATGATTATGCAGATTGTGATGTTGTGCCAATGCAAGCATGTTCCCTTTTGTTAGCCCATCCTTGGGAGTTTGATACTAATGCTACGCACCATGGTAGAAGTAATAAATCCACACTTATGCACAAAGGAAAAAAATAACCTTGCTTCCTTTAACACCGAGTGAGATTGTGCAATGTGATAAAGCGATAGCTGAAAATATGAAGAGAGAGCAAGATTTACAATCTAAAAATCAGTAAGTAGATAAACATGTTTTTCCACCAAAGAAAGAGCAATCAACACCTTCTTCTAGTTCCACAGGCATTAAATTAAAAGGTGGTGTTATGCTTGTTACAAAATCAGACCTTGCTAAAATTGTTAATAATGATGTTCCTTGCTACGCTTTGGTGTGCAAAGAGGCTTTATTTTCACTTGATGATATACCTTCCCCTTTGCCTTCTGTAGGAGTATAAGGATGTGTTTCCAACCGAGATACCCACGGGGCTGCCACCTTTGAGAGGAATCGAGCACCAAATTGATTTGATCCCAGGAGCAACTTTGCCAAACCGTGCAGCATATAGGACCAATCCGGAGGAGACTAAGAAAATTCAGCGGCAAGTACAAGTCCTTTTAGACCGTGGGTATGTACGAGAAAGCCTTAGTCCTTATGATGTTCCTGCTCTTTTGGTTCTAAAAAAAGACGGTAGTTGGTGCATGTGTGTTGATTATAGAGCCATTAATAACATTACAATAAGATATCATCATCTTATCTCTAGGCTAGATGACATGCTTGATGAGTTAAGTGGTTCTATTGTGTTCACAAAGATTGACTTGCGTAGTGGTTACCACCAAATAAGAATGAAATTGGGAGATGAATGGAAAACTGCTTTTAAAACAAAGTTTGGTTTATATGAGTGGTTAGTGATGCCTTTTGGTTTAACTAATGCACCTAGCACGTTTATGATATTGATGAATGAGGTTCTACGTGCTTTCATTGGTAAATTTGTGGTGGTTTATTTTGACGACATCTTGATCTATAGCAAGTCACATACACACCATATTGATCATCTACGTGCTGTTTTTGATACTTTGCGAGAGACACGTTTGTTTGCTAATCTTGAGAAGTGCACCTTTTGCACTGATCAAGTTGGTTTTCTTGGCTATGTTGCTACTCCACAGGGAATTGAAGTGGATGAATCGAAAATTAAAGCCATCAAGAGCTGGCTGACCCCGAAGACTATTACACAGGTGAGAAGTTTTCATGGTCTTGCAGAGTTTTATCGGTGTTTTGTGAAAGATTTCAGCACCATTGCTGCACCCCTTAATGAGTTGACAAAAAAGGGTGTTCCATTCCATTGGGGTCCAGCACAAGAAGAAGCTTTTAACACGCTGAAAGAGAAGCTTACACATGCACCTCTACTCTAACTTCCGGACTTTGGTAAAACTTTTGAGTTAGAATGTGATGCTAGCGGAATTGGAGGAGTATTACTTCAAGAAGGTAAACCCGTTGCTTACTTTAGTGAGAAATTAAATGAGCCATCTCTGAATTATTCAACTTATGATAAGGAGTTGTATGCTTTAGTTCGTGTTTTAGAAACATGGTAAAACTATCTTTGGCCTAAGGAGTTTATTATTCATTTTGATCATGAATCTTTGAAGCACATTAGAAGTCAAGCTAACTGAATAAACGACATGCTAAATGGGTTGAGTTCATAGAATCTTTTCCATACATAATTAAACACAAGAAAGGTAAAGACAATGTCATTGCGGATGCATTATCTAGACGTTACACCATGTTGTCCCAACTAGATCACAAAATCTTTGGTTTAGAAACAATAAAAGGGTTGTATGCAACTGATTCAGACTTTAAAGATGCTTTTCAAAATTGTAAAGAAGGGAGAACTTGGAATAAGTATGTGCTGAATGATGGACTTTTTTATCGCGCTAATAAGCTATGCGTTCCAGCTAGCTCCGTTCATCTTTTATTTTTACAGGAGGCACATGGAGGAGGTTTGATGGGACATTTTGGAGTGAAGAAAACTGAAGATGTGCTGGCCACTCATTTCTTTTGACCAAAGATGAGACGCGATATCGAGCGCTACGTGTCAAGCTACACTACTTGCAATAAAGCTAAGTCTCACTTGAATCCACGTGGTCTTTATATGCCTCTTCCTATTTCTAGTGTACCTTGGGAGGATATTTCTATGGACTTTGTTTTAGGATTGCCTAGGACAAAGAGGGGGAGAGATAGTATATTTGTAGTGGTAGATCGTTTTTTCTAAAATGGCACATTTTATAACTTGTCACAAGAATGATGATGCTACACACATAGCTGATTTATTTTTCAGTGAGATTACACTCTTACATGGAGTGCCAAATACCATTGTCTCTGATCGTGATGCGAAGTTTTTGAGTCATTTTTGGAGGACATTATGGAATAAATTGGGGACAAAAGCTGCTGTTCTCTACTACATGTCATCCCCAAACTGATGGACAAAAGGAGGTTGTTAATCGCACATTATCTACTATGTTGCGGGCTATTTTAAAGCAGAATTTGAAGATGTGGGAAGAGTGTTTGCCTCATTGAGTTCGCTTACAACAGATCCGTCCACTCCACCACCAAGGTAAGTCAATTTCAAGTAGTGTATGGTTTCAATCCCCGTGCTCCTATTGATTTACTACCTTTACCTCCTTCTGAAACTCCGAATTTGGATGCTACACAACATCCTAAATTTATTCTAAAGATGTATGAAACAACTAAAGAAAATATTAAAAAAATGAATGCGAAATATAGAGCTTATGGTAGCCAAGGTAGAAAACATTTAACTTTTTTTCAGGTGAGGAAGAAATAGTTTTTGGTTATTTCACGCTCGTCGATGTTGGCGATAGGCAGGAGTAGTGCTATCTACTCATGTGTTGCTATTTTGGGGTGGCGCCTTAGGGAAAATGGTGCTGCTCATCTTTTGTGGTTATGTAACTTAATTCCGCTACGTAGTAACTCAAACCAACTAGGAGTTAAAATGGTTGTAGCCCTCCTAGTGTTTGTTTATGTAAATCATGGTGAAAATTTGTAGTCACTTAAAGACTTGTAATCTAAATTCATTACCCACTCTTTATTAAGCATGTTGTGGTGACACATGTTGGAAAGACGTGTGCTCCGATCTTGGACACAAAACACATAGTGGTACTATTGAGATAGTATTCTGATTAATTGTTGCAGTCTTGATGGTGTAAATGATTGACTTAAAGATTAATTAAAATACCATTTAGACGGTTTTCCATAGTAGTATTGCTATTTTTTTTTTGTTATTTCAGTTTTATGTTACCATAAGTGCACTAGTTACAAGGAGTGTATGGTGTTATCTTGAATGTGATTCATCAAGTCGACTATTTTGGGCTTATTTGGTAGAGCTCCAGCTCTAAAATTTTTTGGAGCTAGGTATCCATTACTCCAAGAATTCATGGAGCTAGAGCTGAGGGTACGCAGAGGGTGTTTAGGTGAGCCATCTTATTTCCATTTAAGACTAACAACAAATACTTAAACTACTTTACATTAGCCTACAAACTCTAGATTTGTGGTGAAGTTGGAGCTGGAGCCCTGCCAAACAAGACTTTTTTATGTCGTGAAAGTTTTTGGTTCATATTACAATATTATTTATTTCACGTGGGTGGACGCTTCGGTTGTCAATAGCTCCAACATTAGCAACTACACCTACAACGTCTATTCAATGAAAACAAGGTAGTATATATATCCACATGATAGTTCAAGCTAAAAAATCACAAAAAAGGCCAAGACATTTACCAACGAACAACACATTAGGGCGGATGATCACTGAGGCCAGTGTGAGAATAGGAACGACGCAAGATGCACTACTATAGAACATGCCATCAATGGCGGGTATTGAACCGCCACTGATTACTCGGTGCTGATAGTCCGTGACTATTGGTATCGGTTATGGAACCAAGAGTGATAGTCCACCTATCACTGCCAGTTTGTGGCTCCAACCGGTAGTGATAGTCCACCTATCATTGCCGATTGGGGCCACCAACCGGCATTGATATTTGTTTCCCACCAATTTCAAATTTTAGAGGTTGCCATAAATAGCGTGGATTATCGTTCTGTCAATTTCAAATTTTTGTGGTTGCCAATAGGGTGCCCATTTTTAAATTTTGGTCGTTTCCACCAATACTATACGGCATATTTATAGACATATACATATAAATTTAATTCACAAGACGTCAAGTTTTATCATAGCATATATACACAAGTACACATAAATTTAAGTCATAAAACCTCAAGTCTCATCACAGTATATATACACTACATACGTGTCAAGTTTTATCACAACAATGATAAGAAGTTTAAAATTTCTTACTAATCGAAGGGTTTGTACTATGTCTTTTCTTGTTAGATGAAGGTAACAAGAATGACCAGGCAATTTCATCGTAGTTCGCCAATTGGATTGATTACTTGGTCACTGATGAACCCGACAAGTTGTTCTAGAAGTGCATTGATTTCAATAGGCAAGAGTCCATCTAGGGCTAACTTGAGGAGCTGCAATTTCAAGAATTGAAGAAATCAATCCTTATGAACACGTATTGAACCTAAAAATTAGTCATCAATATGTATGCCGCCTACCTCAACATTAGTCACCTAGAGTGACACGCCTCCGGTGAATCCATGCATTAATTCTATTACATAAAAACCACATAAATTGTTACCCATACCCTCCTTATTACAATTAAAGTCGTATCGGACTATCTATTATTTCACGTATAGCCAGTGTCTAACACTCTTAATGATGTATCGTGTGTAGACTCTCTATGTGTGTGATTATTACCGTAAATAGACTTAGATTCAATCAAATCAAAGATTACAAGAGCAATAATGAAATGATTGAGTTTACCTTTGTAGCAAGTCAATGACAGGTTGATAGGTTTCTTTTGGATTATTTTGAGAGTCCAGGACAATGATCTTGCAAATGTCTAGCTGATTGATAAGGAGGGTCCAGTGAAACCTGCATATAGATCACCATAGGTTAGTTGGTCCTAATTTCTAATATTATATTGCTAAAAAAGAGTAGAACATTCATGGAGGGAAACACATACCCAAATTGGTAGGGTAAAAGTATGTATTTCTTCAATTGTAGCTCTAGAATACACTCCAATGCATAGTCCTTGGATTCTTTTGGTTTGGTTCGGATCGTTATCGGGTTTACTTTATGTGGGTCGATGAATCCCACATGGTGGATGTTGTCCATCTTGTATTTGTGTATCTCCATTTTACACAAGAAATAAGTTAAGACATTCAATCTAATTGTACAAAAATGTATTCTGTGAATTATACCTATATGACACTATAGAGTCCAGCAACTCATGATAGACACGTCAATGGCACATTGCTGGTACACTTGATACATTTCATCAAATAATATAAAAATAGTGTTGTCCCCATGGAGGAAATCTCGATGCTTGTATCTAGCATCGAACATTTCTCTATCCTCCCTCCACTTCTTCATGTACTACGCATGGAATTTCTGAAGTTCAAATGTTAGGTTGTTCCATATGTCTGGCTCGAGTAACAGTTTGCCTAGCTTAAATTTCCATCTCTCGGTTTCTTTTGGTGCCAAGGACTCATCTAGAAGTTGCTCTCTTGTCATTTGGATTCTTCAAGAAATCTTCCTAAATTTTTTTCTTATTGTATCTGTTCGATCGTAGACTCCTTCAAGTATTTCTTTCTATTGATGCGCGTATAGTCTAATTTATGCTTAGGCTCAACGGTGTGGCCATCTTCAAGAAAAACTTCTGTGTGGCCATCTTCAAGAAAAACTTTTATGTTTCTTCACAGATTAGTATTTTATTCTTAGCCTCTGGCTTTTGTAAGAATTTCTTAACACTGGTGTCCACTATTGCTTTGGTTTCCTCTTCAATTTGTTCATAAGGCAACTTCTTAGGTGATGCCACCCTCTTAGGTCTTTGCTTCTGGGTTGAAGTCGATTTCTAAGATGAACTCAAATTCTTAGATTGTGCACGTGTTGTCAACTTCGGAGGGGGAGGAGTTGGCTCTCTTGGTAGCAGTGGTGGTGACTTCCGTGAGGGAGGAGTTGGATACCTTCTTGGTGATGGTGACAATGGCAACGATCGTGGAGGAGTTGGAGATCTTTTGGATGATGTGAAGGCTCTTGGTGAGTCCGACTCCGCATTAGACGACTCGTTTGTCTTTTCTTCAAACACTATGTAGCGCTTGTGCCATAGAAAAAAAAATCCATCTATGTTTGATCTGAGCCTCTTGGAACTCGTCTCTTCGGGGTAATCCATATCAATCTTACAGTACAGCTTTCATACAGAGTCCACGTGAACCTTGACATATCCCCGTGGGATCAGGAGATTGTTGAAGAGAGCCCCTTCCACGCATTGGTCAACCTGTCTCATAGCCACCATTGTGGTAATGTTCAAGGTGGGCACAACAAGCTGCTCCACCTATGCTCAAAATATTACCTTCGGCTTGCTGCTACCTGTTTCCTTGCTGAAGTGCTCCTTTGAATTTGGCATCTGTCATCTGTCTCTCTTGTACAAGTTCTTATCGTACTAAAGCCAACTCCTCTGCCAATTATTCTCTACTTCTCTTCCAACTCCTGTAATTTTTGGCATCTTCTAGGAATCCCTCTTTCCAAGCCATGACACCCTTGCCTTTTGTGCGACTTGGGTGCTCATTGGTTCCCACTGCCAACGTTAGCTAGTATTTATCCCTTTCTGGCCTAAAAGAGCCTTTGGAAGACTATACATGGGCATTTGGAATTCTTTGAGTCACTTTCTATTCTCTGTCGCTTTTAAAGATTAGGTTGCCCCTGCCGACAAAGTCACCCCTCTCGCGAACAAATAGTGCTTTGCTCGTTTAATCCAGTCAGCCGTCGCAGGTGTGGCACCATCGCGGTTACTTGTTATTCCATCTCTTTCCACTCATCGCATTTTCTCACGTACCCAGGTGAGCCAATTCTGTAGGGGTATAAGTTCTTGTGGGAGTTGGCATTGTTTGCCTCACTTAGCTGTTGTACTTCATCTGATAGCTTGTACTCTATGAAATCCATCCAAAATGGTTCCACCATCGGATACCTCTAATTACAACTGAAAGCATCTGCATCATCATCACGTGACAATCATGAGACTTCATACCAACTAACATCCTATCTTTCATGTTTACTAAGCTCCTGATATTGGAGGAGTAACAAATGGGAACTTTGACATCACGCAAGCAACCACACAGGCTGATCTTCTCTTCCTTGCTCATAGTGTAGCAAGCTATGAAAAGTTTTTTTTTGTCTAATTGTATGTAATGTAGGTCCTTTCTGAGATTCATTTATTTCAGGTCTAGCTGTTCATTTAGTGTATTTTTTGTTTTACCAGATATGTCTAGTAAGGTACCAATCAAGCTATCAAACATATTCTTCTCCACGTGCATGACGTCGACTGCGTATCGAACCATAAGATACTTCCAATAAGGTAGCAACTAAAATATTGATATATTTTTCCACATAGGAGCATGATGCCCAGCCAGGTACTGTCTGGCCCCTTTCCAAGTACAACTCTATGTTTATTTACCATCTTAAATACCTGTTCTCTAGTGCAAATATTCGAAGCTTGACCAGGCTCTACTGTCTCGTCAAAAGCTCTTTTATTCTTGCGGTACGAGTGATCTGGGCAAAGGAACCTACAATGACCCATGAAGATGTTTTTCCGACTATTGGTAAGCCACCGCCCCTATTTTCTCCAAGTATTGAACACATCCATTGTACCCTTTTACAGTCTGTCCTGATAGGTTATCAAGAGCAGACCAAACTGAGATTGTTACAAATAGAATTGTGCGTAGGGTGAAATTCTCACATTTGTAGTCATCCCATACCTGTACACCATCTTTCCACACTACAAGATCATCTTCAACCAATAGTTTGAGGTACAAATCGATATCGTTGTCTAGTTGATTCGGGTCACTAATCAACAAAGGCATCATAAGATACTTCCGCTTCATACATATCCAAGGTAGAAGGTTGTAGATACAGAGAGTCACATGCCAAGTGCTATGAGTACTTCGTGTTGCCAAAAAGATTCATCTCATCCGTACTCAACTCGAACCTTATATTCCTCACTTTATCTCTGAAGTCCTTGTATTTTGTACCAAATATCCTCCATTACATAGCATCAGCAGGGTGTCTAAGTATTCCATCTTGCTTGTGTTGTTCGGCGTGACATCACATCAACTCGGTATTCGTTTTGTAAACAAGCAATCGCTTCAAACAGGAGTTATAGGGAAATATCAAACAACCTTAACGGGATATTTTTCTTCTTTCTCTTAACTCCCACGCCATCGCTCTCGATATCATCAATGTTGCGCTTGTACTATGGTTCATTGAAAATATGACACACTTCCAAGTCTGCATCCTCACCGTTAAACAACATGCAATCGTTTCCACATGCATGTATTTTCACTACTTTTAATCCCAACGAACAAACAACCTGCTTGGTATGGTACATATTTTCGGGCAATACATTCCCCTTTGGAAGCAATTCCCTTAAGAATTATAACAAATCATTAAAGCACTTATCGGCCTAACCATTGCTAGCCTTCATTTGCATTAGTATCAGCACCACATGCAACTTGTTGTGCTCATCTTTACAATTCAGGTAAACTAGTGTTTTAGAGTCTTCTACCATCCCATCACACAACATTTATTCTATGTCATCTTTATTGTTACCAATAAAAGTATCGCCTTCATCGTTCTCGATAAAAGTATCTTCGAATATCGACATATCAAACTATTTGTTAGCCATCATATCTTTGCCTCTATCTTCTTCAACTATTGGTTTTTCTTATGCACAACCTCTTCAAGTTCATTTTACTCAGTCCAACGGGTATAGCTGGTCTTAAAAGCCCTGCGAATCAAGTGCACATGAATCTGCTCTATGTTTGAAACTACTTCTCGTTCTTACAATCAACATATAGATAATATATATAGTGATCAGTACGTTTCCTTTTTGGCTTCTTATACGCCGCAACAGCCCTAAAAAAGCCGCAACGCCATTAAAGAACTCTGGCCTACGATCCTAGTAGATCCATGATCGGTCCATCTACAAATTATTATAATTAAACCCATACAACTTATAATAATTGAACATTTCAAAATCTATAACAAATTCATTGAATTACCTCGCATCTTAATTAGTACCTATTTGAGGGCTCATCTCTTTCCAGCACTTAGGCCAAGTCAGAGGACTCACCTTCCAAAAGCTGTCATGTATGACTACGACCAGTGGATGGATGTGTCATCTCTACAACATAGTACTCTATCAATTGTGTAAAATTTACTATGTTGATTCATGAATAGAGAAAATACATTGGATTAACATTTAAGTTCAAGACTTTAAAAAAAATACACAATCCACATACTAGAAAATTCAAGATAGATTTTAATGTACACACCCACATCTATTTACATGCGATTTTAATCTACTCTTTAAATCATCTACAGTGACAAAATTGAGATCTTTCTCTAAATTAGATCTCAATTAGAGCTCTTGCTCATTCCAAAATTCAACACCAAAGAACAATCACCTACATTTAAATCTAGAGCAATCTAACAAGTAAATCCAATTACAAATGAAACATAGATCATCTTTATACATCTAACAATGATAAAATTGTAATTTTTTTCTAAATTAGATCTCAATTGGATTTCAAAATTTATCACCATAGAATAAACACCAACCATCAAACTTAGAGCAATCTACCAAATAAATATAACTAAAAATAAAATATAGATTATCTTATACTAACCTTAGAGCACTTTAACTCCTCCAAATTTGGAATGCTCTAACCGTAAGAATAGCAAAACTAACAACCGACTTAGGACTTAGGATAGAAGGTATGCTTTATATTGTAGGAACCATCAGTGTCGATTTGTGGCTAAAACCTGCAAGAGCAGTAGTAACCGACACTGCTGATGTTTTGACAAACTCATGGCACAAATAAACCACAACATAATGAACAAATGATGAATGGAAGAGGTCCATAAATCTGTGACCCGCGAAAACATGTAAGTCAATAAAACATTTCCTACTCATTTATCATTTTCCTTCAGCTAACCATGGTCAGCATAAAAGATCGTGACCAAATAGAATAAAAGTTGTGAGGATGTCCAGTCGTATACTTGTATGTACCATACAAAGATGCATTACACAATTGAAAGATGCATTACACAATTCAAACCATACAAAGATAAGCTCACCTGGTTCCTCTCTCAGCCTAATGTTAATCCAGACGAAAAGCTGCAATTAGAAGACAGTCCTTGTGAACTGAAAAGTAATCCACAGGGGGGCCTACTTGACAAAAGAATATCATTTTCCCCAAGCTTTAGAAAAAGTGAATGTAAGAAAGTGCTCTTAGCATAAGCTGCACATGTTGTCTTGTTGCTTCTAACAGTAAATCTAATTACCACAACATGTTGTGACAATAAAAAGGCGGTGGAAACTGCATAAGCAAACAGCAATAAATCAGTATACACTGTAAATGTATACATTATTGACTGAAAAAACTGTGTACATCTGAAGCCACAATGCATAATGGGCGGAAGAACTAACAAATATGTGACCCATCAAAGCAAAACAGAAAGCTGGAGGCACACCAATAAAAGCTTTACAATCAAGATACTGGAAAACTCTCTCAAAATCTTAACTGTGAGAAGGAGCAGATAGCACATTTGCTGCACTGATAGCTTGACATTGTTTCTTAACTCAAAGTAATCTCTTGCTTCGAACACAATCTAGATTAGAACACTTCTATGCCTGGGCACTTGTAATTGATGAAACCACGCATTTATGGTAGCAGCGTAAAACAAAGCTATAAATTGTACTTGTTGTTTCGAAACCGAGAACTACAACATGACAATGGAATTAAATTATGTATCCACACAAAGGAACAGAACAAACTCTGTTCATAATAAGATAGGCCATTCAGTCGCCTAAACGCATCCAAACACAAGAATCAAGCATGTACCCATTCTTGGCTTGACAATTAATCTTGTTCACCCCTTCAATCACTTCACTGATTTCCATGTCGAATTGAAATTCTGTTAGTCAGAACTGAGAAGCCATACCTCTCCAGTTTTAATAGAGCAGTGCATCAATTGGCCGTGTTCTCTTGAGCCTGAGAGAAGGACTGAAGTATTAAACAAACAATTTTCATATTTTCTGAAGATCTACGCTTCTGCACTCTTGCCAAGGGGCAACACAATCTAAGAAATCAAGGAATAATAAATGAGATTATTGGATCGATTCACTTACGTGTGGCGGAGACCCAGGCGTTGGTAGGCTCATCCGACGTGCAGCTGGGGTTTTGCCTCAACGACACCACAGGTGCAAACAGATAGAGTTTCAACGCCAGTGGGGGTATTGGCACAGCGGTGGCCGCACAATTTTCCTGCGACCGCGGGAGGTGGGCTGTATGCGGCGGCGGGCATGGCGAGGTCTCCGAATCCGGTGCTGATGGTGGTCGTGGGCGGGGGATCTGACGCTAGCAGGTGAGGATGGCGTCTAGGGCTACGGGAAAGCGAAAGATCGACAAGCGCAGGGGCGGAATGGCTGTGCATCGAGGCAGATCGCCCCAGGTAAAGAGAGGGAGAGAGGAAAAAGGAAGGGGGGTATGTAGCGTCGAGCAGCGGTCGATTTTGTAGGAGGACATGGGCGTGGGGACGGCAGTGGCGATCGGAGGCGCCGGCGAAAGATCGGCGGAGGCGTGTACAGGAGGAAGCAGTGGCGAAGATGGCGGAACCACGGCGACCACCAGTGGCGGCGCTTGCGATGGTGGGGCCGCAGGAAGCGGAGCGTCGACCACCAGTGGTAGCATTGATTGGGAGACGGAGATGGCAAGGAGGTGGCGTGTTTTTCCATCTGGGGTTTGTGCGGGGGCAACTGCTCGTAGACGTCTGAGGGTCAAGGTGCGCTCGATTCCACCGCCGCACCCTCGTCCAAGGCAAGCAAGACGACGACCATTATTTTATCACTGGATAAATAATATATATAAAATTTTATAAGAATCTTTATAGTTTTTATAAAATTTATTTTTGAAAGAGCAGCGTGGTGGTGCAGGGCAGCATGGTGGCTGGGGGGCGTTGTGGTTGTGCGTGCGGTGGACGTGTCGGCACAAGTTACGATGGGGGGGCACGAGCGGAAGAAAAATTAATAGAAGAAAACGTTAGGAGCGGAAGAAAATATTGACCTGAGAGGAAAGAAAGTTATTAAAAAATTAACAATTCATTCTTCTAGATAGATGTGATGGTTTTTTATTAACTTCATAACTAAAACCATCAGTATTCTTCATGGCATATTGTTTAATAATAAACACTTAGTTCATATAATTATATAATATTTTATAGTCTCTACTATATAAAACATAAATTAATATCTGTTATATCTTTAAACCTCACTCTACCTAATAAAAAAACAGAAAAAAAAACAACTAAGAACTGAGAAAAACCGAAACGATGCCCCAGTACCGCGCTGTGATCATGTTGTTCCCCACGAGGTACGCCTCCCGATTCTTTCTCCTCCCGGTGACATCAAGCTTCGTCATTCTTCTGCTCCACTACCGTCGCTTTTTCCTTCCCCACATGCGATGGCCATCTACAGCGCCGCAGGCTTCTCTTCCCCTGCACGCGTGCCCCCGGTGCCGCCGCCTCCACTGCTCCCACACTCGCGTTGTACTCTCCGCCTATGTCATCACCGTAGTGAGCAGCACGATGCTCCATATACATGCCGCACGGACGCGCCTCTTCGTTTGTCCGTACGCTGCGCAACCCGCAGCGAGCAAGACTGAGAGAGCAAGCATCGAGAGTCCCAAACGCCGTCCACTACCGCCACTGCAATAGGTGCTGCCGGTGCTGCCTTTGGGGGATTCAGAACAGGAGGAAAATGGTTGTTTACTTGAGGGGATTTTGTTGGTTCGCCTTCAATCACATTAGTGGGTTCACTAGGTGCCAATACTTGGGGAGAGCAGAGGATTGAGAAAGGATTATCAGTAGATGGATTGCGGATTATATGGTTTTGACGTTTAGTGGGGCGATTTCTTTGTGCTATTGGTGCCTACCCATTGTTCTTCTTTGAGTTGCGGTTTTCATGCAGGTCTCTAAGAGTCGTATAGTTCATGTTGACATTGGAAGGGGTAGGAGCCAAATGAGGTGTATAAATTTTGTTGCATTAGTTGTTCGTCTCCTCTCTGAATTTCACTAGACGGTTTCATCCGAATTTTCTTGCATAGATCTAGGAGAAGAGCAACAAGACTCAGAGCACCAAGTCACCAAGTATAGAAGAAGAGCATAGCAATCATTTATTCATTTGCTGATGCGTTTCTTGGATTCTTGCATCACTGATGTGTTGTAAACCTTTTGCAGAACTACAAGATGATTGAAGTGAGGAATATTAGCAGGCTATTACTTGCCGACGTCTCTAGTGGTGGGTTCTTTATCACAAGGGTGGCATGGCCAGGAGCTGTGGTTGTGAAGGGCACTGTCTAGGTGCTGGTTCGACGGGTCTGAACACCGTCGAGCAACAAGGAGAATGTGAAACAAGGAGTTGTGGTGTTGAACTATTTCCTTACTGTTTGTGCAATGTTCTCTTAATTCTGTAAATGATGTGACCATATATACTAATATCAGAGTTCTCTATTTATGCTGTAACTTGTGTAACTTATTTCTACTTTTAGAGCCAAAGGCTGCGATAGCCCTGATTGTGAATTAAGCTGTGAACCATCTTTCATGTTGAAATGAATGAATATGCATAATCCAGAATCAATTGTTGTCTCCACTACTTATGACATTGCATTTGTTTCTGCATGAGAATATTCGAATAGAAGGTGAACTGGATAGAATGCATGAACTTCTGAAGGAGTACTTCTATACTATGTTCAGCATAATTGTTGTCTCCACTACTTATGACATTGCATTTGTTTCTGCATGAGAATATTCGAATAGAAGGTGAACTGGATAGAATGCATGAACTTCTGAAGGAGTAGTTCTATACTATGTTCAACATAATCACCCTGAGTACGATATTTGATGTTTATGCAGCTGTCTTTCTACTGCTATGTAGTCAAACTTTTCATAAAGTGTTTATTTGCTATATTTTTTCCCAGTGTTGCAATTGATATACTTAAGCAGTTCAAGGCGAAAGATTAAATGAGCACATATATGGTTATCGCTCAGGTATGTTTTTGGGTTGATCTTTTTGGGCATTGGAATATCTGATGGCCTTTGGGTTTCCATAGCTTGATCAAAATCATTCAAATATTTTCCCTTTGTCTTAATACATATACCTGATCTCTTCAATGAATAGTAATGCTCAAATTTTGAAAGTTTGATCGTATTTGAGAAGAATCTATTTTGGAACAAGGTTGTAATATTTTTTTCTCGAATACGCAGGAGATCTGCGCATCATTGTATTAAAAGAGGAGAAAGGCCAAAATAGCCAAGTACAGTGACCTTACATGACAACCAAACACGACCAACAATCTTACACAACGACCAAACACGACCAGCGACTTTACACAACAACCTTGAACAACAACCTTACACGACCAAAAAGGAAAAAAACAAAACTACACATCCAAAAGAACTCCCAGGCAAGAAACTCAATATGACCGAACCGCACACCATCTGATGAGGGCACTGACATTGATGCCTTGATTTGGCCCTCCCTTTCACGGTACCAACAAACCAATACTAAACTCATTCTCTTGATTTTACTCAAACAACAACAATAGTACTTAGTAGATTGAATTGGAGCCAATCTATCTTGGCAAAATCAAATATAACAGCATGATGGTCTAGAACTTGTGCAAGCTTTGAGAACAATCTCACACAAACAACAAACGTAACCTGTAGAAGATGGATCAACAGTTTGGTTTACAAGGTTGAAGTAGATGCAAACCAAATTATGATTTCTCCACCCGTGGTCCAGGAAAGAACATTATCAGAGAATGAGAAACCAGCAAGATTCCGTTGTGTGCCTAGGAATTGACAACTTGATCACACACCAACGCAATCATGCAACATTGGCAACCTTCAGTAAAACATCAGTGATGGGACCACCATTATTCTGCTCGTAGGAGGAACATCCTCGACAAAACATGCAAAACAAATCTGATCTTCATACAAGAGACGATGCCCCAGATATGTAGGCCTCGACTTGGACTCAAACACCATGACTTGACTCGACCAAAAACAGGACTCGAACACCATGACCTAACTCGACCAAAAATAGGACTCGACCAAACCTCATACCATGATTAAAATAATGCAGCTACCTTGCTAATACTCCTATTATGACTTCTCTAATTAAACTAGCCAGCTGATCTGTTGACTCTAAAATCAAACTTACAAAATAATTAAGTCGGCAGCTTCAATCGCATAGCACCAACCCTAATAAACTTTATTGGCATCTTTGCTTGGTTCTCCTCATTGTTCTTGCACTGAAAATTAATTCCTCGAAAAATATTTTTGCTCAACGTAACATCAAAAGCATATAGGGTTTCACCATCCCTCACCTTAGCATCCTCCACAGCAAAAGAAAATGCACCGAGTTGTATAAAAAATTTATTTGATGCATTGCATTCCTTTTTACCCAATAAAGTAGAAATAATAGGAGTCATGGGCTCATCATCCTCCCTCCCTTGAAATGAAGTCATCCTCGTCTTTGAGGTAATATCAAACGCTTTCTTCTTCTTTGCAGCAGGAAAGACCTTTGCCTTGATGGATGTTTCATGCATTGGTTTGAGCACATGGTACACACCCTTGTGAACAAAATAATAAGTATTGAAAGAGCCCTCATGAGTAGTATTGAGACCATACTACCACGGCCACCCCAATAACAAGTGACAAACATTCATCGGCACCACATCACAGTCCACCTATCATAATAATCACCAATGGACAATGCAACCCAAAACTTGTGAGTAATTTCAGTATACCACTTCGATTCATCCATTGCATATAATGCGGCATAGGTAGCCTCCGCGTAGACAAGGACAATGCATGCACCAAATCTGAATTAAGAGCGTTGGTAAAGCTTCCACCATCAATAATTAATTTACATGCCTTGTCTTGTACTTTGCACTCCAATTGAAATACATTACGGCGTTGTCCCCTCACCGCAACAAGTGCATCATCGTGCTGAATTTCACAAGCTAACAAAGATAAACCCATCTTAGGAACATCAATATCATTATTATCATTATCTGTCGCATACAAATCAGGGTAGTTATCACAAGTATGACCATCATAAATAGACCTTTTTTTAGATTCTTCAGAAAGACTATAAAACACATAGCTTCTTTTGACATCAACACTTTCTTCTTATTAGGACAATCCCTCATAAAATGCACTCTTCCTCCACTAGTATAACACAACTTTTCGAAATGAGAAGAAGATGTAACAGATGATTCAACTTTAGATTGTGCTTTATTCATTGCACCAGCGATAGACTTAGAAACTGCCTTTGATAGAGTGCTCGGTTTGAAGGAAACTGACTTAGTAGCAGCACCATATGAGATATGGATCGGGAAGTGTCCCGAGTTGTCTTTCCTTAAGATCTAGGGTTGTGAGGCCTATATAAAATGTTTGGCATCAGATAAGCTCACTCCCAATCAGATAAATGCCTTTTTGTGGGGAATCCTAGGGAAACCAAAGGCAAGTGTTTGTCGCCTGGAATGGTGCTTTTTTGGAGAAAGAGTTTCTCTCAAGAAACATCAGTGGGAGTACGATGCAACTCGAAGAGATTCGAGAACCATCAAAAGGTGTTTTAGCTCCTATTGAATCTCAATTGGATATTGCAGAACATGTTATGGAGACACCAGCCCCACGACTGCCGGAAAGAATCAGTCCACACCTGAGAGGTTTATGTTCCTAACCACGGAGCAGCGCGATATATTATTGTTGGACAATGATGAACCTAAGACCTACTCGGAAGCGGTGGTTGGACCAGACTCTGAGAGATGGCTTGGAGCCATGAGATCTGAGATAGAATCCATGCACGATAATCAAGTTTGGAACTTGGTTGATCCACCTGATGGTGTCAAAGTAGTTGAGTGCAAATGGGTTTTTAATAAAAAGATAGACGTTGATGGAAATGTTCACATCTATAAGGCACGATTGGTGGCAAAAGGTTTCAGGCAGATTCAAGGTGTTGATTATGATGAAACATTTTCGATCGTCGCAATGCTAAAGTCTATCCGGATCATCCTAGCAATTGCCGTATATTATGAGTATGAGATATGACAGATGGATGTTAAAACGGCTTTCCTTAATGGAAACCTAAGTAAGAATATGTACATGACATAGGTTGAAGGTTTTGTCGATCCAAAAAATGCTAGGAAGATATGCAAGTTGCAAAAGTCCATTTATTGGCTGAAGCAAGCTTATTGAAGTTGGAATCTTCATTTTGATGAGGTGGTCAAAGGGTTTGGTTTAATTAAGAATGAAGAAAATCCTTGTGTTTACATAAAAGCTAGTGGGAGCGCACTTGTGTTTCTGATTTTATTTGTAGATGACATTTTATTGATTAGTAAGGATATTCCGATGTTTGATGCTGTCAAATCTTTGTTGCAAAAGAGTTTTTCAATGAAAGATCTAGGAGAGGAAGCATACATATTGGGCATAAACATCTATAGAGATAAGTCAAGAAGACTGATCGGATTAAGCCAGAATACATACATCGATAAGGTATTGAAAAGGTTCAATATGCAGGATTCCAAAAGGGGTTTCTTGCCGATGTCACATGGCATCCCTCTCAGCAAGAGTCAGTGTCCTTCGACCACTGATGAGCTTGAGAAAATGAGTGCGATCCCATATGCTTCTGCTATCGGATCCATCATGTATGCCATGCTTTGTACATGCCCAGATGTCTCCTGTGCTCTAAGTGTTACGAGTAGATACCAATCAAACCCGGGTGAAGGTCACTGGGTAACAGTAAAGAGTATCCTCAAGTACTGGAGAAGAACTATGGATATGTTCCTAGTCTATGGAGATGAGGAGTAGCTTGTTGTAAATGGCTACACCAATGCTAGCTTCCAAACCGATAAGGACAATTCGAGATAGGAATCTGGTTTTGTGTTTTACCTCAATGGAGGAGCAGTGAGTTGAAAGAGATCCAAGGAAGAAACGATGGCCGATTCCATGATGGAGGCTGAGTATATCGCAGCTTCTAAAGTTGCAAAGAAGGCTATTTGGATCAGAAATTTTGTTTCTGAGTTAGGTGTGATGCCTAGTGCTTCTAGTCCAATAGATCTCTATTGTGATAATAGTGGAGCCATTGTACAAGCCAAAGAACCTAGGTTGCATTAGAAGTTCAACCACATACTACGACGCTATCACCTTATTCGAGAGATTTTAGATTGGGGTGACATGAAGATATACAAGGTGCACATGGATTTGAATATTTCTAATCCGTTGACAAAGCCACTCCTATGGCTAAAGCATGAGGTGCACATGAGAGCTATGGATATTAAATACTTACATGATTGACTCTAGTGTAAGTGGGAGATTGAAGGTGATATGCCCCAGAGGCAATCATAAAATGATTATATCACACATCTATGTTAATGTACTTTTGAATAATATATTATTCCAAGAATGACTACCTTTTACATTGATTGGTAAGTATATGACTTGTTCATGAAACTCTTTGTTTATATCATGATGTTATTCTTAGTTGATCCCTGGTCGTATATCATTGTGATGATACATGAGACCAGCACATGTATTGATTGATGATCACGTTTCATGAATCATAGGTATAGAGGTACCGAGTTAATAATGTGGATATTTATGTTAGAGAACATGATGTTGGATAGACCCACCTTGAGGTATTGCTGGGATTGTTATTTATGATGTGTCATCAATTGTTGTCTCAAATGGTGTACCTATAGGATCCTTAGACCTGAGATCGTCATTGATTCTCAGAATGTGTAGTGGCATATTTTGAGGCTGCCAAATGCTATTCCATAACTGGGTAGTCATAAAGGTAGTTTTTGGGCTTGTCATTAAACATGTCGTGGAGTATAAGCGATCAAGATGAAATTTGCCCCTCCTTGATAACGAGAGAGATATCTCTGAGATCCTCAAGGTAGTTGGATCGAGAAAGTGCATGGTTATGCCAATATGATTAAAGAGTTAGTCATGATGAATCCACTACTTGATCGAGTGAATGGTCGAGCTATCACAAGGGTGGCACGTATCTCGCCTTGAACTTGACTAGTATCGTGAGGCTAAGGGATCGGTGCATGTGCATACCAAGGTTCAACCGATACGATATTTTGTGTATACTCGGGAGTCAACATGTCCTGCTAGGGACCGCTATTGATTTAGGTTTGGAAAGGGTTCCGAGTGGTAGCCGTTTGTACATGAACCTAACGGGTCACACACTTAATGGGTTGGAACAAAACAAGTGAATTGGATTTGTATATGGGTTTTGATTAGATTGTGATCTATGAGAAGTTAGAGTCCTCAAGGGCTTCCAACGTGGGAGCCCATTGGTGAGCTCTATATAAGGAGAGGCGTGGTTAGGGCGTGCTAAGGTTGAGTCACTCCAAAACCCTAGCCACAACCTTCTACATAATCTCCCAAAACCCTAGCTGCGTGTGCGGTGCTAGCACATTGGTGCTCGGCGTTTCTACCCAGTACGTGTGGATATCGTAGAGGCACTGCTGCTATTGCGGTGCTAATCTTCTCAACGAGTTGATCGTGACATGTTTGAGACTGGTCACCGGCCGTGATGAACTGGTCGACATATCTGCTCATCTAATCACGGAGCACAACGTGACCACTCGGATCTGGTCGAACAGCACGACACGACCACTCAAAACTGGTCGAGAACATAATAGACTTGATCGGGAGCTAGTCGAGGAACTGGTTGAGGAACACGGCCACCTACTCGGAGTTGGTCGGGGAGCGTGACCACCTGCGTGGGGCTGGTCATGGATCTGATTGAGAAGCTGATCGAGGAGTTTGACGTGCACGATGTTGGATCGGTCTACTCCATCTCTTCTTCCGCTGCACTGCGTATTGAGTGGTAACGATCTATGATCTCCTACTAACATGGTTTCTTGGGTGAATACGGTAGAAATTTTTATTTTAGGCTAGAGTAGCTTGCCCATTACCCAACAGGACTGGCCACTCAACCAAGCTCTCACCTGCGGGCATTCAGGAGACCAAGCATCCATACAATAGCGAGCCTTCTTACCTTCATGCTTATAACAGAAGCAGTGTGACGCATTCTTGCAGTTCGTAGAAAAGTGGTCGACAAAGAAACAGTTGAAGCATTGATCAATCAAGTCAGTAGGTACCAGGCATGCACCTTGACGATGAGAGTTCAATGATGACAAAGAGACCTGACAGCGGAGTGGTGGCCGTGAAACCTGATAGCAGAGACGACCGTGGGTGGCTGAAGTCGGCTGCCTACTGCAACAAACACTAGGAGAGCGACTGGGATCCACCACCATTGACGGAACCCACTAAACAAAGTCCTGCGATGAGGCCACATCCTTGCCCTTAACCGCATAGAGGAAAGGAGTTGGCCAGGTAGCGCTCACTAGAGATCCAGAGTTTGCATAAGAAGAAAAAACATCCTCCGTCACCAACTCCATGTAGTTGGTATGGTGAGGCCCAACTTTGGAGCTGAGTAGCAACAAGTCAAGGCTACCACACCCTGCCTGGCAGTCGATAACGATGTGGGTGGAGGAAGGTGATAGTGGAAGAGGGCACATGGACGGTGGCGATGGGGGGGGGGGGTGGGGGGATCCACGCTGTATGTGTAGTTGGAAGCGACCTCTGTCAGCACCCTTGTGGGAGCCTTGCCTAGATCTGACGTCCCTGTGAGGGCCATGCCAGGATCGAGGCCACCGCACCAAGCCCGACATCCAACATTGACGAGGACAGAGGAGGACGACCGTGGAAGAAGGCGCTTGGACGAGACGACCTAGGGGTGAGATCTGCAAGGGAGGATGTTAGGCGGGCGGTGACACATGCGGAGAGGAAGGCCAGCTTCAGATCCAAGTGGCGACAAGAGAGAGGAGGGTGCGACCTCCTTGGGCATCCCCGTGGGCGACAGTGGACGAGGGCTTACAGACGACGATGACCAAAGGGTGAGATCTACGATGGAGGACGCAAGGTCGGTAGCGACTTGCAGAGAGGATGATGTGGGTGTGGTGGGTGGTTAGGAACGAGAGGGGAGAGTCGTGGGAGGAGTATCAGGTGGCAGGGAGGCAGCCGGAGTGAAGATCTCTAGCAACGGTAGCGGCAGGGAAATATATTGTAGAAGAAATCAAAATTTTCACAATTTCTGGCCAAATAGGATATATACAAGCTACAATGTTGGAGCTAGCAAAAGATGGAAGAAGAGATCACTATATATGTGATCCCCACCAACTATCCCCTCATTTATCCTTCTTACCTAATGCATGCGCTTAGCTAGTAATTGCTAAATCAACCTCACCAACACCACAACAAAGATTACATTCAAAGATTCCACCAAAGATTGAAAAGAAGGTAAATGAGCAAAGATATGTCCCAGATACAAGGTATGTGCTCCATAAAATTGATCAGTAGATGGAGGAGCAGGCATTGCTGAATGATCCATTGAGTGTAATCCCAGTTGAGTGTTAGGATCCATTGAGTGAAAACCCCCTAGGAGCATTATCTTGGTTTTTTAATGGTCCACATCCTGTAAATCTTATTTATTTTGAAGGCATATTTATCGATCATCTTAGCTGTAATGTTTAAGAGTCGCGAACAATTACAACAAAAATTATACCGTCGCCCAGGCTTGCTCAGATAATCAGATTACACCCCTTTGGCTATTTTAGTGCAAGTGATGACTAGTATTTTTAGTTTGATTGACTATGTTGTTACTCTTGACTCTTGAGCTTGGAGTCCCATGTTTTTGGTGCCCTTTTTTCTATTGCATATACATATTTCACAGGATAAATTTTGTTGTCATGTTGATATGCATATAGAAATATATAGAGCTAGATTATTCATGCTAATCTTGATAGCTTCTCTCATTCTGCTCGATGATTTATAACAGTTCTTTATCTTGCGAATAAATGAATTCTTCATATGTGTTTGATTATCATTGGATTATGCATTGTGCACACCCTTGTGAATTATCCTGGCCTTGCTTCAATTTGCTTTAGTTTTTGTTTACATGAATAGTACTTTCTGTTAAGACATTGTATTGAGAGCAATAGCAAGAGCTTCCTTCAAGATGGCTGCACAATTGACCCGGGAACATGTGGAGAAGATCGTGAAGGGGTGAATTCATCTGAAAGCGTTGGTGTTGTTCTAGAGTAATGTACTAGACTTGATTTTGGTTAGTTTTTTGTGTTTTCTGAACTTCTGAAACTTGTGGTGACATTTAGCTGCTACTCACTAGCTCATTTCTAAATATGTCTCAATAGTATATTAGTGTGCCTATGTACCACTATTCCTTCTGGCTGGATGCTTAGCTTGGACGTGCTTAAACTTGTACGGTTTCTTTAAACTTACCATTGCAACGCATGAGCATTATACTGGTGATATATAATGCACGTACATGATGGGTACAAGCTGAGGATGAAATTCTTTGTATACATATTGAAGTACAATAGAAATAAATCTAAACACAACACCTCCAAGTTGTACGATAGTTTTTTACACTATGTGAAAAAGGGTCATAAGTGACGGGTTATAACCGTCATGGTGATGAGTCCCACACCCGTTACCCTGAACGCGTTACTGATGACTAGCCCTAAGTGACAGATAAAGACCCGTCATCAATGAAGTCATTGTTGACGGGTCACAACTTGACCCGTCAATAATAAAGGTTATAAGTGACGGGTCATAACTGTGACCCATTATGACTAATGAATATTTTTCGTGTTTTTTAGACACAAAAAAAGTTAAAAATATATTTTTTCACCCGAGCCATCCCAACGCAGGGGTCATCATCATTCGCCACGTATCACATGCTATTTTCACATTGTTTTTGAACTCTGCATTCTGTAGGAATCGAACCCGTGACCTCTCCTCGTGCGCACAACCCGCTTACCACCTCACCCTCGCATGCATTCTGAAGGAAGCCATATATTTTACCCTTTTAATATTTTTTGCCGAAGGTCGTAAGTGATGGTCATAACCGTGATCTTTCACTTATGATAGTCATAAGTGACGGGTCACGATTATGACCTATCACTTATGACTATTTTTTACCAAATTGTTTTTATGCTTTTAACATTTTTTGCCGAATGACATAAGTGACGGGTGACCTTCGGTAAAATACGCATAACTTTTGCATACACTCTGTTTTTGATATTTTTTTTACTCTGTAGACATCTACATAAAAAGTTACATCCATTTCTCCCCCACTTTATCGGGTTCGGTGAATTTTTTTAGGCCAAAAATGGTCCGGAAGATTGAGCCCGTAAAGTTTTTGCATCTATAGCTACCACTTCTTACATCAAACTTGAGCAGAAATGTATAATTTTCCTATTCTAATACTGCTGAGGTGAGAAAAAAATAAGAGAAAAATAAAATTAAAATAAAAAATTATAGTATCATGCTATGTATATATTTATTATATAAGAAAAAATTAAGTTGTGATAGAAAACTGATTGACTAATACATCTAATGATTGATTAATTAAAATTCGTTCACTTGTTCTGTTTCATCGAACTGGACTCTCTAGGATGACCTGCAACTGATAAGTTGGTTATTAGTAACGGACCATAACTTAACCCGTCATTTATGACTGGTAATAAGTGATAGATCAAAACTTGATCTGTCACTTATGACCGGTAATAAATAACAGATCACAACAATGACTCATCACTATTATTATAAGTGATGGGTCATATTATGACATGTCATTAATTTTGTTTCTTTTTTGTCTGTTTTTCACGTAGTGTTTAACACTACAGGATTAGATGGTTTGGGAAGAGATTATTTATAATGTTATTTTTACACATAACTATTTATTTAACCATATTTTACTTGATATATTGTTTAATTTTTCTTTTTAATATCATAAAACCATCTTAGTATATGTTAGCTTATGAAAATATATATTGCGTATCGGTTAATTGATTTGCGTTAGGTCTAATTATAATAAGTGTCCGTAAAGTTTTAAAATCGTAGTTTGCTTGTAAACGCTGTGAGTTGCACATGTTCGTTACGCGTGCACGGTTACTAGTGATAGAAAAGTAGCAGGGATTGATTCCTTTGTCCCCATGCTGATTTTGAGTTCAGATGATTGATTTGGAAATTCCAAACCCAATTTGGAGATGCGACTGGCACTCATTGGAACCCTTACAAAGCATATGTCGATTATATATTCAGGTGAGAGTATCCTCTGATTAGATCGAAAATCATGAATAAAACGGTCAACAGGTGACGCCCTAGAACGCAGATAGCTATTTGCTTGTTCAACGGAGTTTTTAAATCCCAAAAGGGCAGGCGCAGAGAGCAACGTTCTTTTTCGGCGTACGTTGTAGCCATGCCGGCTTGTAAATACGTGAAAAAGCCACGAAAAAATTATGAAATGAGTGTAAATACCACATCGCGCCACATTTCCGACGTGTACGAGAGGTAGCGAGATCACCGGCATCGCCCCAGCCGGCTCTGTATCGGTACAGATACACGTGTTGCATTTAGACCGTTGCTTCGTACGTGTCCAACATGGCGCGTCTGCCTGACACTCTGACCGGCTGGAGCAACGTCGTGGGCGGTGACGGCTGCATCATCTCCGGCCGCGAGGGCCACCGCGGCGACTTGTGTAGTTGTGTTACGTGGACCGCCGGGCGCAGATGCTAGGAAGCTGGCAAGCTGCGGGTTCGGGAACCTTTTCCGTTTCCATGCCAAATCGCAGCAGCCGGCAGCGATCTACAAGACTAGACTAGAGCACGGATATTTCCTTCACAAAAACATGTGTTGGCAGGGAGAAAAATAACACCAAAATCTAGGGAAGTAGGAAGAATGCTTTCTGCGTAAAAAAAATGAACTCCAGATGTATAGAAAACAAATTCGGACTTCTACTTACTGCAAATATAGCTGTAGTAAACGGGTGGCCTTGAAGTAAGCAGGGCTCGGAAAGATCCGTGGTTTGCCTACCTTGCTTGCATTTAGAACACTGAACGATTGGGACAGCTGAGAAAGCACCCGGAACTTTCTTTCAAGGCAAACCATGCGGAGACGTCGACTAGTTAGTTGCTTCTAAGCAACCCATGTTGAACAGTTGACTAGACATGTACATGTAGTTTCGTGCTCATCTCAACTATGCTTAGCCAGCAAATCAACAATCAGCAATGCCCTTTTAGGTGCATTTCAGAGGCAATTCTGCCAAATTAGCCTTGACTATCTCCAAGCTGCGCTATGAATCTGAGTCTCTCTTTTTTCTTCACTTCTGCTCATACAACACTTTTTTTCAGACCTCTGCTCACACAACACTTTTTTTTAGACACTTGCTCATACAACGCTGAGCAATGTCTCATTCTATCCCTTGACACAATTTTTTTCACATTTGACATTTGATGAAAGAATTATGTATGAATGAATGAATCGAATGTACAAACTGATGGATCAATGAGATCTGATGACTGACAGGACGCCCAGGAAGAGCAGCTTTGCCGGCAACAAGAAAACGACCAGCAAGTGCGCATGCCTCTGGAGCTGCCTCAGCACATGCCTCCGATCAATGTTCGTGACTACACCATATACCTGAATGGGCCACTGCAGGAGTCGTCGCCTCTCCCTCTCAGTTCTCATCTCCTTTCGCAGCACAGCTCGTACGGACCTCAAATACAAGTGTACATCATGGTCTCTGTAGACGGTACCCTTGGGGCCATAGGCACCACCTTCCCTCAGGATCTCAAGGGGATGTGGGGAGTTGAAGAAAGCAGACAATGCAGATTGCAGTACTCTGGATGAGGTATCTGAATCCATTTTTTGGCCACCGACGAGATACAGACCACTGCCTGGTGGAAGAAGGTGGTGATGTGGGGAGAACTTCTCATCCGGTTGTAATATAAGTACCTCACCCATAGGAGCATACAAAAGCTTCTGCAGTGAAGTTACAGTAAAAAGGGTTATACTAACACCTAGCTCTTTAGGTCACACTGCAACATCAGTAGTTAAAGCAGAAAAAGAGGCTAATTAAGGAAGTAACAATGCAATGTAGCCACAGCCTAGTATTCTACATTTCAAATGTAGCTTATATTCAACTCTAACGACGGAGAATGTCCTGTAGCCTAGAATAACGAACTCAGAGAGCAAACATTCTATGATGCAGGTGAAACAATAAAATTTGGATAAAAAAGTAGAAACATTGATTTACCTGGTTGGTGAGGCATGGGTGACTGCGGAAGTTTCCATTTACAAGCTTCAGAATGCTAGCAACATGATCAGGGTAGTGACATGAAAATACTCGAGGAACAATGTCTCGGTGCATAGTAATGGACTTCACATGACTTTTTGGCAAGCCAAGCTTTTCAAGCAAGTAATCACCTCCACACATGATGGACGGTGCACCAAATGTTATGACAGGTAACAAAGAAGCAGCTGGAGCTACTCCTCTCATCAATAACATCAGATTCACAAGCAAAGCAAGACTTCCACCGAGAGAATGACCAGTGAATTGTAACCTTGAAAATTTACCATGACTTCTTAAGTGAGATTTGACATATGGTAACATTTGTTGGTATATTCCTTTGGCAGCCTCATAAATTCCTCTGTGAACGAGCACATCAAGACCCTGTTCCAGAAAAGAAACATACAGAATTACATAAGGCAAGAATTCCTTCTGGTATCACACGAAAATAAGTTGCAGATGCCATAACAAATTAATCGTGCGATGATAAATGTGAGCCACTATACTTATGGAATCCCTACTCAAAAGTAAAGATCACAGGAGTGTCCATCATTGCTACTACATATGAATGGCACAAGGGCTGAGGCCATCTTAGCAAGTACAAACATGAAAAGCGGGTTAAATTTTTGCTGCTCATTGACATTTTGTAAAATATAAGAATGTCAATGTGTAGTAAGAATTTAGGGAGTTAGCCAGGTGAAAAGGCAAGAAGGGATGTCAAGTATGAGGATAACTTATAGCCTACCTTTAGGATTAGCTGCTTAAACCAGAATCTAATATCACAGGACTCAACTGAATTTACAAAATCTCCCTATAACATTCATTATTGGACAATGGAGAAGCATCTAATGCACAAAATATTTAATTTGCAAAAATATTCTCTGTATTCCATCATAAATACTTGAGATGACTTGTAAAATGAAAAACAAGAGAAATTGTAAATCAATTTAACCAGCAATTCAAAACATTTGAGATGACTTACAACTCACCTCAAATTTAATGGGTTCAAATAGAAGGTTTGCCTGCCAGGAAGCAATTGTCTCTGAGCCCTGCAAATTTAAAAAAGCAAACAATGACCAAATCAAGATACAAAGCTAATGACAGGTATTAGTTTGATCTGAAAAAGCAAATAATGACTGAACAACTTTTTCTAAGCCTTTAATCCTTTATCATATAAGCTTGGGCATTATTAGCTTTACCTGAACTACAAAATATCTTGCGCTGTTTAGATTGTCATCACAGATGAACCATTCACAAGGGCAAGATCTTGAAGAGTTCAGATCATCGGCAACAGCTTGTTTTGTTTCCTCCTTTGCAGCGACCATTGAGGTCATTGAATTCGTCGTGGCCACAAATGAAGCCTCGTCCATAGTCAAACCTTCAGCATGCTCACCATTAACAATGGTCTGGATAGTTGGAACGCTCCTAGCTTCACTCTGAGAACCGAAGGGAAGAACTCCCATGGCTCGAGATTGCAGATATGAGGCAGCAGATGCAGCAACTTGGTAAGCTGCCAATGGATTTATCCGGTGGCCACTTTCGTTCTCCTGCTTTCTTTCTGATTGAGTAGAAACACATATAGATTCCTGGTCCTCCGAGGGAATGCCAGTTTTTAGATTCTTCCTGTCCTGCAGCTTTTGGTCCTTCTGATCACGAGGGATGGGAACTTTTGCCCTCTCTTCAACTGACGATGTCACAAACTTCATGTTGTACTTCTGGAGATACTTTGGCTGAAAGAGCAAAGAAACAGATAAAAGTATGAGAACAAGGACACTGCAATATTAACCTACATGATTCAAATTAGACATGATTGCATTCTGAGTATCACAAAAAGTCCAGATTTCCAATAACTAATAGAAAATCAGCAGCGAATTGTAACCATAAACCAGAGGATTAGCGTAACAATACCACAAAGCAGGGGTATCAATTGTGGCAATCAAAGGGAATCGTGGAACAGTCAAACTGTCTGGAGCACGTCCTTCTGCACGTCAAATTAATGGATTCCAGAAGCCATATGCACGTGTTGACCACAGAATGAAAGAATCAACAGAAAAACTCAACTTTTCATTAAACATTACGTCAAGATCCTTCTTATTTTACTTACCCAAGTGAAACAAGAATACTGAATCTGATTTATTTATTTATTTTTGTGAGGAGAGTCTGATGCTGAATAAAAGTCAGATCTCAGATGGCCAAAGAATTCACGAATTCTCCATTAAGCATCAATCCAGCTAATGCAGCATAAGTAATCTTCTACGAAAAAGATCTAATGCAATAAACCCTAGGTCAGAGAAATTAACCACGAAGTGAATATTGAAACAGAAAGCGATCTTTCCCGCGTTATGTTTAGGAATAGAAATGATCAAGAAATCGATCAGATGATATGACAAATTCAGAGAAGACTAACTATCCAACTGAGAAAAGAAAGGACCCCTTTTTATCGGGTTGCTGCTACCTTGATCCGGGGGACCATGTACGCGAAGTTGCAGAGGTAGGACATCTTGGAGTATAACTTCGCCTCCGCGAGCGACACCTTCCGAAGCAACCTCGAGAACGCCGCCCTATCGAACTCCACCGTGTCGCCCACCGCGCAGCCTTTATCGCCATCCGCTCCGGTGCCGCACCTCACGCACCGCTCGCCGCCCCTGTCCGCCTCGCCCGCGTCAGCCACCGCACTGTCCTCGCCGCGGCGGTCCGCGTCGTCCATCGACCACGACTGCACGCGCAATATCTGAAGCACCCAGTTGCCGTCCCTCCCCTCCTCTGTCTCCACATCCCCATGACGCCACCGATCCCTCGTCTCCTCGACGCTCGCTGCCTCCGCTGCGGCCCCCCGGTCAATCTCGCCCTCGCTGACGCTTCCGCGGCGCGGCCACAGCCGCAGCAGTGGGGAGTGGAAGCCGGGGGCCGGGGAGGCGGCGGCGGCGGCGGTGGCGGCGACGTGCGGCGAGGGAGCCGGCGCGGCAGATACTGACGTAACGGCCGGGGGTTGCGGGGCCACGGCGGCTGGCGCCGGCGGCCGGACGCCTCGCACGAATCTCAAAACGTCCATGGTCACCCTTGGTGGCGCTTCCGTCTTTATTATTTGGGTGGTTGGATCAAACGGGGGCAAGTAACGGAAATATGGGCTAAGAAAGGAATGGATTTTCCTTTCGATGGCGCAAAAGATCTGAATCGAAAGGAAAGAAATGGAAGGGCGGCACCTATATACGCGGAGTAGAGAGGAGGGCGTGGGATTGTTTGCGGATGTGGATTTCATGGTGACTCGTCGTTGAGAAATTTCATTGTGTCACCGTTACGCAAGCTGATTTGTATAACCAGCCAATCAAAATATGATAGTGTAGATTATGCTATCATCTGTTATCTTATAAAATTTAAGTTTAAGCAGTAACTTGTATATTGAGAAATAAAAAGAAAAAATTTCATCCGTGAATAGTACCTCTGTATGAACCACTGAATTTTTTCTTTTTTTCTCTTTGTATAAGTTGTTGTTTGAACTTAAATTTTATAAATGGTAGATGATACCATGCACTATACCATCATATTTTTATTAAAATTTTTTATGACTTTTAGCATGAGATTTTGATTAATTGGTTACGCAAATCGGTTTGTGTAACGGTGGCACATTAAAATTTCCCTCCTCGTGGAGATACGCAGTTGCTGGACCAACAACCATGAAAGCCAAATGTTTTATCTCAATTAGAAAGCCGTGTATCATGTCAAAATTTGGTGTATGTGAATATGTGCAAAAATTGAACATGGAGGATAGGACCGAACAATATGTATATCCCTATGGTTATACTTTAAAAAATCAAAGTAACATTTAATACATTTTTACAAAAGGCTAACACTCGTTTTGATATGCTAAATAGGCAAAGTTTTATCCGGAGAATCGTGAAGTGTTCTACATGTGCTACGAGCTTTGTAGCGGTCGAATTTGGTATTGTTATTCTGTGTAGATGTATGTAAGTCGAATTGGCAAAACGCATGTTGCTTTTACCATGGCAAAAATCCAAAAATATGTAACCTACGTCATCGTATTCGTTAAAATAGATAATATAAGTGTATTTGCAAATCTAGTAATATTTGATATCTAAAACATCGAAAAATCGATTCCAGTACCTGAGTTACCGAATACGATACTGTTCACCATATTCATCACTGCAGGTGCCAAAAATGCCCTATATTCGGCACCTGGCACCTGAGGTATTGAATACGGTGCACTATATCATATTCGGCACTGAGATATCGAATATAAGCCGGGCATGGTGCTATCATCCCTTCATGTCGCGCCATGTTGCCACTTCCAGTGCACCCGATCGCTTTCGTTTTTATCGGTTTTCTCACCCCATGCACTGCGGTCTCCACGTGCTTGCATTTCTTAGCCCTCTCGTTGCCGTGTTTTGCTATAAGGAGACGTAGGCTGGTAAGAGACATAGCACGAAAAGAGAGGAGATGAGCATCGCGAGCAAAGGAGGAGAGGAGAAGCAACAGCGCGAGCAGAGGAGTAGCAGCAACGCGAGGGGAGAAGAATCAGCCCGAGACGAGGATGAGCAGTAGCGCAAGTTACAGTAAGTACTTAAATTATGTATTTAATTAATAATTATAACAATAATAGTAATTAGAGTAAGTAGATTGTTTAATTTGTTTAATTACATTTGTTTAATTATTTGCTTAGTTTGGTTATATGAATTAGATTATTTGCTTTGTCAGTGTAATAGTAATTAGCATGAATTTGTATAATAGTAATTAGCGTAAATTTGTATAATAGTAATTATTTGCTTAGTCAGAGTAAGTAGATTGTATAATAGTAATTAGCGTGAATTTGATTAGTTAGTGTAATTAGATTATTTAATTAGTTTAATAATATGATGGCCTAGTGGTGGCACTTTGTGCTAGTAATGGTGTAGGGTGATGTCCTAATGTATGCATGCTCTCTATAGAAAGAGTGTCAGTACAACGAGAGAAAAGAGAGAAAAACAAAGGGAAAAGAAAAAAAAATTCAGAAAGATCCAAAAATTTAGGTTGGATAGAAAAATTCGATTAAAAACACACCAATAAATGGTCAAATTGAATTTTTTAATTAATAGTAGTGAGCGCATGTTTAATTAGTATTTTAATTCAATTCATTAAAATAGTGGTGCACACCGAACAGTTGTATGGTATAGAGGTGACCAGGGATGGGATGTGATGAGAATGATGGATGGATAGTGGTGTAAGCCTATTTAATTAATATTTTAATTCAATATTCAATAATATTTATTTCATTTGAATTCAATATTAATGATTTAATTAGTATTTTTAATTACTTAAATATTTAGCTTTATTAAGTACTGTACTATTTAATTTGCGTTATTATTTTATTTATTATTTATCAAAGGACGTAATTAGTTGTGTATCGTACATATATTTAAATAGTTATTTTATTAGAGGTACCTTAGTAGCATATACAGTATGACTTTTTATATTTATTGTGAAGAACGTCTCGTATTTTGTATGGGAGACTCGTAACAATTCAGAACTACAAGCATATAGAGAGTTCAATTGATGTATATAATAATCTATATGGCCTAAAATCACATGTTATGAGTATTTTACGTGTGAACTAGCAATCCTATACTATTATTTTAGAGGGTGTGTGACCACGACTTATTCCAAACTGTTCGGTTGTTGTCCATACGTTGTTTGAGATGAGAAGGAACAATGCATGGGCTTTGTACTCATACAAGTTTTCAGAGGAGAACTTTGATATGGGGGTGTACGTAAATATAGTGCCACGACTGGTGCAAGGTGATATAGTGACTATCATGGAATGATTAGACCAGAAGGTGATGCATGAAGAGGATGGAGGGCATATCGGGGAGGGTAGTTCCGTTAGAGTAGACCATTTTGAGATAGATGAAGGATGCATGGATGATGAAGCCGGTGGTAGTAGGGATGAAGAAGCTGCTCACAACGATGACTCGGTGCCGACTGTAAGACCCTAAACCCAGGTTCTCATATGCCTCCAGTATCAGTCCCTAGATTAAATAGCTAATACGCATAGTATAACAGTTGTAGTATCACAATCAAATTTCGTACATAATTATTAAGGTTGCAGAGTACAAAGGGTTTACAAACCATATTGTTTATTACAAATCTGGCAGAGAGGCCAACAAAACACAGCGGAAAGCAAAAGCCCAAGCCACAAGCCGCTTAAGGTGCGGGCGTGACTTCTAAGACTATTCTTCATCCTTGCATTCACCTCCGGCGAAGTTAGCATCGGCTCTGTCATCTGAATGACAGTAAGAATGACTAGGAAAGGTACTCAGCAAGCCCTATACTACTTCAAGGTGTTTGATAGATGCATAAAGGGGTGATTCAAAGATAAGACTTTACAGTTTAGTTTTAAACGCAAAGTAGTTTATGCAGGTATTCAATTGTATCATCTATGATTAATTTTAAAATAGTTTAACTAGTTCAAAACTAGGTAACAAGCTATATCTGGGGGTTTCTCAGTCCTGGGAGGGGCTACACCTCACTCAACAGTACCTTTCATCATATCTGGTGTACCTCTAGTACCACATAGATCCTGGTGGATTTAGCCAGCAACCTCATCACACGAACATCTAGTCCACACACTCACTCATCAAGACACATGCACCCAGAGTCTACTCAAAAAGGTTCTGCCTTCGCATGTCTATGACCATGGACGCGGCTATTCGAATAGATTTCTACTTTGCAGAGATTGTATAACTTCACCCATGCAATATGTTCAGCCTCCAACTATTGCAAGCAGAGGAGCAAATCATACTGAGACACTCCAAGCGTTTCTATGAGATTTACCCCCAAGTGCCAGAGTCGATGTACTGAAGGCTAGTCCCCTTTTTAAGCCTTGGCCGGTACTAGCAACCTCTAAACAGAGGGACAGATGATCACTTGACTGGTCGCTGCTCCCAGCCTCCTAGTATGATACCCAACTCAGTCCGGTGAAGGAGAGGTCAAGTTCTGCCCATTCAGGATGCATAGTTGCACGAGGTTTGCTAAGGTATGGCTGCGAAATGACTCGGTCCTTAAATGGTCAGGACAGGTATCTTCTAGTAATAAATACCACAAAGGTAACTCAAGACCCCAAGAGCATCCGCATCCAGAGTACTACTCCATCTACCCCTGCCAAACAGTTTTCACCTATTTTTACACATCATCCACCATATCCCACACGACATTAGGGATTTTACAACCATCAAGGATTTATGGTATATGAGTTATCACTAATAACAATAAATCTTATCTCCGAGGAGAGATGTTTTAAAAGCGATGTCTCTGAGGAGACATATTCAATCCTAAATATGCTAGACATCAAGACATCGTGTGTCATTAATATAGATAACAACAGGTAATCCTAGGGTGATATGTGTTTTGGATGGTAACATTTATGGCATGGTAAGTGTTTAATAGGATTAACTACTACAAGCAGTTTGTAAAAGTGCAATACACAGCACATGCAATATAAGTCCAGTTTTAAGTTGATCATGTAGATTATTTGAAAACATAGGTTCAATATGATCAAGTAGATAGAACTTGCCTTCTCTGAAGTTCTCTTCGAATTCTTGCTTGTAGTCAGGATCCTCCTCGCTCCTGACACTTCCCACACAGCACTCGCAGAATTCTGGTTGCTTTGCAATTGCGACTACGATCAATAACGACTATACTAGAGAAGAATCAAATAACACCAAATGAAAACCCAAATGAGCCCTAATAGATATTACAATATGATAGATGAGTAGATCTTGATTTCTGAAGAATTTCGGCAAAAGAATTACCAAAATCGGATCCAGAACAGAGAAATTATGGTTCTCGAAAGATTTAATCTAAAATTAGGTCGAGAAATTATGAAATGACACTATTCATAGGTGGGACCCAATGTGGGGACCATGTGAACAGTAAATGGGGCCCACTGAACAGTGAATTAGTGGGACCTACATGAATAGTACATACATGCCGAGTTGGGCCTAGATGGGCCTGGGCCGGGCTTGGATGCATAGTACTGGGCTACATAGTGCTAGCCCCCTCAGGTTGGGTTGGGTGGTTTAGCGGGCTTTGAAGCTGGGCAAGCCCACGGGGCGCGGCCACCGAAAAACATGGCCGCCCTAACAAGCTGGCGCACATGCAGCTGGGCTGCCATACGGCCAGGGCGAGCCATGGTCCGAGGCCATTTTCCACGTGCTCGCATGGGCGACGGCCCGGCTGCAAGCACACATGGGCAAGCGGAGGAGGGGAAAAGAGAACTCCAGCGAGGGATCGCGGCGGCGCAGTGTCGGGAAGCTCACCGGAGGGAGGTTCTCACCGGAGTTCATTGATGACGAATGGATGCCGGCCTTCAGCACAATATTGCGGACTCGACTGGGGGCTCCACGATGGTGGTCGATGGTGGAGGCAGCACCAGATGACGGTCGGAGGGGAGACAACGGCGTGGGAAGAATTGGGCAGCACCTCCCCTACATAGGGAGGGGCAACCCTACACGGACAAGGGGCCAAGGGAACCCTAGCAACATGGCGCGATGGCCGGCCACATCACAGAGCAAGAGGACACACCGGCGGTGATGTTTGCACTATGACGGAATGCCCAGCGCACGGCTAAGCATGGCTATACGCGAGAAGGAGCTACGGGGACCCCTACATGCTACTGGAGGGGGGCGCTATGGGTTCGGGGGACTCATCATGAGGATGAATGGCGATGGGAAGGGCGGTGACCGATGACTCGACCACGAGGTAAAATTAGTGTGACTCGGCTTCGGCTCTGACCGGCTCCCATTGGGCTTCTGGCCAAGAGAGCGGCAAGGACTTAGCAGTGGCAATGGCGACGGTGACAGCGCGGGGTGTGGCGAGATGGAGAAAGAGAGAGAGGGAGAGAGGCCAGGGCTCTATTTATATAGGGGAGAGAGAACTGGAGAGAGGCGGTGCGGCTTGCTGATGTCACGAGACATCGGTAGTGAGGTGGCGGTCAGTGCCCACCATTTTACCGGGGCATGGGCTGCCCTACGCCATCCACGCTTTCTTGGATGCGAAAGTCACGCAGTGGCAGAATATGGGCACATGAGCTTGGGCAGTAGAGAGAGAGAGAGAGAGTGTGTGTGTGAGAGAGAGAGGGGAGAGCGGAGATTGCGGCATCCGGTCAGGCGCGTGGGATATTTCCTAGTTAGGGGAAAACGGTGGCCATTGACGGGTGCGTTGCGCTGGAGGGAGGAGAAAGGGGGGAGAGGTGCGGGCATGATGTGGATGGGTGACACATGGACACGCGGACGGCCGAGCGGTCTGTGGAGCGCAGGTGAGCGCGCGGAGCACGATTGCGCTGCCAGCACGGTGAATGGGCTGGTTTGCTGGCAGGCCAGTTGCTGGGCTCAAAAAAAGAGGGAGAGGACGTATCCAGTCTAGAAAGGAATGGAAGGAGAAAAAGAAAGGGAGAAGAAAGAGGTTTTGGAATAATTCAAATTGGAGAATTTTGAATTTGGTTTTGACTTTGGATTAGGATAAACTCAAATAAACATATTTGAATTATGAATTGGACTTGGATATCAGGACTTTTAAAGATAATTTGAATCTAAGAATTTGAATTCAAATTAGATTTGAGCTGAACAGAATCTAAGAGTAGGTTTGAAATTGAGAGACATTCAATTTCAAACCTCCACACAAAGAACCATAAAAATCTCAAACTAATGCATATGAACCAACTTAATGTAGAGATTATTTTGAATTTGATTCTAGTGCTCTTTGGAACACTTATTCAACTTAGCACATCTAATATACATGAATGTATATATACTGGTACATCCACATACCTATTTTCTTAACCTTAGTTAGCTTAATAAATCCTAAGAAGTTTTAATTTGGAGTGAAATTTGTAATTAATTAGCATGCTTAAACTCAGGATGTTACAAACCTACCCCACTTAAACGGAATCTCGATCCCGACATTCAGAAAGTTCGTCAAAAGGATTTGGAAATTCCTTCTTTATATCCTCTTTGCATTCCCATGTAGCTTCTGCTTCTGTGTGATTACTCCACTGTATTTGCAGAACCTGACTGCTATTCTTCTGGTCTAAAGAGTTGCCACATCTAAGATTCGGATGGGTCTCTCCTCATACTGAAGATCTTGTTGTAGATCTATGATTTCTAGGGGAACATGTTCCTCTAGAAGTCTCAGGCATTTCTTTAATTGTGATACATGGAACACATTGTGCACATCAGACATTTCCGCAGGAAGTGCTAACTTGTAAGCCATTGCTTCGATCTTTTTGAGTATCTCATATGGTCCCACATATCTAGGTGCCAATTTTCCGTGAACATGAAACCTTTGGGTGCCTCTTATTGGGGATATCTTGAGGTAGATGTAGTCCCAACCTCGAAGGTCAAGTTCCTCCTTTGGTTATCTACATAACCTTTATGTCTACTTTGAGCTGCTCTTAGATTCTCTCTAACTTTGGCAACTTGCTCCTTTGCATCTTTTATTATCGCAGGTTTGAAGAGCAATCGCTCTCCTACTTCTGACCATAGCAAAGGTATTCTACATTTCCGTCCATACAATGCCTCATACGGTGACATCTTCAGGCTAGCCTGGAAACTATTATTATAAGAGAATTCTATGAACGATAGATTTTTCTCTCAGTCTTTTCCGTTGGTGATCACACAAGCTCTCAAAAGATCCTCCAAGATCTGGTTTACTCTTTCAGTCTGACCATCAGTCTGTGGGTGGTAAGTAGAGATGAAGTCCAATTTAGTTCCCAAGGTGGTATGCAAACTCTTCCAGAATCTGAAGGTGAACTGGGAGCCTCTATCGGAGACGATCCTACTTGGGATTCTATGCAATCTCAAGATATTGTCAATATACAAGTCAGCCAACGTATCTTCACTATAGGTTGTCTTAACAGGTATGAAGTGAGCCACTTTAGATCCACAATAAGCCATATGGAATCATTACCCTTTTGAGTTCAGGGTAATCCAACTATGAAATCCATACCAATTTCATCCCATTTCTATGGTTGCAGCAATCCTGCTAGTCTTTGGTGCTCTGCCTTGACCCTTTGGCAGGTGTCACACCGAGGCACGTACCCTGCTACGTCAACTTTCATTCCCGTCCACCAGTATTTGGTCCTCAGATCCATGAACATCTTGGTACATCCAGGATAAATAGGATAAGGGGAGTTATAGAATTATTTCATGATCAACTCGCTTAGATTTTCTCGATCCGGTACATATAAATGATCCTTGTACCATGAAGTTCCTTGCTGATCCACCCTGAACCCTGGTGCTTTATCTAAACCAAGATTCTTTTGATTTCTAGAACCTCTTCATCTTCCGACTGGGCTTTACGAATTTTATCTTCCAGTGTTGGATGTAACACTAGGGTGTGAACTTGCCCTTGTGTTATGTGCAGATTCAATTGTTACATTTCTGAGAGAAGTTCTGGTCATTATTGTAGTAAACTTTTCTACTCAGGGCATCAGCCACAACGTTAACCTTGCCCGGGTGATATTGGATACTCAAATTGTAATGTTTTACCAATTCTTACAATCTTTGTTGCCTTAGGTTCAATTCTGACTGAGTGAAAATATACTTCAGGCTCTTGTGATCTGTATAGATCTCGCACTTATTTCCAAGAAGATAATGTCACCATATCTTAAGTGCATGCACAACTGCTGCTAATTTTAGATCACAAGTTGGGTAATTCTCTGAAGGTGATATGCCCTAGAGGTAATCATAGAGATGATTGTATCACACGTCTATGTTCATGTACTACCGAATAATGTGTTATTCCAATAATGACTATCGTTTACATTGATTGGCAAATATGTGATTTGTTCATGAAACTCTTTGTTTATTTCTGGATGTTATTCTTAGTCGATTGCTGGTCGCATATCATTGTGATGATACATAAGACCAACACATGTATTGATTGATGATTACGTTTCATGGATCATAAGTATAGACATACCAGGTCAATAATGTGGATATTTATGTTAGAAAATAGGATGTTGGATAGACTCACCTTGAGATACTGCTGGGATTGTTATTTATGATGTGCCATCAGTTGTTATCTCAAATGGTGTACCTACAGGATCCTTAGACCTAAGATCGTGATTGATTCCCAGAATGTGTAGTGGCATACTTTGAGGTTGCCAAACGCTATTATGTAACTAGGTAGTCATAAAGGTAGTTTTCGGATTTGTCATGAAACATATCGTGGGGTATGAGCGATCAAGATGGAATTTGCCACTCCTTGATAATGGGAGAGATATCCCTGGGCCTCTCGAGGTAGTTGGATTGAGAAAGTGCATGACCATGCCAATATGATTAAAGAGTTAATCATGATGAATCTACTACTTGATTGAGTGAATGGTTGAGCTATCATAAGGGTGGTGCGTATCTCACCTTGAGCTTGACTGGTATCGTGAGGCGAAGGGATCGGTGCATGTGTATATCAAGGTTCAACCGATATGATCTTTTATGTATACTCAGGAGTCAACATGTCCTGCTAGGGACCGCTATTGATTTCGGTTTGGAAAGGGTTTCTGAGTCATAGTCGTTTGTACATGAACCTAACGGGTCACACACTTAATAGGTTGGAAGAAAACATGTGAATTGGATTCGTATATGGGTTTTGATTGCATTGCGATCCATGAGAAGTTAGAGTCCTAAAGGGCTTCCAACGTGAGAGCCTATTGGCAAGCTCTATATAAGGAGAGGCGTGGCTAGGGCATGCTGAGGTTGAGCCACTCCGAAACCCTAGCCGCAGCCTTCCACACGATCTCTCAAAACCCTATCCACGCGTGCGGTGCTAGCACATCGTCGCTCGGCATTTCTGCCCATTATGTGTGGATACCATAGATGCGCTGCTGTTATTGTGGCACTAATCTTCTCGACGAGGAGCATGACCATCTGCTTGGAGTTGGTTGAGGAGCACAGTCACCTGCTCGGAGTTGGTTGAGGAGCAGCTGGTCGCGGATCTGATCGAGAAGCTGCTCGAGGAGTTTGACGCGCACGACGTTGAATCGGTCTACTCCAACTCTTCTTGCGCTGCACTGCGCGTCGAGCAGTAACAATCTATGATCTCCTTCTAGCATGATTTCCTGGGTGAATGCGGTAATTTTTTTTGTTTTAGGCTTATAAAGATAACATGTTGACATTGCAACAATAGAATTCAATTCCACGCATAACTCATTTTTGCAGAGTATGGCCTTATGTGATGCATGTTTGTAATTTTCATGACCTGCATGTCATGGTTAATTGTAGCCTAAGGCTGTCATGTTATTATATAATGGCATGCGTGCTGACATGTGATGCTTCATATTCTCATGTAATTTGTGTAGTGCTATTAGGTGTAATAGACTAATTCATAACTGTGAAGACTCAAAGTATGATGAATTGGAGGACAGGGATAATGGCGATAGAGATCACCATGTGAAGGGGCCATACTATGTCATAGTTAATATGATTGCCTGTGATGGTTATTTATGTTCCTATCATGTTGTTTTATTCATGTTTTCTATGAGATGGATATGTTTACATGATAGAATTGCTTCCCTAAAAAAATTAAGAATAATTGATGCCCTTCCAATAGCTGCACCTACTTAGGTTTTGATCATTGTTTGGTAGGTCTGCCAAAGTAGGGTGCCATATTTTATCTTAACCAGTTAGGGTGGATGTGGGACATCAACACGTATAGTGTTGGTTTACTTAACAAAGCTATCAAAACGGTTTTGGGCTTTGGGGCATAGTGTTGGGGCTGGGGCACTCGATGCCACCTAATAACAAGAGTCACATAGGGATGTGACTAGAAAAATGTTGCTTAATTGCTTACCTATGTCACCTAAGTTTCTAGCAGTGATGCCAAAGCTCACTAGAACCTAGTTGAATATGGATCTTGTTCCACTATATGTCGTTAGAGGGAAATAGTTTCAAAACATATAGTGGGAGTATATTTTGTTAGATTGTTTAATGAAATATTTACATAAACATAGTGCTAAACTTTGCATATTTATTTCTGTTGTAGGTCATGGCACTTACTTTTAATGCCAATTCCAGTTTTAATCTGTGTTCGATTCTTGAAAAAGAAAAGCTATCTGGAACAAACTTTATTGATTGGTATGGAAATCTGAGAATTGTTCTCAAACAAGAGAAAAATCTGCCATTGATCGGAGGGCTTACGAGAAGGATACCAACGATTCACTCGATGTTATCTATCTCATGCTTGCCACTATGTCCTCTGAACTTCAGAAGCAATATGAGGACACAGATGCTCACGATATGATTGTGGGACTCTGAGGCATGTTTGAGAACCAAGCTAGGGCTGAGAGGTTCAACACCTCCAAGTCCTTGTTTACGTGCAGGTTAAAAGAAGCAGTCCAGTTAGTCCTCTTGTGATCAAAATGATTGGTTACATTGAGAGCATGGAAAAACTTGGTTTTCCCCATAGTCCTAACTTGGCTATGGATGTAATTCTCCAGTCGCTCCCTGCGAGCTTTGAGCCATTCATTTTGAATTTTCATATGAATAGCATGGAGAAGAGCATGGCTGAATTGCATGGGATGCTTAAGACTGCTGAGGAAAGAATTAAGAAAAGTTCTAGTCATGTGATGATGGTTCAGAAGGATAGCAAGAAGAGAAAGCGCAAGGCTAAGGCAAAAGCGTCAGATGAGATCTCGAGCTCAAAGCCTAAACCTGTTGGAAAGTCCAAGGCTGGCCCTGCTGCTTCTGATACTTGCGATCACTGCCATAAGCCTGGTCATTGATGGAGGAACTGCAAGCTATACTTGAAAGAACTCAAGAAGAAGAAGGGAAGTAAGACGTCCACTTTAGGTATAAATGTTATTTAAATTAATCTTGCTACTCGTCCTAAAGATTCATGGGTATTTGATACTGGATCGATGATTCATACTTGCAAATTGTTGTAGGGACTGAAAAGGACTAGGAAGTGTGCGGAAGGCGAGATGGATGCTCGTGTCGGCAATGGTGCAAAAGTTGCTGCGTTGGCCTTCGGAGTTTATTCCTTATCTCTACCCTCAGGATTAGTTTTGGAATTTAATAATTGTTATTACATTTCTGCCTTGGGTAGAAACATTATCCCTTCTTCATGTTTGGAAGAAGATGGATATGATTTCATAATAAAGAACAAGTGTTGTTCGATTTATTTGAATGGTATGCTCTATGGTAATTGTCTCTTGGTGAATGGATTATATATTCTAGATCTTAAGGATGTTCATGCTTATAACATTAATACGAAGAAACCTCAGCTTAATGATTTGAATACCACTTTTATTTGGCATTGTCGCTCAGGTCATATAAATGGGAAATACATGTAGAGGCTCCATAATGATGGTCTTCTTGATTCATTTGATTTTGAATCATTTGATACATGCGAATTTTGTTTACTTGGGAAGATGACTAAGGCACTTTTCACCCATCAAGGAGAGAGGTCAAGTGAGTTGTTGGCCCTTGTACATACTGATGTATGTGGACCAATGAGCTCTATCGCTATAGGTGGTTTTCAGTACTTCATTACTTTTACCGATGACTTTAGTAGATATAGTTACATCTACCTAATGAGGCACAAGTCTGAATCCTTTGAAAAGTTCAAGGAGTTTTAGAATGAAGCACAAAATCAACTTGGCAAGACAATTAAATTTCTGTGATCTAATCATGGAGGTGAATATTTGAGCCATGAGTTTGGTGATCATCTAAAGCAATGTGGAATTGTTCCACAGTTGACTCCACCTGGGACGCCTCAATGGAATGGAGTGTCCGAGCGGAGGAACCGGACTTTGTTGGACATGGTCCGGTCCATGATGAGCCAATCTGATCTTCCATTATCCTTCTAGGGATATGCTCTAGAAACTACTACGTTCACTCTAAATAGGGTTCCATCTAAAGCTGTAGAGAAGACACCATATGAGGTATGGACCGGGAACCGTCTTGGGTTGTCTTTCTTTAAGATGTGGGGTTGTGAGGCCTATGTAAAATATTTTACGTCAGATAAGCTCACTCCCAAATTAGATAAATGCTTCTTCGTGGGGTATCCTATGGAAACCAAAGGATATTACTTTCTTAACCAGGAAGAAGGCAAAGTATTTGTCGCCTGGAACGGTGCTTTTCTGGAGAAAAAGTTTCTCTCAAGGAACATTAGTGGCAGCATGATACAACTCGAAGAGATTTGGGAACCATCTGAAAGTGTTTTAGCTCCTACTAAACCACAATTGGATGTTGCTGAACATGTTGTGGAGACACCAGCCCCACGACGGTCAGAAATGATCAGTCTTGCACCTGAGAGGTTTATGTTCCTAACCACGGAGCAGTGCAATATATTATTGTTGGACAATGAAGTACCTAAGACCAACTCAGAAGCGATGGTGGGACCTGACTCTGAGAGATGGCTTGGAGCCATGAGATCCGAGATAGAATCCATGCACGATAATTGGAACTTGGTTGATCCACCTAATGGTGTCAAAGTAGTTGAGTGAAAATGGGTTTTTAAGAAAAAGATAGATGTTGATGGAAATGTTCACATCTATAAGGCACGATTGGTGGCAAAAGGTTTCAGGCAGATTCAAGGTGTTGATTATAATGAAACATTTTCGACCGTTGCAATGCTAAAGTCTATCTGGATCATTCTAGCAATTACCGCATATTATGACTATGAGATATGGCAGATGGATGTCAAAACGGCTTTCCTTAATGGAAACCTAAGTGAGGATGTGTACATGACACAGCCTGAAGGTATTGTTGATCCGAAAAATGCTAGGAAGATATGCAAGCTACAAAAGTCCATCTATGGGCTGAAGCAAGCTTCTCGGAGTTGGAATCTTCGTTTTGATGAAGTGGTCAAACGGTTTGGTTTCATCAAGAATGAAGAAGAGCCTTGTGTTTACAAAAAGGCTAGTGGGAGCACACTTGTGTTTTTGGTTTTATATGTAGATGACATTATTGATCGAGAATGATATTCCGATGCTTAATGCTGTCAAATCTTTGTTCCAAAAGAGTTTTTCAATGAAAGATATAGGAGAGGCAGCATACGTATTGGGCATAAAGATCTATAGAGATAGGTCGAGAAGGCTGATCGGATTAAGCCAGAGTACATACATCAACAAGGTATTGAAAAGGTTCAATATGCTGGATTCCAAGAAAGGTTTCTTGCTAATATCACATGGCATCACTCTCAGCAAAAGTCAGTGTCCTTCGACCACTGATGAGCTCAAGAGGATGAGTGCGATCCAGTATGCTTCCGCTATTAGGTCCATCATATATGCCATGCTTTGTACACACCCAGATGTCTCCTATACTCTAAATGTTATGAGTAATACCAATCAAACCCGGGTGATGCTCACTGGATAACAGTAAAGAATATCCTCAAGTACTTGAGAAGAACTGTGGATATGTTCGTAGTCTATGGAGGTGAGGAAGAGCTTGTTGTAAATGGTTACACTGATGCTAGCTTCCAAACCTACAAGGATGATTCGAGATCACAATTTGGTTTGTGTTTTGCCTCAATGGAGGAGCAGTGAGTTGGAAGAGTTCCAAGCAAGAAACGGTAGCCAATTCCAGGATGGAGGCTGAGTACATTGTAGCTTTCGAAGATGCAAAGGTGGCTATTTGGATCAAAAAGTTTGTTTCTAATTTAGGTGTGGTGCCTAGTGCTTTTAGTCCAATGGATCTCTATTTTGACAATAGTGGAGCCATTACGCAAGCCAAAAAACCTAGGTCGTATCAGAAGTCCAAGCACATACTGCGGCGCTATCACCTTATTCGAGAGATTTTAGATCGAGGTGTCAGGAAGATATGCAAGGTGCACATGGATTTGAATATTTCTGATTCGTTGACAAAGCCACTCCCATGGCCAAAGCATGAGGCGCACATGAGAGCTATGGGTATTAGATACTTACATGATTGACTCTAGTTCAAGAGGGAGATTGAAGGTAATATGACCTAGAGACAATCATAGAGATGATTGTATCACACATCTATATTCATGTACTATTGAATAATGTGTTATTCCAAGAATGACTATCGTTTACATTGATTGGCAATTATGTGACTTGTTCATGTAACTCTTCATTTCTGCCCACTACGTGTGGATACAATAGAGGCACTGCTGCTATTGTGGCACTGATCTTCTTGGCGAGGAGCACGACCACCTGCTTGGAGTTGGACGAGGAGCACGACCACATGCTCGGAGTTGGTCGAGGAGCATGACCACGTGCTCAGTGTTGGTCGAGGAGCACGACCACCTACTCGGAGTTGGTCGAGGAGCACGACCATCTGCTCGAAGTTGGATGGGGAGCGTGACCACCTGCGCGAGGTTGATGACGGATCTGATCGAGAATCTGCTCGAGGAGTTTGACGCGCACGATGTTGGATCGGTCTACTCCAACTCTTCTTCCGCTACACTGCATGTCGAGCGGTAACGATCTATGATCTCCTACTAGTATGAGTTCCTGGGTGAATGCGGTAGAAATTTTTTATTTTAGGCTAGCATAGCCTGCCCGTTCCCCAACATTTTCTTCATGCGGCTTCAGTTGGCTGGATGCATAAGCTACAACCTTGCCTTCTTGCATCAATACACAACCTAAACCTTGGCTTGAGCCATCGCAATAGACCATGAAGTCCTTCTGGATATCTAACAATTTTAACACCAGGGCGGTAGTCAGTCTTTTCTTGAGTTCTTGGAATCTCTTCTCACAGGCTTCATCCCATTCGAACTTGGTGTCATTTTGAAGAAGCTTGGTCACTGGCTTAGCTAATTTTGAAAATCCTTCAATAAACTTGCGGTAATAACTCACTATTCCAAGGAAGCTTCTAATTTCTGAGATATTGACTGGTTGAATCCACTCAACCATTGCTTCAACTTTCGAAGGATCCACTGATACTCCCTTTTCCGTGAGGACATGTCTAAGAAATGCTACTTCTTGAAGCCAAAACTCACACTTGCTGAATTTGGAGTAGAGCTGGTGTGCTCTTAGCATTTCCATAACCACCCTTAGATGTTGTTCATGCTCTTCGGCACTCCTTGAATAGATGAGAATATCATTAATAAACACTATCAAAAATCGGTCCAATTAATCTATGAACACCTTGTTAATCAGATTCATAAAGTATGCCAGGGCATTTTTCAATCCAAATGACATTACTGTGAACTCATATAATCCATACGTTGTTACAAAGGCGGTCTTTCAAATGTCACTTTTCCTAATCTTTAATTGATAGTATCCTGATCTCAAATCTATCTTGGAGAAATAATTGGCTCCTCTTAGTTGATCGAACAGATCCTCGATCCTTGGTAGTGGATACATGTTTTTGATGGCCATCTCATTCAATGAGCAGTAATCCACATACATCCTTTGACTTCCATCTTTCTTTTCTACAAACAGTGTTGGTGATCCCCACGGTGAAGAACTAGGTTTGATGAAACCACTTGCTAGCAGCTCTCTGATCTGCTCCTTTAACATCTCCAATACATTTACTGCCATTCTATAAGGTCTCTTGGCATTCGGGGCTGTTCCAGGTAAAAGATCTATAACAAATTATATGTCACGGTCCGGTGGCATACCGGGTAATTCCTCTAGGAATACATCTGGGTATTCACATATCTCTGGCACACCCTCTATTGACTGGGTAGATAAGTTGCATGCCATTGGGTCAGACTTGGGTCCTTTAGGCTTAAATTCCACTTTGATTCCTTTATATTGACCAGGGTAACTCTTCTACTACCACAAGCTATATTGCCTTCATGCTTGGTTAACCAATCCATTCCCAGGATGACATCTATTCTATTTGAATTTAGGATAACTAGATTTTCTAGGAATTCGACCCCACTTAAACGGAGATTAACCCTGGGGCATCCTAGACAACACAAGATATTTTAAGTAGGGGATCGAACCAACTTAGGATTCTTAAGAACAACAGTTGGCAACTTATGCAGCGCAACAAACTTTGAAGAAATAAGTGAATGTGAAGCTCTAGAATCAAATAAGTTGCAAGGGTTGAGTTGATGGGGAACTCACCGAGTATAACTTCCGTTGCTTCCTGCGCATTGATATGGTTCACACAGCCTTGCCTATAGTTTTGTGACTATCCAGCTGATCGGTTCCCAACTCGTCTTGCTCCTGTTGTTGGGACTCTAGGGGCTGAACGAGCTGAGGCATTGTTCCTCTTGGCACTAGGGCAATCTTTCGTGTAGTGACCTGGCTGATAGCAGATGTAGCATGTTCTCTGCATAACTGCTGGCATTGGGGTGCTGCTCTGCTGGGATTGCCCTACACTGGAATTGCGGGGAGCGGATGCTGCTGTGTGGGATGTGGATCCCAGAGTCTGATACTGCATAGTTTGCTGCTACCGATATTGGAATCTCTGCCTACGGTTGAGACTTGTCCCCTAGGACCTACTACCCTCCTGCCCTGGTCAGAGAACTTTCTCTTCCTTTCGCCTCTATGGGCACACGAGCCTCTTCTAGAAGGATGGTCCTGTTCATTAGAGTGTAGAAGTCAGGGTATACGACAGGCACAAGCTGGACATACAAGCTGTGCTGCAGTCCTTTCTTGAAATAATCCTGCTTCTTCTTGTCTGTTGATGCATCTTTCGAGGCATAGCGGGAAAGACAAATGAACTTCCGGATATACTGGTTCACTATCATTCATCCTTGTTTTAGGATGCAAAATTCGTTAGCCTTCATTTCCATGGTCCCTTCCGGCACATGGTACTTCCAAAACCCTCTACAAAATTCCTTCTAAGTGATGGCATCTGCATCTAATGATGCATCGTAGTAATTCTCCCACCATTCTATTGCTGATCATGTAAGTTGATGGGTTGCTAGATTCACCCTTCTTGACCCACACATTTGATGACTTTGAGCTTTCTAATGATGGCCCTCAGCCAGTCATCAGCCTCTAAAGGGTCTTCGGTACTGTTGAAAGTTGGAGGTTTGATCCTCATGAACTCTGACATTTCGTTCTGAGATCCATAATGCCAGTTGTTGTTTCCTGCTTGTGCTATGGCCTCTAGTAGGCGGATTTGGTCGGCCATCATCGCCACTAGGTCATTCTCTGGCAGTGAGGGCGTTGGAGTTTCCTGACTGCTATGACAGCTTTAGTGTACTTGTTGGCTGGGTTGAGAGTTGACAACCTTGTCTCTTCCTCCTCTATGGCTTGTAGCGGCTTTCCCTCTGGATCCTATCGCACTTCCGGTTTTAGATCCAACCTCAGGGGCCACAACAACGAGAGCCCCCTGGCGTTGTTGCCGAAGGTGAGATGATTGCCTAGATGACTCCATTGGTTCTCTGTAGATAAGAGAGGAAGCAAGAGCTGAGATGCAGCTAAAAGACGAGGGCAAGCAAGATAAAAGCAAGAACAATCCTTGTGACTCACGCAATCAAGAACCAACAAGAATCAACACCAAACATAAGCAACAATAACATGTATTAAACAAACCTAGGACTATCTCTGCTAGGTCACTAGTACAAAAGTTTTCATTTTACAATGACAAAAGCATGCTCACAGAGCATATGACTACAGGGTTATCTACAACCAAAGCTACAAAAGGATCTACTCATACTACTCACTAGCCAAGATGCGTCGTCCTCACGCGTCATCTGCAGACCTATCAGCGGCATTGCCAGCGGCTGACTAAGCAGGTGAGAGGGTCCCTGCTAGTGCCAGGGTGGAAGTGGGGTCGAAGAAGATCCTGTCTTCGCTGTTGTCGCTGTCATGGTCACTAACGAGCTCACGCTCACTAGGGTCGTCCTCCTCCAAGTCGTCGGTGGGTATCACCATGTTTCCATCCTGAATCGGCTTGGTGAGCACTAACACTCCACTAGCTGCTAGAACTGGCGAGGGGCCAATCCTACCGTTTGCTATAGCTACTACTATATGTGCTGGTAGGAGGGGTGCACCTGAAAGGATGATGTACTGGGTCTAACTCGTGGGTAAACTGAAGGTGCTCTTCCTGGCAGTTGTTTTGACTCGAGAGCCATTCATGGCATTTTGTCTGTTAAGATCCCTGTGATGCGCCCTTACCACCCTCTGCCATCCTTCATGGTTCCTTACCGGTGTCTTCAGTGGCTACAGCCTGGACTCTGATTTGATCCAGCATTATATAGAGGCCTCTCTCTGTGGCTCTGACTCCTTTGCCTTCTGGCGAATATCCTAGAACAGTTGATAGGTCTCATTGTGCATGTGCTCCAAGGCGTGGAGGTACTGTGACGTGACGGCCATGGTGGTGTCGTTCTCACAGCGGAGAATCAACCTGTCCTGCATCCTCCATGGTGGTTAGGTGTGCACACGAAAGCAGCTCTCTGGCCAGCAGCAGCTGGAAAGTGTCTCATAGTAGTATGTGTGTAACACCCTAGTTTTTCAACTTTTTGGAAATAGTAATAAATATCCTTTTCCTTAGAATAGGGTGTTATTCTTTGCCTCAAAATCTTAGGAGAAAGAAATTATTTTCTAAAAGCTAGAAAAAATGAACCTAGGCTATATTTTAGTTTGTTGCATTCATGCTGAGTTTAGCTGCATTAGAGTTTTTATTATGTGGAAAATAAACTTTTGAAAACCCCGAGCGCGTCTTCGAATTTAAAAAAAAAAGATTTGAAAAGGTTTTATTAAAGGAAAATCCTTTTTCTCTCTCTGGGCCGAATCTTCCTTTTTCCTCCCCTTTTTCTTTTCTCCTTTTTGGCCTTTTCTTTGTTCCTTCCCGGGCCGGCCCGCTCCCTTCTTCCCTCACCCCCGCCTCCCACCTGGGCCGACCGAAGGCCACGGCCCAGCGGCGCCGAGCCGCTCCTCCCAGTGGCGCCTGGCCAAAAACCACCTTCTCTCTGCATGCGCCGCCAGGTGGGCCCCGTGCCTTCTTCCTCTTCCGCCTGTGTTCGAGTCGAGGTCGACGCCGTTCGCCGCTCTCCCGCGTCCATATCCCAACCGAAGTGAGCCAAACCCAAACTGCATGACCTTATCCCTTCCCTCGCCTATATAAAGCCCGAACCCCCCTCCTCTTTTTCCCATCTACGGGCCATAACCGAGCCACTCGAGCTTTTCCGCCGCCGCCATAGCCGAGCCACCCGAGCTTCGTCGCCGCCATTTCGACGACCAGTTGCCGAAGCCAAGCAACCCCCGAGCCTTTCAGTCGACCTCCGTGCTCGCCGGCGCTGTCGCCGTTGAGTTTGGCTGTCGAAGCGACCCTCCCCAAGGCCACCCGAGCCTAACCGACGTCTACCCTGCCACCTCACATCACCTAAGCCGTGTCGTCATTGGTACGTGCCTCAAACGGTTTCCCTGTGCCCTCTTCTCTCTCCGCTGCAGCTCGCCGTTGTCCCCCGTAACCGGCGACGTGGTCTGTTGCCCCTTCAGCGAGGACGTTGCCGTGCCTGAGCTTACCGCTGCTGCCTCTCTTCTCTGAGCCAGCTGGCCAAAGCCCCACCCAGCCCCAGCCACCCGATCCAAAATAGATGGCCTAGATTAGATCCAAAATAACCCTTCGTCGAGCCAATCTTGTGGCGACACGTGGCATGTGTAATCCTAGTCATCAAAGCTGGCCACATCATCGCCACTTAAGCCGGCCACCTCATCCAACCAGCCTACGTGGCAGTGCCACCTCACCCAAGAAATACCCAGTCATATTCCGAATTAAATTAATTCGTAAACAATGGTGATTTTGCAAATAAGTCCCTCTGTTTTTACAAAAAGGCCGTTAAACTTTCTGTTTAATTCAAAACAAGTCTTTTTCCTTTTCAAATTTAATCTAAAACTTGTTTTTAGCTTAACTTTCTCGTTCTAGATCCGATTTAGATGATTTTTACGCTCACATGTTCATAGCGACGTGTACTATCTTGTAGTACCTTTTTTTTATAGATGTTAGCTATTGTTTGGTGTACAGTTATTAGTTGGTTTTGTTGTATGTTTTTCCGATGTGTGTCGAGAGCAGACGAATAGCAGTTTGGGAGTCTCCAGGATCAAGAATTTGAAGAGTCTGAGCAGCAAGTTGGTAGAAGCAAGTGTCCTTGAACATTTTGATCCCAGTTTTGTTTAAAATACGTTCTTTTATTTCAAATATGCATGCTGTTAATCCTGAATCCTATGTGCTTATAGTATCCTGTTCCATATAATTCCTTGTCGCCATGTTTTTAGTAGAGGATATGATGGGTAGTCATGCTTAGCTTTGCACAAGAGGATTGAAGGGTTAAGGGTTAAACATGATTAAAAAATTAATGCAATTATGAGTTGGGAATATTAATGATGGCATTAGCAACATGGAACCTTAGGCCTTGAGCAAAGTTGGGTCGGTAATGATGAAGTTATGATGTTGGTTTAGTGTTTGCTCAAGTAACCTAAGTAAGGACCGGTTCGTGGAGCGACAACCCAAGATATATCGTACCAACCATGAGACCTAGTATGGGACAGGCCTAGCCTAGTACTTAGTGGATTCCAGTTTTTGTGCGTGCTAAACAGAAGAGTGGATGTGTGGGGACGGCAAAGGCCATAACCATTGGGTTAGTGGTATAAGATGTGTAGTGGAAGGGAAGGGTGAAAACTTTTCGGAGCTACAAGGAGCAAAAGGGGGCTTCTGGGTGGTGTGAATGCCACTTTGACGATGGCGAAATCTAGCTTGCATGCACATACTGGATGAAACTTTGTAACGGATTTGTAGTGACTTTCCGGGCAACACACCACTGGTGTGTGTTAAGTATTTCGCGGACACGGCAACAAGAAAAATCACGACTTGTGGGGAAAGCTGGACAACCTCTGCAGAGTGTAAAAGTCTGATATATTAGCTGTGCTCACGGTTATAAGAGACTTGGATCCTCACATGATTAGCCAAATGGGTTTGAGTTGTTTTGGTCTGTTGGGAGCCTGATGTGGGATTCAGGTGGATGGGAAAAATTTGTGGAGATGGTTCTAGGAGTTGGAGATCTATTGATGAATCACTTAGATAAGTAGGATGCTTTCATAATACTTCATTAGTATAGTTGGCTTTTATGCAAAACTTTAACTGTTACAGCTTGTTCCTTGTTTAAGCTTGCATAGCATTTTATCTTCCCACACTTGTGGAGTACTAGTTGTACTCACACTTGTTGTTTTTACCCAAATGTCCTCCAAGCGCTGCTTAGACATTGAAGGAGATCCATATTTCTTCGTTGATGAAGATGAAGACTGCTAGGCTAGCGTTTTCCCCGGTCAAAAATGCCTGTGGAAGTCGGAGTTTCGCGGAGTTTAGTTGTGTGCTTTTGTTTCAGTCTTTGTGGTCTCTTTATTTATTCTAGTTAAGCATTGTAATAATGACACTGTGTGTGATACACTGATGAAGTCACTGCATGTATGAAACTTGATCCTGGTATACATGTGGTTTACATCTGGTTATGTCCCTTTCTAAAACTGGGTGTGACAGAGGTGTTATCAGAGCCGTGTTGACCGTAGGTCGCAAGCCTAGCTAGAATGGACGAGTTTCTAAGGACTATTTTGTCAAAGAAAACTAATTTTGAAGACTCTGATCCGTCTTATTTCATACTTTCCTTGCTAATCCTATTTAAAACCATGCTGCTGACTCTCCTTATTTTTAAAATGATTGTAGATGGCCCGGACTCGTAAGACTGCGTGTAAGAGTACTAACGGCCGCCTTCCTGCTCGACCTTTGACCCCGACTCGTGCCATGGCCTTTGCAAGACAGCAGCCACCCCGAGTTCAGCGATGGAGCTGTGTCTACCACTCTGACGGACGCCACACCGGATGGATCCCCGCCAAGCTTTGGGAGATACTTCATAATTTGGGATCCGAGAAGGCACTAGAATACGCAGGAGTGAAGACTAAGTACGCCGATGCCCCTCCTGAGTGGAAAGTCGAAGTGGTGATCTTCGGTTCGCTACCGGAGCATGGAGCCTATGAGGTGATGAGCATTCATTACGCCATCTCACCAAGAGCTACCTTCGAGGCTGGAATACGTGACGCCGCACGCCAAGCCCTACTGGTCCTCTGCCACTGCCACTGCGATGACCTAATCTTCACGCAATACAGCCATTACCCTTAGTGCATCAGTGGCTTCACCGATATCACCGCTACACCCGTCATCACGGAAGGTACCACCAGGCTTGGAGAGCATGTATGAAACTTGATCCTGGAATACATGTGGTTTACATCTAGTTTTGTCCCTTTGTAAAACCGGGTGTGACAATGTGCCACCTTCCTAACACGTCTCCCGCATAGGTGCTGAAGTGCTTCAGAGGCTACCAACCGGTACGTGTTAGGGTACCGTACTCTAATGGTGCTGACATGCCACGGTCGCTAGTTGGGGTAGCTCAGACAGTCGAAGAACTGTAGTTAAACCTGGCATTTCTGAGATCCATTCTTGTCGTACTCACGCCTAGTGTACTCTAGGCATCAGGTATATCCCAGGTGACAACCTTCTCATAACAACTTGGGAAAGCCCTTCACTCATAGACATCACACTGTGTTCCAATCCTCGTGTTCCATCTGCTGGGAAGAAGAGGACAGCTTAGAACCAATATAAAAGATGTTTCAAAAAGAAAAACATAGAAGGTAAGTACGAAAGCCGTTTTGATAACATAGTTTTTTTGGAAACTAAACAGACACTAGCAAGTCTATCCTAAGGTAACGTCCTACAACCAAGCATGGCTCCGATACCACTCCTGTAAGACCCCAAACCCTGGTTCTCCTGTGCCTCCATTATCAGTGTCTGGATTAAGTAACTGATACGCACAATATAACAATTGTAGTATCACAAACTTCATACATAATTATTAAGGTTACAAAATACAAAAGGTTTACAAACCATACTATTTATTACAAACCTGGCAGAGAGGCCAACAAATCACAGCGGAAAGCAAAAGCCCAAGCCACAAATAGCTTAGGGTGCGAGCGCGACTTCTAAGGCTATTTTTCATTCTTGCCTTCACCATCAGCGAAGTCAGCATCAGCTTCCTTATCTAAATGATAGCAAGAATGAGTACGGAAGGTACTCAGCAAGCCCTATACTACTTCAAGGTGTTTGATAGATGCATAAAGGGGTGATTTAATGATAATGCTTTACAGTTTAGTTTTAAGCGCAAAGTAGTTTATATAGGTATCCAATTGGATCATCTATGATTAACTTTAAAATAGTTTAAATAGCTCAAAACTAGGTAACAAGCTATATCTGGGGTTTCTCAGTCCTGGGAGGGGCTACACCTCACTCAACAGTACCTTTCATCATATCTGGTGTACCTCTAGTACCACATAGATCCTGGTGGATTTAGCCAGCAACCTCATCACACGAACATCTAGTCCATGCACTTACTCATCAAGACACATGCATCAAGAGTCTAGTAAAAAAGGTTCTGCCTTCGCATATCCATGACTGTGGACATAGCTATTCGAATAGATTTCCACTCTGCAGAGGTTGTACAGCTTTACCCACGCGATATGCTCAACCTCCAACCGTTGCAAGTGGAGGAGCAAATCATACCGAGACATGCCAATCACCTTTCCTGCCGGGCTTTTCTACGAGATTTAACCCCAAGCATTAGAGTCCATGTATTGAAGGCTAGTCCCCTTTTTAAGCCTAGGTCGGTACTAGCAACCTCCAAACAGTGGGACATATGACCACATGAATGCTCGCTACTCCCAGCCTCCTAGGATGATTCCCAACTCAGTCCAGTGAAGGACAGGTCAAGTCCTACCCATTAATAATGCATAGTTGCACGAGGTTTGCTAAGGTATGGCTGCGAAATGACTTGGTCCTTAAACGGCCAGGACAGGTATCTTCGAGCAATGAATACCACAAAGGTAACACAAGCCCCTAAGAGCATCCTCATCGAGAGTACTACTCCACCTGTCCGTGCCAAACATTTTTCACCCATTTTTACACATCACCCACCATATCCCACAGGACATCAAGGATTTCACAACCATCACGGAATTCACAACCAACAAGGATTTATGGTATATGAGTTATCATTGATAACAGTAAGTCTTATCTCCAAGGAGAAGTGTTTTAAAAGCGACGTCTCCGAGGAGATATAACACCCTAATTTTTGAATTTTTCTCAATTTATAAAATTTTCTAGAATTTATTTTGATCTTAAACAATCAAAAGGTTAAATGCTATTTTATAAAAAGGAGATCTAATTTGACATAGGAAATATTTGTCTAATTTTGCGTTCAAGTTGTTTTAGGCATATAGGCTCTCTATTTTATTGGTTTTTATTTGGTGGCTTTTGGTTTGAATTTGAGTACTTACTTTAAATTCAAAAGCATTTGGAATTGAAATCAAATAGGAAAAAAAGAAAAAATTAAGACCTTCTGGGCTTCCTCCTCTCTCTCCCGGCCTGCCTCCAGCCCATCTCGCGCTAGCCCGTAGCCCGTGCTCATGCCTGGGCCACAACCCGAGGGTTCGGCCCAGCCAGCAGCTGCGCCAACCCCCACCCGAATGCGCCCGACCGCATTTCCGTTTTCTTTTGTGTCGCTGATAGGTGGACCTCACCTGTCAAGTCTTCGTCTCCGAAGCAAACTTCGCTGCTGCCGCGCCGTCTGAATCTGATTTCACCGCCAATCGAGAGTCCCTGGCCTCCCCGCGTCCCCCGAGCTGCCTATAAATGTGCACCGCCCCTCCCCGATCTGTTTTCATCCAAAGAAGTCATCGAGTTCCAGCCAATTTCATTGAGAGCTCGCTGCTACCCTCCATTGCTGCCTCTTGGAGAATTCGACGATTATGCTGCACTGTTGCTGTTGAGCCACCACCAAGTTGCCGAGAAGCTTTGCGCGAGTTCGGAGAAGCTTCTTAGTGCCTCTTTGTTGTTGTTCATGCGTCGTAGAGTTCTCTCCGTTGAGCTACGAGCATCTCATCGCCGCAAGTAGAGCACGTCGCCTGGCCATCCTGTCCCCTCTCCAGATCATCTTGTGCTTAAGGTAAGCTCTGCATTCCTCGCTGATGCTTTTCCACTGCTCGTAATCACAATCCGAGGCTGGTGACGAGGTTTCCGCCTTGCTCCAGCAAGTTCGCCGTGGTGTCTTGAGCCGGTGTCGCCGTATTCTCCTCCCTCCGGTCGCCCAACTCTTGTAAGCCGTCGGATCCGATCCGAACGGTTCAGATTAGATCATTGCATACCCCTTCAATAGCCCATAACGTGCTGTCACGTGTCCCTCTTTAACCCAGTCAGCCTCCATGCCTCATCAGCGCGCCACATCACCTGCTACTTCAGAAATCTTGCTGACGTGTCACCTAGTCAGCCAGCCAGTCCGCAGCCACGCAATAAATAAGGTCTTTCAATACAAAAATAATTCCAAAAATCCTAGATAATTAGTAATTTTACAATTAAGACCCTAAACTTTCCTGTAATCACAAAAAGAGCTCTGTATTTTTACACTTAGATCCCTAAACCTTTACAAAATTATATATAGGACCCTCTATTTTTACAAAAAGGTCCCTAAAAGTTATTGTTAATTACAAATTAGCGCTTTTCTATTCCAAATTAAACCCTAAAACTATTTTTAGCGTATCTATTCCATCGTAACTCCGTTTTAAGCGATTCTTGCGCGTTAGATTTGTTTCTCTGAGCTTTACCTTTCTAGATAGGTTTTGTCTTAATGTTCTTTTATTTTGTGTTCTGTTCTTAGTTTATTTTGTTCGTGTGTTTTGCCGGTAATTGTGCGATTAGTCGACAATGTCCCAAATCAATTTGAGGAATGTCAAGATCAAGAGCTAGGATACACTGAGCAGTAGGAAGGAGAATGCAAGTGTCCTTGATCATCTTGTACCTATGTCTTTAAATGTTTTGTTTTACGAATTGCATGCAGTGTCTATTAATCTGATGGGTAGTCACATATGCTAGGGTTTTCTCTAATTTTTCTCTTGTCATCCTTTGGAACCTAGATGGGTTATGGTTAGGTGTCTTTTACGGGTAGAAGTGCTCAGCCATGCTTTTGGGATGTTGGGAACTGTCATATACTTGATTGATGAACTTATGCAAAAATGATCGTTAAAGTGTTAATGGTCTATCAACATGGAACCTTAGGCCTTGAGCAAATTGGTTTTGGTGGTTTTCATGGTTATGTTGTTGGTTTAGTGTTTGCTCAAGTAACCTAAGTAAGGACTGGTTCGTGGAGCGACAACCGAAGAAGTAACGTACCAACCATGAGGCTAATATGGATAAGGCGTGACATACTAGTTAGAGTCCATCCAATGTGTGTTATTTCAGCATAAAAGGGGGCTTCTGGGTAGGAGTTAGACTTGCATAAACCCTAGCGGTGAAACCTTGTGGGAAGATGCTTACTGGGTTAGGCTCTGGTTAGTTGAAAATGTCATCTAGGTGATTTCTTGGTGGCATACTACTGGCGTGTGTTAAGTGTTTCGTGAACACGGCACCATAGAATTCACTGACTCGTGGGGAAAGCTGGACAACCTCTGGAGAGTGTAAAAATTGTTATAATAGCCGTGCCCGCAGTTATGGGAGAGTTGGATTCTCACATGATTAGTGGGTTGTGGTTATGGGTTTGGTTGTGGTTTTGGTTATAGTACAGGGAGTACTAGACGGTTATGGTATACAAGGTGGAGAGCCTTGTATGCTGGGTATTAGACTGTATGGGTTACATTAACTTAATAATTATTTAATGCTTTTTTAGTCCAAATATCTTTTTGTTACTCGCATTTACACAAATATACCATGTGTTAGCCTATTCTTGTTAAAAGCCTACATGTCATTACTTTACTACACTTGCTCAGTACTTCATGTGCTCACCCTTGCTATCTTCCATAGTACCTATGCTGCTCAGTGGAAGACTTTAAAGATTTACAAGATGACGACCTGTTGTTCTAGGAGCGTGTCTTCTGGTCGGTGCCTGTGGAGTGCTTGGTCGCAGATGCTTTTGTCCCGCTGTCGTCATTTAGATGGTGTCATTTAGTTATTAAAGTTGTTTAGGTGAAGTATTTATTGTAAGAGTTAAATGATTGTAAGTTAATGTATTTCTTTTGTTACTTCACCTATGATGTCCTTATGTGTGTTAAACTTCCCAGGCACATATAAGCAGCACTTGGTTTTGTCCTTTAAAACTAGGTGTGACAGGAGACGTATTCAATCGTAAGCATGATAGGCATCAAGACGTCGTTTGCCATTAATATAGATAACAACATGTAATCCTAGGGTGATATGTGTTTTGGATAATAAAATTTATGGCATGGCAAGTGTTTAATAGGATTAACTACTACAAGCAGTGTGTAAAAGCGCAATACATAGCACATACGATATAAGTCCAGTTTTAAGTTGATCATGTAGATTATTTAAAAATATAGATTCAATATGATCAAGGAGATAGGACTTGCCTTCTCTGAAGTTCTCTTGGAATTATTGGTTGTCGTGGGGATCCTCCTCGCTCCTTACACTTCTCGCGAAGCACTCAGAATTCTGGTTGCCCTGCAATTGCGACTACGATTAATAACAACAATACTAGGGAAGAATCAAATAACACCAAATAGAAAGCCAAATGAGCCCTAATAGATATTACAATGTGATATATGAGTAGATATTGATTTTAGATGGATTTCGGTGAAAGAATCGCTGAAATCGGAGCCAGAACGTAAAAGTTATGGCTCCCGGAAGATTTAATCTAAAATTAAATTAGGAAATTATGAAATGACACAATTTATAGGTGGGATCCACAGGTGGGGAACATGTGAACAGTAAATGGGGCCGCTGAACAGTGAATCAGTGGGACCCACAAGAATAGTAACATACGGGCTGAGTTGGGCCTAGATGGGTTGGGTATAGGCCTGGATGCACGGTACTGGGCCACACAGTGCTGGCCCACTCAGGTTGCGCTAGGTGAGCGGGCTTTGATGCTGGTCCAGCTGTCACACCCGGTTTTCACGGCCAAAACCAGATGCGGCTTATGTGTGCCCAGGATGTTCAGCACACATAAGGACGTCACAGGTGAAGTAAAAAAAGCAATACTTTTATTAAATAAACGTTAAACTCTTACAGCAATTGACATATATTGTCTTCTACGAAGATATCTGTAGTGGAATAGAAGCACTGGTGCCCAACAACACCGCAGGCAACCGATTGGGAGACACGCGCCTAGAACGTCATAACCTTGTCTTGATAGTCTTCAACATCTTCATTCACTGAGCAGGAGCATACATGTCGTATGGTGTAGGGAAAATAGCAAGTGTGAGCACATAGAGTAATCAACAAGTGGGGGAAAATAATGATATGCATGCTTATACCAAGAATAGGCTAACAAATGGTATTTTTGCGTAAATGCGAGTAATGAAAACATATTTGGACTCAAAAGCATTAATCAATTATTAAATGAATGTAACCCAAACAGTCCAAAACCCAGCATACAAGGCTACCCACCTTGCACACCATAACCGTCTAGTACAACCTGTACTATATCCAAACCACAACCATCTAGTACTCCCTGTACCAGAACCATAACCACAACCATCTAGTACTCCCTGTACCAGAACCATAAACACAACCAAACTCATAACCACAATCCATAACCACAACCCACTAATCATGTGAGGATCCGAGTCTCTCATATCCGTGAGCATGGCTGTTATAACAGTTTTACACTCTGCAGAGGTTGTCCAGCTTTCCCCACGAGTCAGTGAATTCCATGTTGCCGTGTTCGCGAAACACTTAACACACGCCAGTGGTGTGCCACCGAGAATCACTGTATAACACTTTCCACTAACCAGAGACTAATCCAGTATGTATCTGCCCACTAGGTTTCACCACCCGGCTTTACGCAAGCAAAGCTCCTACCCAGAAGCCCCCTTTTGTGCCGACCCAACACACACTGGACAGACATTAATTAGTATGTCACACCTTACCCATATCAGCCTTGTGGTTGGTACGTTACTTCTTGGGTTGTCGCTCCACGAACCGGTCCTTACTTAGGTTACTTGAGCAAACACTAAACTAACATCATAACCATGACCACTATCACCAACATCCCTATGCTCAAGGCCAAAGGTTCCATGTTGCTAGACTATTAACAAATTAGCGACCATTGTTGCATATGTTCATTAGTCAAGATTATGACACTTCTTAACATCCCAAAAGCATGGCTAAGTAATCTACCCACAAAGACACCTAACCATAAACCATCTAGGTTCCAAAGGATGATAAGGGAAAATCTAGGGAAAACCCTAACATAGGTGACTACCCATCATATTGACTCTGTATGCAATTTTGTAAAACAAAACAATTAAAAACATAGGTTCAATATGATCAAGGACACTTGCCTTCCCAATGCTACTCAGTGTTGTTGAAATCTTGGTTTTGAAGTCCCTCGAACTGCTCCAGAACGTTATTGACTAATCGCGAGAACTACCGACAAACAACACAAAGAAAACACTAAGAACAACATACCAAACATCATTAAAATACTTTAAAAACACAATGGTTGGATAGGTAAGATTTTAGAAATATTTAGACGTAAGAATCACCTAAATCAGAGTTAAGATGAAAAGAGAATAGCTTTCGAGAGATGGATTAGGCTGAAAAGGAAATGCTGATTTTCCGGAACTATCTTCCTATGGAAAAGGCTTTATTGCACGATCACTATGTCAGGCTTGACAACAATATTGAGCAATATTCAAGAAGGGTAGGGCAGACTAGACTTCGCTCACTAGGTTAAGGAGAATGATGGGGCGCTGACTTGGCATGCTATGCAAGTACCATCTTGGATTAAAGAAGGGATACACTGAGATCTAGTTTCAACCACCTATGATGGATCAAAAAATTGAAGGTTGCGCTTCTAGGTTTAGGATACTACTGGTGACTCTATGTAGCGGTGGTGGTTCAGGTTTCGTCGAAGATGGCGACCGGGCATGTGGCCACAAACATTGATGTCGGCTTCAGTAGTGTTTCAATGAAACGAGGGAAGCATGGCGTAGAACGTGGAAAGACTAACTCAGTGGTATGGTTGGTTTTGGAAGGGGTCATCCGAAGTAGCGGCAAAACAGCGATGACTGCTTCTAGGTTTGGTGGTGACCGCAAACAAATGCAGGAAAGAAGACGCTAGCTTTCCCAGAGATTGGCTACAAAATTTGAGAAACCATTTGAATAGAGATGTTCATATATCCTGGGAACACAATGCTACAGCATAGTTTTGCGTAGATCATCCACTGAGAGGAAGAACGATCAACGGAGATGAGACGGGTGATGGCTGCGACATGCTGTGGTTGGCAATGGCGTCCTGGTCGTGTCGCTGCACAAACGGGGATGGGCTCCTAGGGTAACGTAGAAGACTCTATGGGACACGCTGTGACATGGTTGGTGCATCCATATGGCTTTTGGATTGACGGGGGACGTGAATGCAAACCCGGTGCGCGCGCAGAACGCGTCTAGAAACCGAACAACGGGTATGTCGACCTTGATTTCGATAGTTTGGCTACTCTACTGGCCGACCTGGTTGGTGAGGGCGTGGGAACATCATGGGACATGCACCGGTGAAAGGGCTTGGTGATTTGACCTCTGATCAATTGGGAACATCGATGCCAATCGGCTACAGCGCGGCTGTCTCACGGCTGTCCGCGATGGTGACGACCGTGGCAGCGTAGATCGGGCTTTGGCCGGGGCTAGGGCTTGTCTAGGAACTTAGTATGATGCTAAAACAGTAGTAATAGAGGAGAAGAAGGGGTCCTCACATTGCTTTGATGGTGGAAGAAGGAGGATTCGCGGAGAAGACGACGTAGCGCATCACGGGTGGCGGCGGCGGCGGCTCTGGCAAACGGCGGCGCTCCGGCGATGCACTGATAGGAAAGCAGCGACTTCTATGGCTTGGGGGCATGAAATAGAGGTAGGAGAGGGCGTGCAACTCATATATATAGGGCTAGGGATGGCTGGATGAGGTGGAGTCCAAACCGAACACGAATTGGATTCGAGTTCTAGTCGGCTACGATTTCCTTTTTCGCAGCTCTGTATTCCAAGGCTGATATCTCTATCGTCCGGACTCCAAATTGGACGTTTCTTGATTCTAAATTATAGTACTCGAAACGATCTACAACTTTGGTAGTCATTGGAACTTCTGAAAATGCTATCGTGATTTCAAAAAATACGGCACAAGATAAACTATTTGAACTCGGACTTCTCTGCGCAGCACTGATTTCGGAGGCCATAACTCCCAGCTCCATTATCCAAAAGAGAACTTCCATAGGTTCAAATCAAAGCGCTCGACGAGACCTACAACTTTGGTATTGTTAAGATTTCCATTTGAGGCCGTTTTGAACTCCGAAACGTCATAGAAAGATGAGGCTGTCCAGGACTCCGCGAAAATTTACAGATTTCGTGGATCCTTTGTTAGGCCATCTAGAAGACTTGGCTAAGGGTTTGGACTTGAGCAAGATTGAGCCCAAAGATATTTTAGGTATATCTAGGGTTTAGAAAAGAAATTTTTGCAAAAAAAATTGAATAGGATAGCGCAGGGTGTTGTGAGATGGAGAAAGAGAGAGGGAGAGGCCAGGGCTCTATTTATAGAGGGGAGAGAGAGTTGGAGAGAGGTGGTGTAGCTCGCTGACATCACAAGACATCGACGGTGAGGTGGCGGCTAGCGCACACAATTTTACCAAGGTATGGGCTGCCCTACGCCGTCCACACATGGTCGTGGACGCGGAAGTCGCACGGTGGCAGAATATGGGCGTGTGAGCATGGGCAGCAGAGAGAGATGAGAGAGAAGAGAGAGCGGAGATTGAAGAGTCCAGTCGAGCGCGCGAGATATTTCCCGAAGAGGGGAAAACGGTGGCAGGCGATGTGCGCGTCACGCTGGAGGGAGGAGAAAGGGGGGAGAGGCGCGGGCGCGACGCGGATGGGCGACGTGTGGACACGCAGACGGCTGAGCGGCGCGCGGAGCATGGCCGGGCCGCTAGCCCGGTGAATGGGCCGTTTTGCTAGTCAGGTCGGTTGCTGGGCTGAGAAAGAGAGGGAGAGGAGGAATCCGACCCGGGAAGGAATGGATGGAGAAAAAGAAAGGGATAAGAAAAGGGATTTTGGAATAATTCAAATTGGAGAATTTTGAATTTAGTTTTGACTTTGGATTAGGATCAACTCAAATAAACATATTTGAATTATGAATCGGACTTGAATCTCGAGACTTTTGAAGACGATTTGAATCCAAGAATTCAAATTCAAATTGGATTTGAGCTGAACATAATCTAAGGGTAGGTTTTAAATTGAGAGACATTCAATTTCAAACCTCCACACAAAGAACCATAAAAATCTCAAACTAATGCATATGAACCAACTTAATGCAGACATTATTTTGAATTTGATTCTAGTGCTCTTTGGAACACTTTTTCAACTTAGCAAATCTAATATACATGAATGTATATATATATACATCCACATACCTATTTTCTTAACCTTAGTTAGCTTAATAAATCCTAAAAAGTTCTAATTCATAGTGAAATTTGTAATTAATTAGTATGCTTAAACTCAGGATGTTACACCGACAATCAAGTACTTTTGTGGTGCTCGGCTACTGGATTATGCCATCATTGAGTATAACAGCTTATCTAACTAGGGATACCAGGATAGTGACATCCAGATCGGGCAACAATTTCGTAATAGGGGGTGGTCATCCACTTTGTTAGCAAGTATGCTATAATGATAATAAGGGACCACAAGTGCGCCCGATCTAACCCTACGGAGTATGAGGTCATGTGTATCAAGCACCCGAATTGTTCTTACTTTGTATGAGTACATAAGCCAAAATATGAGAACTATTTTGTGATCAGTAGACACACCCCACATATATGCAGTGAAGAGGCTATTAGGAATGTGAGCCACACTATTGATGCGAGGTTCATAACCCAACTCCTCATAACCCTTGTTGGCATGAACATTTGTTTGTCGCCAAAATCCATTATAGAGGAGGTGCAGACTAAGATGGGTATGCTAATCAATTACCACACCGCATAACGAGTGAAGCAGAAGGCGTTGAAGATGCTATTTGGAAGCTTCGAGAAGTCTTACAACTATGCTCTGAGGCTGGGACTTAGTTGGCCATAGCTGATGAGCCGATCAAGCTAGAAGATGGGTCCTACAACACCACTAACCGATATATCATTAGGTTATTTTGGTCCTTTGCACAATGCATCGAAGCTTTCAGACATTGTAGGCCGATTGTATGCGTGGATGCCACATTTCTAAGCAGCAAGTACCACGGTACCCTTATGATAGCAATAGTGACAGATGCAAATAATCAGATCATTCCTCTCGGATTTGCAATGGTTGAGAGTGAGAAAAATGATAGCTGGTTGTAGTTCCTCACTTTGGTAGCACAAACTACTCCATTGCATGGCCTGATGTGGAGAGAAGATGGTGCTTGCGATACTTAGGAGCAACCTGTACACAAGGTACCGCAACAAGTCTCTTGCAAAGAGATTCAAAGGGTTGTGTCTGCAGAACCAGCAAACGAAGTTCAACAAGATATGAAGAGAGTTAAATGAGATCACTCGCAAGATGATGACAGATCAACAAGCACAGGAGGACCATCTGCGAATGCAAATGGTTGAGGGACAAACTATCGTTAGTCGCTCACATACTATGTTTAGCCAGTGTATAACAGGGAAGCTCGCATAGCGTTGGTCCTTAATCCATGACACTCACGGTGCTAGGTTAGCACATAGAATTTAAATGATCATATTGTACCATTTCTTATGCAGTTAGACCTTCTAAAATTATTGTATCCCATGTTAGATACACAATCATGACAACAAACATAGCAGAGGCGTTCAACAATGTCCTAAAGGGAGTGCAGGGCCTCTCGTTGTGTGCCATCATTGAGCTCATATTCTATAGAATGGCAGACTACTTTCGAGGTAGTGGTAATGCTGCTATAAATTGCAGCACATGGTTCGCAGCTAAGGTGGAGGAAATCATATCCAGAAGGAGGAACAAGGCACACTTTCATCGGACGAGGATCTACAACTTGGCAATAATAAATTCGAGGTCATGTGCCACTGTAAGTATGATTCGGGGTATAACGTAGGGGACACCATGCAACAATATTAACTTGGGCCTCACAACGTGAAGTGCACATGCAATAAGTCAAAACTGCACCATATCTTGTGATTGCATGTCTTAGTCGCTTGCAGGGACATGGGCGGCAACAATGGATCACAATACGTAGCACTGTACTTCACGATCAATGCATTGAGGAGCACATGGCTTTCAAAAATGTGGTCCTTCAACATCGGAAGAAGCTACAAAGCGATCGAGGGGGCTAAGTTGGTACCATATCCTCGAGCACGACGCACGGATCCTAGAAAGCCTAGAGGCACGAGGCTGCAAGATGACATGGATGAAGCAGATGCTGTTGATGGCCTACGCAAGTGCAAACTTTGCAAACAACCTTGCCATGACTAGAGGATATGCCTGGCACAACAGTAAACTATCAGGCCACTTATCGAACTGTAGTGTATTAGAGTTGTTGCATTTTAGTTTGTTGTTTGAAGTTATTCGCAGTCATGGTTTGTATTCTAAATTGTTATTAACCTATTAGTTATACTACTTATTTTGTAATATATCATATGGTATTTGCATCACATACAATGTTTTTTCATTGAACTATGAAGCTTGTTATTCACCTATTTATTGAACCATGAAGCTTGTAATATATTCTAATTTGTTATTCACGTACTTTAGCAGGGGTATGGCTTGAACCATAGGGGACGGATGATTTTCACTGGGCCGAAGGTACCACAATTATATGTGCTTTTAATTGCCATGATAACTTGCTACTAACTCAGTACATGTATTGCATACATTTTGTAGTTGCTTCCATTGCAAGCCTGGAGTGTCCACACGATTAAGGAGTTAGACCCTTAATTCCATGAGCCACTTGCACGAGCAGGACTACTACTTTTTGCTCTTATGATGGCTAGAGCTTCCATGGCGGGTTGTAGTAGTGTGAGATCATGTGATTAAAAATTGGTTTGATTGATGAAATTGGCAGAGCAAAGTGATTTAGCATAATGACATTTGGTTGATGTTCATGAGTTGCTAAGATATGCTTGGATAGCATAGTTGGTTTGATGCGTTATCATTAGTTGGGTATGCTTATGTTAGCATGTTGGTTTTGCTTGGAGTTTGTGTGGTGTTTACGTGAACTGATCTTAAGTCAAGTCGGGAAGGACTTGTGCTCGTACTCGATTGTTGTTTGATTCATGTGCAGGTGTTGCTCGAAGGTGAACATGGTTGATGACGGATCGATGAACTAAGTGTAGGGAGGAACTGAAGTTTGGCGACTAGGTTCAGGAGGAACTGAGGTCATGGTGATCGAGGATATCATGCGGGATGTTCGAGCTGAGAAAACAATGCATATGGAGACAAGGCTTTACGATGGACGTAGGAGGTGATCTGATCATGAGAGGATGTGAAGAATAGTTCATATTTAAGTTAGAGCAGGCACGAGGGAGTCGTGTGGTGGCTGGACTTGAGACAAGAGTTAGTGTCGAAGACGGACTCTGAGTTGGTTACGTATGTGCATGTATCCATGGGAGATATGCATGCATGATTACGTAAGAGTTGTTGGCTTATTAGATTAATTAGTGGAAGTTGTTTGTCCTCTTGTGATTTGAAGAGGATAGAGACCAAATTTAATACGACAGGGAGTTGCAGTTCGATTCGATCATGTTTGTGCGTGTGGCTACCCTATAAATAAAGAGGTCTCTTGTATTGGGAAAAGCGCGCAGAACGCAACAGAGAGATAGAGAAACTCGAGAAAGGGTTGTTTTGGGATTTCATGGAAACCCTTGTTGGATGGTATGGTGAGGCATTTTGTAAACACATCGATGCAGTGAAAATCAAGTTTCGTAAGTTGATGAGTTGCTAACTCGAAATTTTCTCTCTGTTTTATATTCTGCATGCTCAGTTATGGTTTTCAGTTAATTTCATGTGTCTATGAAGTTTCATCTTGTTTTAATCCATCCAAAATCTTGCTAGAATATCTAATGTTTGATATGAGAAAATTTTGAGTGGATTTTGTTTGTTCTCGAGTAACTTTTGTTAACTCGACTAAGTTTTGATCTACTCGATACTAGTTGATACAGTCTTCTTCAACCAGGAATAACTTTTTATCCACATATCCTATTTACTCGATTCTCATTGGGTTAGTTTCATATTTGAATATAGTTTCAGTTGACCAAATTTGAGAGCAATATGACCAACAGATCTTTCTCTACATCATTTTTACTAGAGCTTGTGCATTCTGTTTAGAGTGGAATACCGAGTTTAATCGAGTTTTGATTTGGGTGAGTTAATCTTTGAATTTGGTTTTCGCAATCATTCCCCCCCCCTCTAATTGGGTATTCTGTGCATATTCGATCCTACAAGCAGGACACCTCTCCCAAGGAGCCACTGCTCATAGGTCTCATTGACTGGTGGCGTCCTGAGACGTACACGTTCCACTTTCCTTTTGGCGAGATGGCCATAACATTGAGGGACATGACCATGCTGACTGCGCTGCTAATCAGGGGCACCCTGTTAGTAGTTTTGTGACCAGCAAAGGACCTGTGGAAGGATTAAGTTGAGGGAAGGTAATTATTTGTTATGTAATTAACTTCAAATATTGTAGTGCTATTCAAGCTTCATTGACCCTCTACATCTTTTAGGTTGGGTGTGCAATATGACAAGAAAGATGTTGGCCTCTCCATGTCCTAGATTCATTGGCTACCACAGTTCAGTCCATACCCACTGGATGCGGAGGAGGCTATAATTTAGAACACTATGAGATGTACTTGTACATCCTACTGGGAGGCATCATGTTCTGCAACACAGTAAGCGATTATGTCGTCCCTCATATTGTATGGTTAGCGAGTCAGCTCATGCCACATCCTTATGAGCTGACATCTTACAGTTGGTTACCTATTGTGCTGGCTACCACCTACAGAGGATTTTGTGATGTAGCCAGCGATTAAACAAGAAGGGACTTGTTAAAGGCTACCTACATCTCTTATAGCTATGGAGCTAGGAGTACCTCCTAGTTTGTCAGCCTTGGGTGCTCAAGAGCTACTATCTAGTCTCCATCTCCGATGGCATTGCAGATGACATTAGGCCTATGATGGAGTATCGATGGATGCATGCTAGGCTAAGATGGAGTTAGCAGTAAGACCATGGTAGCTATTCCCGGGTGATTAGTGATTTGGACATCCTTAGTGTCGATCTCGTGAAGTTGGATCCATGGCGTATGGCATGAGTGACTGAAATTGCGACTGGAGAGCTCATCGCATCATATTGTTGGCGTGGCTCATACTTATGGATGACTAGATGCTTCTTGTTGTACATGAATAACGTGGAAGTATATTCTATTGAGCATGTATAGAGGCAGTTCGTGTACCGACAGGTGGTGCCAGTACCTCCCCCACGAGACGCTGGTCGGGAGCACAAGTAAGTGTGGTATTATACATAGCATTAGTACCTTAGGTGATCCATGTTAATAAATTATAACTATTTATGTCATGTGCAGGAGGAGTGCACAGGGGGGTGGAGGCATGCAAGACTGGATCCATGAATGCTGATCACCTACAGAGGTGGATAGAGTCAACCACGGTGGATGTCGTCATTTCTGCTGGACAATACGACGATGCCATGTACTGGGAGTACCTTTCATGGTACCATCTGCGTTACGTGCCACCTTACTTAGCGGACTTGTAGAGCTGGCCTCCAGACCCTCCCCAAGGATCGTGCCTACCTTCTTCATATTGTGGTAAGTGATGCGGTACTTATAACGATTTTTATTAGTTAAACCTCTGTATTACTGACATACCCCCCATTTTATATAGACCAAAGAGGCGTACAAGATGCATACATAGGCGGAGCAAGCTTGTGGGGAAGCAAGCAGGTCATCAACACGGAGGGATCGGAACCCTCTCCACGACTACATGAGGACAAGAGGGTCTCGCTTCCTGTCCACTATACGTGGTCTAGGTGGTTGTGCCCCGCATTGTAGGGGGCATGACCTACCAGCCATGGACTCGTCTTGTGCCTCCTACAGCAGGCACTCTTCCAGTGCCCATGATGAACCCGTTCAGGCATAGTTGCGAGAGGGACCTTCAGCTTTAGAGCATCGAGAGGAGTGCACACAGGCTCTTGCACCTGAGCAGTGTACACTAGGTTCACATGCCTCGTAGTGGACACAACCTCCTCAGCCTACGCTGACACCTCCTCCTGCAACATCGACTCATCATGAGGATGTCATTGACTATACATAGCAGACGCCTAACTGGAGCGGCACACATGATTTTGACTGGGCTGCTACAATATAGGCCACCAGCTTCACTGAGTTCCTCAATGCACAGTACCCCCAATATCTTGATGCACCTATGGGATCATAGTGGTACCAGGAGGGTGAGTTTTCGGCACACCAGACTCTGTTAGAGCACGTTCTAGGGGCATCCACACTGCCATGATCCTTCTTCATTGTACATGCAGGGCAAAGTTAGCGGGGTGGGATACATGTTTGTCCCACATGGTAGGAGGATGATGATGATGAGCAAGGGAACATGTGGCAGGGGCCAACACAGGCCGCTGCGATGAAGGCCACACACCCACCAGATGCATACACTCCTGAGGATTGCATGCGTCGTCGTTGTCATCGCTGAGTCACTAGTGCAGTTGTTCAGTACACTTGTACTTGTTAATGACATATGTATTATTCACTTTATTGTCATAGTCATTCCTATTATGTATTATTCACTATATTGTTAATTTAATTATTTTTAATTTATGTAATGTTTGTTAAATAATTATGGTACATATTAATTATTTAATTTATTTAATTGTTAAGATTTGTAACATATTAATTATGATATTTAATACTTGTTTAATGTTTCTTAAATACTGAGGGATTCGTGCTTTGCTGCAGAGCCATAACGTTGCAATGAAGGATTAATGTATCTATAGCGGGACCTTTGAGTACAGGCTTTCCATAGACACCTACAACGATCCATATAGCACTTCATGCCTCCTTGCAGGGTTGTGCGTGAAGGGAAGGATGATCCCTTCAAGGACAACAATCTAATCCAAGATGTGACCAAATTGCATGCAAGACTCTTCTGTTCCGCATTAACCACTCTGCTCCAATATGTAACTACCGAGGTCCTTAGAGCTCTCTTGCACGAGTAGCATCAAATGTATCTCAGGGTGTGCGAACTAGCCGACGATCCTGTAGTTTTAGGTTTCTCTAGGAGGCAAAGAACGATAGTGATGTTACATACCAATATGCATCCCACGTTTCGGTTTGTAATTTCCTATGTGCTCACCCTACTTATCTTTTTTCTGTTAATTCAAATGATCCTCTTTTGCATTAAGTGTTCCTGGAAGATGCACAGTTGATCATAAACTTCTTGGTGATGTATATGCTCTTCGGCGGGGTGTCATGCTTGGTTCGCGTAGAAGACGACGACGGTCAGCGAACCTAAGGGGTACAGGGGCTCCCTCTACTACTCATCCAAAAAATGACAAGGACGATGAGGATGATGATTTCATGCCTCCAATGCCTTGACGTTCCAGCAGCAATATAGGAGAAGGTTCAATGATCACTACAAGAGGACATTCATGCACCACATCAAGATGGCATACAACCGACAAGGAAATAGGACGTGCTACTACCATAATAGCTCAAGATGACAACGGTGATTTCATGTCATAATGACCCCTCCCTCCGAGGCCTCCATCTCCGGAGGACATTGATGACCCTGAAAATAATGATGGATTTGCTAGTACCCATCCTTGCAACTTCCTATTACCACTTCGGAGATGACAACCATATTACCTTTATAGCATTGACTGGTACAGCTAGCATTCTTCTGCTAATTTGCGTCACCGCTTTCCTCCGCCATCTTGAGATGATCTAGTTATTCAAAATCTATACACTATATGAAATATGCAACTGCTATGCATGACTATTTATTTTGTTTACCTTTCCATTTCATCAGTTCAGTTCGATGAGTATATGGTTAGTGTCTTATATTAATGTACTATGTTACGAACTATTTGTAAATTTTATGTCTAATCAATGTGATGGTAAGTTTATTATATTAACGTACTATCCAAGCACAATTCTTTCCAACATATGAAAAGCATTTGTAAACTCGGGCTTTAGACATGCCAATGCTTATGCTAGTGTTCTCTTATGACTATTGTTGTCGCACGAGCACCTTGGCGACTGGCATAGACTGAGGTTGTGTCACCAGCACCTCGGGGACTAACATTAATTGCAGCTTAGGCATCAACCATGTGATTGTATGAACCGTTTAACCTCGGGTTGTGCTTGCTCTAGGATGAATGCTTAAAGTAGGCTTTGACTTTGGATTAAGATCAAATGGATAGATGTCATTCTACACCCATTCAAAATCAACAGCTTTCACAAAGAATGCTTTCATAGGATTCTATGCCTTCAAGCAGAGGTAATAATAACTCATTGCTAAACTTTTGTAGAATAAAATGACCACACCAAGCAACAACTTTCACAGAAAATCTGTGGCAGGCATCAATGCCATAACTTTTCCAGCTTTCATAGGGAATCCTATGCTCCAGCCACTAGCTAATCCCATGCACTCAGTCCATGCACCAGTCCCCAACCACCATAAATAACTCCACCCTCATCCATGGATAGACCACTCCTTCCTCAGCTCTCTCAACTACAATGTCTTTCTCAGTTCCACCAAGCCCACCAAAGAAACATTGGGGATTTTTATCCCATAGGGGGTCGAATCACCGATGTGCTTCTATGGCGACTGTCGGTGGATGAACACCGCAAGCGGGGATCCTGAGGGACCCCCTTTGAGTTTTGGTCGGGGGGCTGGTCCTGGATCTACCTCATACGTGGGGTTAATGCGTGTAGGACTTAGGTGGAATGAATCGTCGTTGGCTAGTAGTAATGAATGCACCAAGGGTTTAGATAGGTTCAGACCGCACGGAAGTGTAATACCCTACTCCTGTGTGTCTAGTGTATTATCAATGCTCTTCGAATGCCTTTCTTCGGATCTCTAGCACTCTCATTTTTCTCTGTGTTACAAGGAGCTGCTGTTCTAAGTCTTGAGCTTTCTTTTTTCGTGTCCTTTCTACATCATCGTCACGCTTGTACTATGCTACACCACAAACGAGACAAGCTTGCTTGCATGTCTGCATGCTCTCCACGATACAACATGCAATCGTTTGGACATGCATGTATTTTTTGTACTTCCAACCCCAATAGGCACACAACATGCTTGGCCTGGTATGTGTTTTCTAGCAGCACATTTTCCTTTGGAAGCAATTTCTTCAAGAACAGTAACAACTCTATGAGGCTTGTATCAAACCACTCATTGCTTGCCTTCTATTACAGCAGTGAAAGCACGGTACATAACTTTGTGTGCTCCTTCTCACAGCCCACGAAAAACGGTGTTTTAAAGTCCTCTAAAACACACTGGAACTTTTGAAACTCTCTTTTATTGGTGAAGTTCCCCTCCCCATCGTGCAACATCTGCTCCAGATCATCGAAGTCAACGTCGGCCAACATCTCCTCTAGATCATCATCAGCCAACGTATCTCTGGCAAGCAGCATATCGAGTATTCGTCGACCGGCATATCAGTGCACATGTCTTCATCTTCTCTTTCAATGTATTGCCCTTCCTGTATGATCTCAGCTTCATCGTGCTTGGTCCAACGGGTATAGCCAGGCATAAAGCCCTTTGGTATCAAGTGGGAATGTATCTGATGGGTGGAGGAGAACTGCTTCTTGTTCTCACAATTGACGCATGGACAGCACATGTATTGAGACTGTGTATTTAACTTGTGCGTCGCGACTTGTACCAAGAAACAATTCACGCCGTTCTTGTACTCTGTGCTCACAGGCTTGCATCATACATCCATCTTCTATCCATCTACAATTATATAGTTATTGCAAATGCAAATTCATAACATTTAGAACATTTTGCGATCACGAACAAATAAATTACCTCGTCATCTCCTACCGGTAATTGGTATAGGTTGGAGGAGCCGCCTTTTGCATTCTTCCGCGTCTGCTTCCAATGAGTATTTCTTGGTGTCATCCCTAGAAATTTTCTTTATTATTCAACACCTTATCTATGACTCATTAAGGAAAGATGAAAAATAAATACGCTCATACATAAATGTAATTGTATCTTGCTACATACCTAAATATCTTGGCAAAATTTTCTAATTCATTAAAAATCAAAATAAATACGCTCATACCTAATGTCTCCATATTGGGAACATGCTAATTAATTAAAATATAAAAAATATAATTGGAGCTTTCTATATACCTAAATATCATGGCTAATTTTTCTAATTCACTAAAAATCAACCATAAATATGTTCATATCTAAAGTTTCTATATTGGAGCTTGCTAATTAATTAAAATATAAAAAATATAATTGAAGTTTGTTATATACCTTAATGTCATTGCTAAATTTTCTACTTCATTAAAAACCAAAAATAAATATGCTCATACATATAGCTAATGTAAATCAATAATAAAGACACTTTCCACTAGAATTGAAGCTTCCATATCATAAATGAGGTATAATTGCATCTACATTGTCTCAAAACATCATGGCCATAGGTTCATCTCCATCATTTCAAAATCTAGAGCAATTTAGCAAATAAAATTCAAATAGAAATGGATTGGAGAGGAAGTTACACATCTTGGAACACCTAGGGTATGAGGATTCCTCAAAATTTTGAAGCCACCAAGATCCTAGTGAGCAAAAATGGCCGCCACCGAACACGAACAAAGCTCCTCTCTGTTGTGCTCAAGCTTATGGAAGGAGAGGCTGACTTTTATATAGTTGGGACATCACTACCGACTCATTTAACCAGCTGGTAATGATGTTATGCTATCACTGCCAGTCGGTGGATTAAGCCGGCAGTGATGAGGGAGCAAGGCATCACTGCCGGCTCAATCCATCGACTGGCAGTGATGACCCTTATCACTGCCGATTCATAAGCCACGATGGTTGATTCTTCCCACGCGGCTAATAAACCGGCAGTGGTGCCCCATCACTGTCAGACTATTAGGAACCGGTAGTGATGGGCCGGCATATAAGACCAGTTCTATAGTAGTGATTCGTGCTTTGATGATTGTTACTGTATGGGCAAGGATGAAACTGACTGCCATGGAGAAGGAAGAATACGAGCTACCGTTCTAGATGAAACCAAGTAGGGTGGACCTAAATAAAAAGCTCATAACCCCTACAAATGGATTCCAAATGAGGCAAATGAGCACTTGTTAGAAAACAATTTCAAACCCAAGTTTGGAATGTGCAATAGCATAAGTCATCGAACGGACAGAAAGGAAGCTAGGGTTTTCATCCAAAA